>NC_069505.1:510754890-511089890 GCF_027579735.1 Bombina bombina | reverse complement strand
TTAGAAGCTTAATAAGTTTCTTACATAAGATTTACTATTTTCATTCATAGAGGTATAATCCATACTTTCATTTCAATTACTAAAAGTAAATGCTCACCTTGTGCATGCTAGTATATTAAGTTATATTTACTAGCTGTTTACAAGAATAGAGCTACATTCCATTTATTTTATTTTTTCTCTAAAGTTTGGTGAGACAAAATTATCACAATGAGTCTCCTTATCTTATTTTCCATTCAGATAAGGTAGTTTTACGTACCAAATTAGGATTTCTTCCTACGGTTGTTTCTGATTGGAACATTAGTCAGGAAATAGTTGTGCCTTCCTTGTGTCCTAATCCTTCTTCTAAGAAGGAAGGACTTCTGCACAATTTGGACGTGATCTGTGCTTTAAAGTTTTACCTGCAGGCGACTAGGACTTTCGTCAGTCTTCCTCTTTGCTTGTGGTTTTCTCTGGAATACGCAAGGGACAGAAAGCTACGGCTACTTCTATGTCTTTTTGGCTGAAGAGTATCATACGTTTTGCATATGAGACTCATGGACGCAGCCTCCCGAGAGAGTTACAGCTCCTTCCATGAGGGCTGTTGCTTCTTTATGGGCATTCAAAAATGAAGCTTCTGTGGGACAGATTTGCAAGGCTGCTACTTGGTCTTCTCTTCACACTCTCTTTCAAAGTTTTACAAATTTGACAATTTTGCTTCGGGTGAGGCTGTTTTTTGGGAGAAAGGTTCTTCAAGCAGTGGTGCCTTCTGTTTAGGTTCCCTGTCTTGTCCCTCCCGTATCATCTGTGCACTCTAGCTTGGGTATTGAATCCCATTAGTAATTAAGATGATCATTGGACTCATAGTGTCTTAAAAAATAAATTTATTTATTTTTTGACACGATGAGTCCACGGCCCGCCCTGTTCTTTTTTAGACAGGTTGTGGGTTATTGTAAACTTCAGACACCTCTGCACCTTGGCTTTTCCTTTCTCTTCCTAACTTGGGTCGAATTACTGGAGTGGGAGGGAAGGGAGGAGCTATTTAACAGCTCTGCTGTGATGCTCTTTGCCTCCTCCTGCTGACCAGGAGGTGAATATCCTATTAGTAATTAAGATGATCCGTCGACTCATTGTGTCAAAAAAGAAATACATTTATCAGGTAAGCATAAATTTTCTTTTTAAAAGCAGGAATGTAAATCTTAGCAGTCAGCCCATTTTATGTTCAGCACCATGGATAGCGCTTGCTATTAGAGGCTTACATTTACCCACCAATAAGCAAGCATAACCCAGGTTCTCAACCAAAAATGGGCCGACTCCTATGTATCACATTCCTGCTTTTTAAATAAAGATAGCAAGAGAACGAAGAAAACATTGATAATCATGAAAGAAAAAATTTGGGTTTAGTGTCCCTTTAAAGTTACCATGACCTGACGGGAGCCTGAGGGAGCGCCATGTAGGACGCATAGGCAAACAGCTCCGTGCACAGAGTGTGATTAAATGACCTAAATAGATCACCATTACCCACTAAAAAGGCAGATAAGTGAGGGGAGTGAACGCTGGGTTCCCCACACTAGATCCGGCTGCGGACTACAAACACAAACGGCAGCTTTAGCTGTTACACGCTCCCGGAGCTGAGCCGGGTAGGAGACCAGCCGCCATCTTTAACAGCCACGAGGAAGGCCTGACTCCTAGAATGACATACCGGACCTCTGCCGCAACCTACCAGGACAGCACTTGCGCTGTGGACTGTACTCCGGACCGGGTGAGTTCACACTGAAAGGCGGGGTATGGAGGAGAAGACAACGGGAGCCATAATAAGTGAGAGATCACAATAGAGAAAAGGCCCTGAACTCCCGGTCACCACAGGTAACCCCGAGGGTTAAAGGACATGCACAGTCAGGTAGACCCGGCTAAATAGGGGGACATGTAGCAACCATATACTGTATAAGACCCACAGCAGAAGCCCAAAGCATATTACGCTGATAACACTCACCTGGCCGGGGCAGGACTATCCCTTATATGGGGAAGGTGGATAGTGAGTTCATGAGCTACAGTCCCTACAGGGATGCATAAATCTAGGGCTGCAGGACAAATGGAAGCTGGCAATTAAATGCTACAACATAGGGGAGCACAGACATCTTTACTCCCTTAGCCACACTACCGATCACCCCTCAGATGCCATTCTACACAGGGCTGGAAGTCAGAAAATAAATTGAGACTTTAATCCTTTCTAGGAAGGAGATAGGCTCCCTCCTAGCCTGCCCTAGATTACCGCCAATACTGATTGTAGACCTATCCTGCTACAGCCTAAGGAATAACCCCAGCCTAGCTAAGACAACATCTCTATCTACCTCTAACATGTCTCAAAGAAAACCACCCAAATCTGCTGCAGGAAGCAAAATGACCTCTGCAAATCTTTTCTTTAAACCAGCTAAGGGTGACAAGCAAATAGAGACTTCAATTAAAGACCCGGAGGAGGAAGCAGATTCGGACACCAATAGCACCTCCATTATGGATGACTTGACACCTGTCACTAAAGCAGACATCAAACACTTGGTATCCAAGCAATACATATCGTCCAGTTTTGAGAAGCTCCTGGAAAAGATGGACACTATGCAACAGTCTGTCACCAGCAGTCTAGCTGACATTAAACAAGAGGTCCAAGACTTAGGCAACAGGGTAGCAACACTAGAAGACAACGAAACTTCTACACTCGACGAGGTTTCTACACTATCCCAACAAGTGGCCTCACAACAATTAGAGCTAGATACAATCCAAGAGCGGATGGAAGATCTGGAAAACCGGAGTCGCAGATGCAACATCCGACTGAAAGGGATCCCCGAATCTGTGTCACCTGGTGATCTGGAAAGATATCTGACTCAGCTCTTCCAGGCCATAACAGGGCAATCTGAAGATCATTTATTCCAGATGGAAAGGGCCCATAGGGCTCTGAGAGCAAAACCCAAGGGGGATGCCCCTCCAAGGGATGTAATTGTCCGAATGTTCCGCTTCAGAGAAAAAGAGGCAATATTGGCAGCCTCAAGACAGAACCCGACCTTCAAGTTCCAGGGCTCGGTGGTCCAGTTTTTCCAGGACCTATGTCTGAAGACACTTCAGAAGAGGGGTGCTTTGCGACCACTTACACAGCTATTAAGGAAAAACCAGATCCCCTACCGTTGGGGATTCCCTTTCGCCCTTAACATCAGTCAGAACAGGGTGACCTTTACAATAAGGGACCCAAAGGATATACCTGAAATATGCCAACATCTTGGCCTGGACTCCCCCCGACTATCCCCAGACTCACATCGAGGGGAGGAAGGGAAACTGAATACATCAAGCGCCCACTCCAGAACTCGAAATTGGTCACAGGTCACTAAGAAGAAGCAAAAAACTTGAAGAGGGACAGAAACTCTTCAGATACCAGGACGAGATCCTACACAGATAAGTACTGTACTGACCCTTCTTTCCACAGGTGGGACTCTTGTTGAACTGTGAGCCTTAGGCCAGAGCCAGCTATCTTCCTCCCTCTGTATAATGAGAGACTTGGTATTAGATACATAGGCAGCTGAGGCCGGCTGCAGTGGCCAAAGGGCCAGAGAAAGCCCTGAATCAAGAACTCTAACCCCCAAAGACATTATGGACATACTGGTTTAGAGGGAGGGGGAGAAAACATGATCTGGTATTTTGTTATGGAAGATAAAAAAAAAAAAAAAAAGAAAAAAGTTGCCCAAATCAGTAGGCCAGCTATACAAGAGTAGATGGTACCTTAAATATCTCAGGCTACCTATCTATTATTTACACACAAAGAATTATAGGTTATTTGTTTGATATTTATTGCACGTTTGTTATGCCTATTTGGTAAGTTGTTATTGCACTATGCTTGAATGGGGTGCATGGGCGCTAGGCCCAGACACTCAATACTTTTGTATTACAGCAGTTAAAATGTTACTTTATCATGCTAAGTATGGTTTTAAAATGTTTCTGTTTTGTTTTTGTTTATGTGGTACAAGATATATAGATAGGAAGGAAGGTGGTCCCGCTATAGACTCAGGGAGGGTAAGTTTTATGTAATGACCCAAAAGCTTAGAATAATCTCACACAATGTGAGAGGTCTGAACTCGGAAGTTAAACGTAGAACTGCCCTTACCCAATATACTAGAATGAAAGCCGAGGTCATAATGCTACAAGAAACCCATTTTATCGAAAAGGTGATTCCTTAGTACTGGTCCAAACAATTTCCCATACACTATCATTCGACTACTGACACAAAAAAGAGGGGGGTATCTATTTTAATTCATCATTCACTTCAATTCCTCACTGAGGAAACTATAATAGACCCGGAAGGCAGATATCTTATTGTTAGAGGGACTATACAGAATACTCCGGTTACTATCTGTAATGTCTATGCCCCTAATGAGAAGCAAGACTCTTTTTTCAGACACATATCGCATCTACTAACCCAATGGTCACAGACCAGGATTATTCTAGCTGGAGATTTTAATATATCCCTGACCCCACACAAAACAGGACCAGGACTCAAAGTGACTAATAAACAACAGAGGCACAATAATATAGCGAAATCCATTAGGGATTCCCTAGCCACACATAATATCCTAGACTCATGGGAAGCTAAATACGGTAAGACAACGGACTATACATTCTACTCCCATGCCCACAAAACATACTCGAGATTAGACTACATTTTTCTTAGCCAAACCTTATTGCCAAACATAGTCACTTCATCCATACACTCCTGTGTGTGGTCTGACCACTCACTGGTACAGATTGAACTGACAGGTATCTTAAACCTAAACAGACAGAGGTCGTGGGCCTTTGACCCGATAACAGTTAAACACCAACATACTCATACGGCTATGTCTAAGGCATTAGGTGAATATTGGTCGGAGAATGTGGGCTCTACGTCTAACCCCATTAATACCTGGGCAGCCCACAAACCATTCATTAGGGGACTACTTATCAAAGCAAAGACGAGAGCCATTAAGAAAACACTAGAGATTAAACAGAGACTCCAGACAGAGATTGAGGGACTGGAGAAAAGACACCAGCAAACACTCTCCCCTACTGTATTTAAGACCCTTCAAGCTAAGAGAAAAGACTTGACCAAAATACTAGATTCCCACTCAGTCAGGGCAATACAGACATTAAAGGCCCACTACTACCTCTACTCTAACAAACCGGATAGATACTTAGCCCACAAATTGAGAGAAAGGGTTAGAAACTTCGCCATTCCGGTACTGCAAAAACCGGATGGGGACCGCACATCCCATCCACAGGAGATAGCCGACACTTTTGCTGACTATTATTCCTCCCTCTATGATGGGAAAAAGGTAAAACACACGACACAGACTAAGGAGACCCTAAGACGACTACTAGACAGGGCCAACCTTCCTAGACTCTCCACACAAGATAATGATGACCTGAACGCTGACATCTCGATAGGGGAAATCCTCCTGGCAATTAAGGACCTGAAACTAGGCAAGGCGCCGGGGCCTGACGGCTACCCGGCAGAATACTACAAAATTTTCAAGTCAGATCTAGTCAAACACCTACAGAAATTTTGCAACGATGTCATGGGAGGTAGAGAAATACCGACAGATCTCCTAAGGGCCAAGATAGTAGTAATTCCTAAGCCAGGTAAAAACCCAGAGAACTGTCAAAGTTATAGACCAATATCCCTGATAAATCAGGATGTTAAAATTCTCACGAAAATACTAGCAAATAGGCTCAGGAAAATAGCACCACATTTGGTCCACCCAGACCAGGTGGGGTTTATTTCAGAAAGGGAGGCTCCTGATAATGTTAGGAGGACCATTACACTTGTAGACTACTTAAAGGCCACAGGGACGCCTTCTCTGCTCCTCTCATTGGACGCGGAGAAGGCGTTCGACAGGATAGACTGGACCTACATGACCACGATCTTGACGGAGATGGGATTTAGTGGGGCATTTATGAAGGCGATAAGGGGAATCTACTCTACCCCAACGGCAGTCATTAGAGCGGCAGGTTTTCAATCCAGACCCATCCAGATCCTTAGTGGCACGAGGCAGGGGTGTCCCCTGTCCCCATTGCTCTTTGCCCTATGCATAGAGCCACTAGCGGCAACCATAAGACAAAATCCTGACATTTCTGGGGTAAGGGTGGGGGATTTAGAATACAAAATATCGCTTTTTGCAGATGACGTTCTATTAACCATAACTAGACCCTTGATATCTCTCCCTAACCTTTACCAGACGCTCCATGACTTCTCACTGGTGTCAGGTTATAAGATCAATTTAGAGAAAAGTGAGGCGCTACCTTTATCTCTCCCAGCACATACAAAAAAATTAATAGAAGCCAACTTTGAGTTCGCATGGGCCAAAAAATCGATTACATATCTAGGTATTAAAATTGCGGAATCATATCACTCCTTACATAACTTAAATTACGCCCCTCTCTATAAGACCATAGACAAAGACCTCAAGAAATGGAAAACCTATAACTTTTCCTGGTATGGGAGACTCTCTGCTATTAAAATGAATATCCTGCCCAGGATTCTGTATCTTTTTAGAACTTTACCCATGATGATACCTAAACCAGAATTGCTTCAATTGCAATCGTCCCTTAACAACTTCCTGAGGCAGGATAGAAAAGCGAGAATAGCCTCCCGTACGTTATCCAGACACAGACAATTAGGGGGGGTGGGCATGCCGAATTTGTTAGATTATTACTATGCGGCCAGACTAGCCCAGACCTCTTTACTAAACCAGAATAACCCTAAGATCCTTTGGACCCAGATAGAGGCGGGTTTGGGGGGGTATGACTGCCCTGCAGATGCTCTATGGGAAGTGGGGCATTCACTGGAGGAACAAAGCTTTAGATCACTGGCCATGATTAACACCATCAAGATTTGGAGATCTCTCACAGGCACCCTGAAACTGATGCCGGCAAGCACAGGCATTAAGCCGGTAGGAGCTTTACTTCCACCTGAGATTCGTGTACAGGTAGGGAAGTGGCTCAATAAGGGACTCTACAGGGTGGCAGATTTTTTGGAGGGCAGACATATACAGACGTATTCTCAACTGCAAGACAAAATACAGCCATTGAAATTGCATTGGTTCCTATACCTACAGCTCTCCTCGGCGGTGCAGGGCTACTGCTACCCTTGGACAGCTCAGACAATGACCCCCTTGGAGCGGATTTGCACTGCTCCAGACAGACAGAGACAGCTGATATCAAAACTATATATAGCCTTACAGACAGCCGCAGAGCCGAGCATCTCGACGCTACTGACCAAATGGGGGCATGATACTGGACTGAATCTATCAAGGGAACAATGGGAGCAGGTGATGTTTGATACTAGTAGGGGTTTGATTAACGCCGACCTGCGAGAAAATTGTATAAAGACAGCTTTTAGATGGTATCTCACACCTGAGAAAACATGCCACTTCTCTCAAAATGGGTCAAATCACTGCTATAGAGGTTGTCAGGAAAGGGGTACATACCTCCACATGTGGTGGACATGCCCTCAAATTAGAATTATTTGGGAAAAACTCCAGGAACTTATAAATAGGTTACTCCAAGAGCATATCACTTTGACTCCAGCGCATGCACTCCTGAACTATAGATTTACACAATATAATAAGGTCATAAATACATTTATTAAGACTCTATGTACAGCAACCAGAGTCTGTATAGCCAGACACTGGAAAGTAGGGGCCCCCGAGTGGCAGGAGATAATGGGCAAGATAGAGCATTTATATACTATGTCAGAAATATCGGCCTCTATACAAGGTGATAGGGAACAGTTCACCAAAATATGGTTTTACTGGATAATGAATGAGAAAGAATAAGACTATATGTATCATGCTACAATAAACCATATTATACGAACGACAAACAAGGGAACTCTTAATTAAAAATAAGGCGGGTGTTTGGGACCACACCTTCTTCGGTAGACTAGACTCAACTCTTAGATGTTATCTCTTTACAGGAACTATCAGAGCCTAGACAAAAAATGATCAGAGCAAAAAGATGCTCACCACTAGTACCACAGTTATGAAGTTAGTTTGTAGTTGTTGTTTTTTTTTCTGTTTTATGTTTTAGGTTTTTCTTTCTCTTTTGTACCCCTTGTTTCTTTTTTTTTATGTTATGGGGAATCTATTATTATTACTTTATAAGAATGTATAAAAAGGGCAAAGCGTATATACAGAGATATGCTAGATATTGTCAGTCACTCCTATCCCACAAGTACCGGTGTGGTACAGGACGGGGGGCATCTAAAGGAATGTAAGCTTCTATAAATTGTAATTTTGTGCATTATAGATGTCATATCTGATTAATCACTGGTTGTACTGTCTTTCAATGATTGTTGCCCACAATAAAGATTTATTTCAACTAAAGTTACCATGACCTACTTACAGCAAAATCAAAAGGCCACTTCTCTCTGCTTATCCTCCTTGATCTGTCCGCAGCCTTTGATACTGTTGACCATCCTCTTTTGCTCCAAACACTCCAATTCTTTGGCATCTGTGACACAGCCCTCTCATGGTTCTCTTCCTACCTGTCAAACCGTACCTTTAGTGTAGCCTTCTCTGGGGCCTCCTCTGCCCTGTCACCACTTTCTATTGGGGTACCGCAAGGCTCTGTCCTCGGTCCCCTTCTCTTCTCAATCTACACGTCATCATTAGGTTCCCTAATAAAGTCCCACAGGTTCCAATAACATTTGTATGCTGACGACATCCAAATCTACTTCTCTGCACCAGACCTATCGCCTTCATTGCTAACCCGTGTCACTAACTATCTTTCTCACATCTCTTCCTGGATGTCCTCTCACTACCTCAAGTTAAATCTCTCCAAAACTGAGCTCCTTATTTTCCCACCTTCTTCCAAAATCTCCACCCCAATCTCTCTATAACTGTCGACAACTCCATCATTACTCCTACCCCGCATGCCCAATGTCTTGGGTTCACACTAAACTCAGATCTTTCTTTCACTCCTCACATTCAGTCCTTGGCTAAATCCTGCCGCTTCCACCTTAAAAACATCTCTAAAATTAGACATTTCCTTACAGAAGACACAACTAAGATTTTAATCCACTCTCTCATCCTTTCCACCTCGATTACTGCAACTCTGTCCTCTCTGGTCTCCCCAGCTGCCACCTAGCTCTTTTACAATCCATAATAAATGCCTCTGCCAGGCTCATCTTCCTTGCACGTCGCTCTTCATCTGCTGCACCTCTCTGCTAATCCCTTCACTGGCTTTCTCTTGCCTCCAGGATTAAACACAAAATTCTCACTCTGACATACAAAGCCTTCAACTGCACTGCTCCCCCCTATATCTCAGACCTTGTCTCCAGATACTCTCCCTCCCGTCACCTTCGCTCTGCTCATGACCTCCTCCTCTCCTCCTCTCTTGTTACCTCCTCACACTCCCGCTTACAGGACTTCTCCAGACTGGCTCCCATCTTGTGGAATTCTCTGCCTCGCTCCACAAGACTCTCCCCTAGTTTTGAAAACTTTAAGAGCTCCCTAAAGACTCTACTGTTCAGGGATGCATACAACCTACACTAACCTTTCTTTATACCGTTTCCTCTCCCCCATTGCTATCCCCTTGAGCCCCCTTACCATATAAGCCTAAGAGCCCAGCTGTTTGTAGATCACCTTCTTTAGAGCTGACTACAACAGTGCGAGTCTTGGCAGGGCCCTCTACTTGTCTGATCCCTATAAATGTTTCCTTGTATTCCGCCTATGTTTATAGCGCTGCGGAATCTGTTGGCACTCTACAAATAACCTATAATAATAATTTAAAAATACTTAGAATATATTCCCTTATGTGAAGACCATTGGAATGTGATTGTGTGTGCATATATATATATATATATATATACAGTATATGTGTGTGTGTGTGCATATATATATATATATATATATATAACACACAGAGAAAGTCCAGCTCTCACAAGCTCTACGCTAAGATTAAAAGTAAACCTGGAAGAGTTAGTTACCGCATCTGGCCAAATGGGACAAGCCCAGGTACCACGTCAAGGTCTCTTCCAAAATCTGGGTCCCTAATACACCCACACAAATGCCAGCTCCCAATAAAACAAACTGGGAACAAGTCAGGGTTCACAGACTTAAACTTGGCTGTTTTAGGGACCCAGGATTTGGAAAAGACCTTGACGTGGTACCTGGTCTTGTCTTATTTGGCCAGATGCGGTAACTAACTCTTCCAGGTTTGCTTTTAATCCAGGAGTGCTGGCCTTTCTCTGTGTGTTGTATTAATTTATTTTGTAATTTCCCCTATGGGTCTTGCACCCAGACTTGTCTGGGGTTAACTGCCTGTGACTCTGGAGACAGCACAGCTTCCTGAGAGTGCTATTAGCACCCAGGGCTTAGCATGTATATATATAATGTGTGTGTGTGTAAAAGCCCTTTGCTGCCTTTTTTGTTAAAACACCTTATGCCATATATCTTTGAGCCTTATAATGTTAATATTTTTTTTTTATTAAATCATTTTTATCAGATAGTGTTGATCTGTACTTTTTAAGTGTATTTGTGTTGTTTATTCCGACTTTTTTTTCCTTCCCCTACCCTTTACACAAGCACTAAACAGACAAGCGTAAATCTTGATTTCAACTAATACACACACTAGTTCCGTTGCACGCAAAAAGCTGGAAAAACACAGTAGCGCTTGTGCACAAGAGTGCGCACTCGTTATCTAGCCCTGTATGTTATGTAAACTGTTTTGAAAATATGCACCCTCCACACTGCTGAGATTCACATTTACTGCCGATGTGCTCGGATTGGATTTCTACTGTGTGTTTAACCCTATAATTGCAGGGGTTAAACACACAGAGCTACAGGGTTGATAGTCTTAAAATATTATGCTATAAACAGATTAGTACTGTAAATGTCATTTTCCAGTTATAATGGCCCTTAAAAATAAAAAAAATGATACTATGTTGTCTGTATCTCCTTTTTGAAGACAATTGTGATTTAAGAAGATACTATAGTATGCTAAGGCTATTAAAAAGTTTAGGAATGTACGTTTGTGTGTTTCTTAAAGGGACATTGCAAACAGTAGTATAATAATACTAAACAGCCCTAGCAAACTATTGCAACACACTGTGCATCAAAAATATTGATGTCTCTTAGTTTTAACTGCAAGTAATGGAAAAGCTTCCCAGCAATAATACAGCAGGTGTGCCAGTACAAACTGACGTTATCTGCTAGAACCTCACAAAAATCCAAAAGATATAGACTGTCCACAGCACATTACTCTTAAACAATTCCTTTATTAGCACAATATGAAATACATGCAATATTTCATGCATGATTAAGGGCTGAAAGGCCCGAAATGTCACATGTATTTCATCTTGTCCTAATAAAGGAATTGTTTAAGAGTAAGGTGCTGTGTACATTCTATATCTTTTAGTTTAACTGCAAGGTTAGCGCTATGTACTCTGCACTCAGGTTCGCTCCTGTTGGTGTTGTAGAGATGTCAAGCTCATTGATAAAAAAATTAAATTAAAATAAAAACTGAAGAGACACTGAAATTAAAGGGACACTAAAGTCATAATAAGACATTCATGATTTAGACAGAACATACAATTTTAAACAACTTTCCAATTTACTTCTATTATTTAATTTGCTTCCTTCTCTTGTTATCCTTTGCTGAAAAGTTTATTTAGGAAAGCTCAGGAGCAGCTAGCTGCTGATTGGTGGCTGCATATATATACTGATTGTCATTGGCTCACCCATGTGTTCAGTTAGAAACCAGTAGTGCATTGCTGCTTCTTCAACAAATGATACCAAGAGAATGAAGGAAATTAGATAATAGAATTAAACTGCAAAGTTGTTTAAAATTGTATGTTCTACCTAAATCATAATAGAAAAAAATTGTGTTTCTTGTCCCTTTAAGTTGAAAGTACAACAGTGAGGTAATAATGGATTAGCCTCCAATCAGAAATTGTAGGGTCAGATACAGTAATGGTATTCAAGAAAGCCTGGTATATACATACAGTCTAGATCAATGACGGCGAACCTTGGCACTCCAGATGTTTCAGAACTACATTACCCATGATGCTTAGGCACTCTGCAGTCCAGCATCATGGGGAATGTAGTTCTGAAACATCTGTAGTGCCAAGGTTCGCCATCACTGGTCTAGATGGATCCTGATTTATTTTTTATGTTAATATGATTGTCTCTGGTGTCTTCTCCAGTGAGATCAGCGGCCTGGCATTGTGGTGCAAGAAAGTCAACACTATTCTCCTACGTCCTACTCCAAAACCAAGAAGTGTTAACGCTGGTATTAGAGGACTTTCTTTAGACGGGGCCAGCTTGGCTCAGTCCATGTAAGTTTCTTCTGTGACATGTGAGTTTATGGTTTGGGAATTTCATCTGTTATAAATATTGCACCCTATAAGCTGCGTTAGAAGTGAATTTAGTTTGGATATTGTACTTAAAGGGGTAATAAACCCAATTTTTGTCTTTCATGATTCAGATAGAACATGTAATTTTAAGAAACTGTCTCATTTTTTCCTATTAATGTTCTTCGTTCTCTTGCTATCTTTATTTGAAAATCAATAATGTAAGCTTAGGAGCTGTCCCAGTTTTGGTTCATTACCTGGGTTGCCCTTGCCGATTGGTGGCAAAATGTAGCCACCAATCAGCAAGCACTATCCAGGGTGCTGATCCAAAAATGGGCCGGCTCCTTAGCATAGATTCATGCTTTTTCAAATAAAGATAGCAAGAGATTGAAGAAAAAATTGATAACAAGAGTAACTTAATAAGTTGCTTAAAATTGCTGCTCTATCTTAATCACAGAAGAAAAAATTTGGGTTTAGTATCCCTTTAAAGGGACAGTCTAGACCTAATACTTATTCTTTATTACTTATTGTTACATACCAGACAAGCATCTTGCATCGGGTTCCACATCTATAAGCTTGTAAGACGTACATAAAACTTTTAAATAATCATTGTTTATTAGTAGCCAAAAATGTCCACCAAGCTCCGCCCACAGCTTTCTTTTTGTCCAGTTAGCTGTTTTCTTGTATGACAGTTTAGCCGTGCACGTTTAATGTTTTTCAGTTAGCTATTTAAAGTTTCGCATTCACAAATCAGCATGTGCTAGTAAGAAAATGTATTCACGATTCGATCGTGATTGGAGAAACTTAACATACCAAAATATACACGCAGTAAGTGGGCGGAGCTTGGTGGACATTTTTGGCTCCTAACTGATGAATATTTAAAAGTTTCATGTATATCTAACAATATTATAGATGTGGGACCATTTGCAGAATGCTTCTTCTCTGGTATGTAACAATAAGTAATCAAAATTATGTATTGGTTCTAGACTGTCCCTTTTAATTGACATAAAATATACAATATAAAATGTTTAAATATGCAAAGAAAAACATCATTGCAATCTACTTTTCTTTCATGTAATTGGCATGAGTCCATGAGCTAGTGACGTATGGGATATACAATCCTACCAGGAGGGGCAAAGTTTCCCAAACCTTAAAATGCCTATAAATACACCCCTCACCACACCCACAATTCAGTTATATAAACTTTGCCTCCTATGGAGGTGGTGAAGAAAGTTTGTGCTAAGATTTCTACGTTGATATGCGCTTCTCAGCATTTTGAAGCCCGATTCCTCTTAGAGTACAGTGAATGTCAGAGGGATGTGAAGGGAGTATCTCCTATTAAATGCAATGTTTTTCCTCACGGGAGATCTATTTCATAGGTTCTCTGTTATCGGTCGTAGAGATTCATCTCCTACCTCCCTTTTCAGATCGACGATATACTCTCATATTCCATTACCTCTACTGATAACCGTTTCAGTACTGGTTTGGCTATCTGCTATATGTGGATGGGTGTCTTTTGGTAAGTAAGTTTTCATTACTTAAGACACTCTCAGCTATGGTTTGGCACTTTATGTATTTATATAAAGTTCTAAATATATGTTTTGTACTTATATTTGCCATGATTCAGGTTTCAGTATATTTCCTTTTGCAAGACTGTCAGTTTCATATCTGGGAAATGCATTTTTAGGAAAATGTATTTCTTACCTGGGGTATAGTCTTTTTTTCAATTGACTGTCATTTTAAATTCGCTGGCAGAATTAGGCTTGCGAGGGCACAAAATGCCAAAGTATATTGCGTCATTTTTGGCGCAAGATTTTTTGTCCCATTCCTGAAACTGCCATATAAGGAAATTGATAATTTTGCTTTCTATGTTGTTTTTTCTCTTACATTTGCAAGATGTCTCAATCTGATCCTGTCTCAGAATTCACTGTTGGAACCCTGCTGACTGATAACAGTTCTACCAAAGCTAAGTACATTTGTTGTAATCTTGTGGAGGTTATATCTCCAGCTGTGGTTTGTATTAAATTGTCATGATAAACTTTTACATGCAGAGAATGTGTCCATCAGTAATAGTACATTGCCTGTTGCTGTTCCTTTAATAGCTAATGTACAAGATATACCTGTGAATTTATAAGAATTTATTGCTGATTCTATTCAGAAGGCTTTGTCTGCCATCCCGCCTTCTAATCAATGTAAGGTCTTTTAAAACTTCTCATAAAGTTGATGAAATTTTAAATGACCGACAACATACTGAATTATCCTCCTCTGATGAGGATCTATCTGATTCAGAAGATCCTTCCTCAGATATTGACACTGACAAATCTACTTTTTTATTTAAACTGGTGTACATTCATTCTTTGTTAAAGAAGTGTTGATTATATTGGATATTGAGGAGACTAGTCCTCTTGATATTAAAACTAGTAAACGTTTAAATTCTGTTTATAAACCTCCTGTGGTTTTTCCAGAGGTTTTTCCAGTTCCTGAAGCTATTTCAGATATGATTTCTAAGGAATGGAATAGGCCTGGTACTTCTTTTATTCCTTCTTCAAGGTTTAAAAAATTGTATCTTTTGCCAGCAGTTACTTTAGAGTTTTGGGAAAAGATCCCCAAAGTTGATGGGGCTATCTCTACTCTTGCTTAATGCACTACTATTCCTACGGAATATAGTACTTCTTTTAAAGATCCTTTAGATAGGAAACTTGAAGTTTTTCTAAAGAAAGCCTATTTTTATTCGGGTCATCTCAGGCCTGCAATTTCTTTGGCTGATGGTGCAGCTGCTTCAACCTTTTGGTTGGAATCTTTAGCGCAACAAGTATTGGATCATGATTTATCTAGCATTGTTAACTTGATTCAACATGCTAATAATTTTATTTGTGATGCCATTTTTTTTATTTAATCCAAATTGATGTTTAATCTATGTCTTTAGCTATTTTAGCTAGAAGAGTTTTGTGGCTTAAATCTTGGAATGCTGACATGACTTATAATTCCAGATTGCTATCTCTTTCTTTCCAAGGTAATAAGTTATTTGGTTCTCAGTTGGATTCAATAATTTCAACTGTCACTGGGGTGAAGGGAGTTTTTTTGCCTCAGGGTTAAAGACCTAAGGGTACATCTAAAGCTTCTAACCGTTTTCGTTGCTTTCGACAAAATAAGGAACAGAAACCTAATCCCTCCCCCAAGGAATCTGTTTCCAATTGGAAGCCTTCCTTGAATTTGAATAAATCCAAGCCATTTAAGAGATCAAAGCCAGCCCTCAAGTCCGCATGAAGGTGCGGTCCTCATTCCAGCTCAACTGGTAGGGGGCAGATTAAGATTTTTTAAAGATGTTTGGTCCAATTCGGTCCAAAATCAATGGATTCAGAGTATTGTCTCTCAGGGGTACAGAATAGGATTCAGAGTAAGACCGCCTGTGAGAAGATTTTTTCTCTCACGCATCCCTGCAAACCCAGTAAAGGCTCAGGCTTTCCTGAAGTGTGTTTTAGACCTGGAGTTATCAGGGGTAATCATGCCAGTTCTGTTTCAAGAACAGGGTCTGGGGTTTTATTCAAATGTATTCATTGTCCCAAAGAAGAAAATTCATTCAGACCAGTTTTGGAAACTTAAAATTTTGAATCGATATGTAAGAGTACCAACTTTCAAAATGGTGACTATAAGGACTTTTCTGCCTTTTGTTCAGCAAGGGCATTTATATGTCCACAATAGACTTACAGGATGCATATCTTCATATTCCGATTTATCCAGATCACTATCAGTTCCTGAGATTCTCTTTTCTAGACAAGCATTACCAATTTGTTGCTCTTCCTTTTGGGCTAGCGACAGCTCCAAGAATCTTTTCAAAGGTTCTCGGTGCCCTACTCTCTGTAATCAGAGAGCGGGGTATTGCGGTGTTTCCTTATTTGGACGATTGGTACTTGCTCAGTCTTTACGTTCTGCAGAATCTCACACAAATCAACTAGTGTTGTTTCTTCAGAAACATGGTTGGAGGATCAATTTACAAAAAAGTTATTTGATTCCTCAGACAAGGGTAACCTTTTTAGGTTTCCAGATAGATTCAGTGTCCATGACTTTGTCTCTAACGGACAAGAGACGTTTGAAATTGGTTGCAGCCTGTCGGAACCTTCAGTCTCAGTTATTCCCTTCAGTGGCTATGTGCATGGAAGTTTTAGGTCTCATGACTGTAGCATCGGATGCAATCCCCTTTGCTCGTTTTCATATGAGACCTTTCCAGCTTTGTATGCTGAATCAATGGTGCAGGGATTATACAAAGATATCACAATTAATATCCTTAAATCCCAATGTTCGACTATCTCTGACTTGGTGTTTAGATCACCATCGTATTGTTCTAGGGGCCTCTTTCGTTCGTCCAACCTGGACTGTGATCACAACAGATACGAGTCTTTCAGGTTGGGGAGCTGTTTTGGGATCTCTGACAGCACAAGGGGTTTGGAAATCTCAAGAGGCGAGATTACCAATGAATATTTTGGAACTCCGTGCGATTCTCAGAACTCTTCAGTTTTGGCTTCTATTGAAGAGAGAACCGTTCATTTGTTTTCAGACAGACAATATCACATCTGTGGCATATGTCAATCATCAGAGTGGGACTCGCAGTCCTCAAGCTATGAAGAAGTATCTCGGATACTTGTTTGGGCGGAATCCAGCTCCTGTCTAATTTCTGCGGTTCATATCCCAGGTATAGACAATTTGGAAGCGGATTATCTCAGTCGTCAGACTTTACATCCGGGAGAGTGGTCTCTCCCTCCTGATGTGTTTTCTCAAATTGTTCAGATGTGGGGTCTTCCAGAAATAGTTCTGATGGCATCTCATCTAAACAAGAAACTTTCTAAGGTACCTGTCCAGGTCCAGGGATCCTCGGGTGGCAGCAGTGGATGCGTTGACACTTCCTTGGTGTTATCAACCTGCTTATATTTTCCTGCCTTTAGTTCTTCTTCCGAGAGTGATCTCCAAAATCATCATGGAGCAATTGTTTGTATTGCTGGTGGCTCCAGCATGGCCTCACAGGTTTTGGTATGCGGATCTTGTTCGTATGTCCAGTTGCCAACCTTGGCCACTTCCAATAAGACCGGACCTTCTGTCTCAAGGTTCGTTTTTCCATCAGGATCTCAAATCATTAAATTTGAAGGTATGAAAATTGAACGCCTAGTGCTTAGTCATAGAGGTTTCTCTGATTCAGTGATTAATACTATGTACAGGCTTGTAAATCTGTTTCTAGAAGGATTTATTATTGAGTTTGGAAGACTTACATTTCATGGTGCTCCTCTCATAAATTCTCTTGGCATTCTTTTAGAATTCCTAGAATTTTACAGTTTCTTCAGGATGGTTTGGATAAGGGTTTGTCTGCAAATTCCTTGGAAGGACAAATCTCTGCTCTTTCTGTATTATTCCACAGAAAAATGGCTAAACTTCCTGATATTCACTGTTTTGTACAGGCTTTGGTTCGTATCAAGCCTGTCATCAAATCAATCTCTCCTCCTTGGAGTCTTAATTTGGTTTTGAAGGCTTTACAGGCTCCTCCATTTGAGCCTGTGCATTCTTTGGACATTAAACTACTTTCTTGGAAAGTGTTGTTCCTTTTGGCCATCTCTTCTGCTAGAAGAGTTTCTGGATTATCTGCTCTCTCTTGTGATTCTCCTTTATTGGTTTTTCATCAGGATAAGGCAGTTTTGCGGACTTCATTTTAATTCTTACCTAAGGTTGTGAATTCTAACAACATTAACCCCTTAATGACCGAGGACGTACGCCATACATCCTCAGAAAAAATACAGTTAACGCCTGAGGACGTATGGCGTACGTCCTCGGTTTGGAAAGCAGCTGGAAGCGATCCTGATCGCTTCCAGCTGCTTTCCGGTTATTGCAGGATGCCTCGATATCGAGGCATCCTCCAATAACAATTTGTACCCCTCCGGTGCAGAGAGAGCCACTCTGTGGCCCTCTCTACACCGGACATTGATGGCCGCATTCGTTGGTGGGTGGGAGCTGCAGTGGGAGGCGGGTGGGCGGCCATCGATGGGTTCTAAGACACAGAGGGGGGCGGGACAGTCGGGGGGCGGCGGGCGGGCGCGTGCATGGGGAGGGAGCGGGTGGGAACCGCTACACTACAGAAATTATCAAGTATAAGTGGGAAGAAGGGGGGGGGGGAAGAAATGCCCCAAAAAAGTAATCTAAGGGATCTGGGAGGGGGTGGCGTTTGGTCTTGGGCTACACTACAGAAAAAATAAAATAACAAATAAAAAGGAGACTATATATTGTAAACTGGGTACTGGCAGACAGCTGCCAGTACCCAAGATGGCTGCCAAGAAGGTAGAGGGGGAGGTTAGAGAGCTGTTTGGGGGGGGGGAGGCAGGGAGGTTTGGGGGCTAAGGGGGGATCCTACACAGCAGCATATGTAAATATGCAAAGGGGGGGGATGCCTTTTATTTTAGTACTGGCAGACTTTCTGCCAGTACTTAAGATGGTGGGGACAATTGTAGGGTGGGGTAGGTAAGAGAGCTGTTTGGGAGGGATCAGGAGGGGGTGATGTGTCAGGTGGGAGGCTGATCTCTACACTAAAGCTAAAATTAACCCTACAAGCTACCTAATTAACCCCAACCCCTTCACTGCTAGCCATAATACACGTGTGATGCGCAGCGGCATTTAGCGGCCTTCTAAATACCAAAAAGCAATGCCAAAGCCATATATGTCTGCTATTTCTGAACAAAGGGGATCCCAGAGAAGCATTTACAACCATTTGTGCCATAATTACACAAGCTGTTTGTAAATGATTTCAGTGAGAAACCTAAAATTTGGAAAAATTTAACGTTTTTCCAAATTTTATCGCATTTGGCAGTGAAATGGTGGTATGAAATATACCAAAATGGGCCTAGATCAATACTTTGGGTTGTCTACTACATTACACTAAAGCTAAAATTACCCAAAAAAGCTCCCTACATGCTCCCTAATTAACCCCTTCACTGCTGGGCATAATACACGTGTGGTGCCCAATGGCATTTTGCGGCCTTCTAATTACTAAAAAGCAACTCCAAAGCCATATATGTCTGCTATTTCTGAACAAAGGGGATCCCAGAGAAAAATTTACAACCATTTATGCCATAATTGCACAAGCTGTTTGTAAATAATTTCAGTGAGAAACCTAAAGTTTGTAAAAAAAATATGTGAAAAAGTGAACTTTTTTTTTTTATTTGATCGCATTTGGCGGTGAAATGGTGGCATGAAATATACCAAAATTGGCCTAGATCAATACTTTGGGATGTCTTCTAAAAAAAAATATATACATGTCATGGGATATTCAGGGATTCCTGAAAGATATCAGTGTTCCAATGTAACTAGCGCTAATTTAAAAAAAAAAAGTGGTTTGGAAATAGCAAAGTGCTACTTGTATTTATGGCCCTATAACTTGCAAAAAAAAGCAAAGAACATGTAAACATTGGGTATTTCTAAACTCTGGACAAAATTTAGAAACTATTTAACATGGGTGTTTTTTGGTGATTGTAGATGTGCAACAGATTTTGGGGGTCAAAGTTAGAAAAAGTGTGTTTTTTTCCATTTTTTCCTCATATTTTATAAAAAAAATTATAGTAAATTATAAGTCCATTTAATGGCGAGAAAAACGGTATATAATATGTGTGGGTACAGTAAAAGAGTAAGAGTAAAATTACAGCTAAACACAAACACCGCAAAAATGTAAAAATAGCCTTGGTCCCAAACGGACAGAAAATGGAAAAGTGCTGTGGTCATTAAGAGGTTAATAGAGAAATTGTTGTTCCTTCTTTGTGTCCTAATTCTAAGAATTCTTTGGAGAGATCTTTACATTCTTTGGATGTGGTGAGAGCTCTGAAATATTATGTTGAAGCTACTATTATGTTGAAGCTACTAAAGATTTCAGGAAGTCGTCTTCTAGTCTATTTGTTATCTTTTCTGGTTCCAGGAAAGGTCAGAAGGCTTCTGCCGTTTCTTTGGCATCATGGTTAAAGCTTTTGATTCATCAAGCTTATTTGGAGTTGGGTAAGCCCCGCCTCAGAGAATTACAGCTCATTCTACTAGATCAGTCTCCACTTCTTGGGCTTTTAAGAATGAAGCTTCAGTTGATCAGATTTGCAAAGCAGCAACTTGGTCTTCTTTGCATACATTTACTAAATTCTACAGTTTTTATGTATTTGCTTCTTCGGAAGCAGTTTTTGGTAGAAAAGTTCTTCAGGCAGCTGTTTCAGTTTGATTCTTCTGCTTATAATTTAAGTTTTTCCTTTTATGAGAATAAACTTATATTTGGGTTGTGGATTAATTTTTTTCAGCGAATTGGCTGTTTTTATTTGTATCCCTCCCTCTCTAGTGACTCTTGCGTGGAGTTCCACTTCTTGGGTATTGCTATCCCATATGTCACAAGCTCATGGACTCTTGCCAATTACATGAAAGAAAACATAATTTATGTAAGAATTTACCCGATAAATTAATTTCTTTCATATTGGCAAGAGTCCATGAGGCCCACCCTTTTTGTGGTGGTTATGATTTTTTTGTATAAAGCACAATTATTTCCAAATTCCTTTGTTGGTGCTTTTTACTCCTTTCTATATCACCCCACTTCTTGGCTATTCGTTAAACTGAATTGTGGGTGTGGTGAGGGGTGTATTTATAGGCATTTTGAGGTTTTGGAAACTTTGCCCCTCTTGGTAGGATTGTATATCCCATACGTCACTAGCTCATGGACTCTTGCCAATATGAAAGAAATTAATTTATCAGGTAAGTTCTTACATAAATTATGTTTTATTATTTATTTTGACTGCTGTCATTTTGCGAGATCAGATTCTTTATAATCAATACAATACAATATAATATTTATAATCAATACAGTTGCATCTAACTTGCAATATTTTACTTCTGCTCACAAAGTTCCACTGTCAAGGATGCCGGCGAAAACACCTTCAAATCCTTACAAAACAAGCAGATTAAAAAAAGAAGAAAAACCTCTATTAAAAAAAAGTCCACTCTAGTATATTCTCATAATGGAACAGTAAATACCTTGAGATTTGTATATAAAATGTTAAGTTATGTATAATAATAAAAAAAAAAACTTTACAATATCTTTTCTTTATTTTGCCCCCTTTTCGTGTAATTTTTAGCTCTGAAAATTTGAGCAATTTCTAATTCTCACAGCTTGAAATGTACCCTGCTGAGCTCTCTGCTGCATGTTTGTTCCTAATTGGCTTTATCAGATAATAATTGCAGAACAGGTTACGTTATACTAACAGTATGACTGTGATTAGCCTTGTTGTCTGTGGACTAAAGGCCAGATTGAATCATAATAAGATAATCATAGATTTAAAGGGGTATGAAATCCTGACATTTTCTTTTGTGATTCAGACATATAAGTAAAAAAAAAAAAAAAAGTTCAGGAGTGTGCACGTGTCTGCAGCACTATATGGCAGCAGCTTTGCAACAATGTTATACATTAGCAGGAGCACTAGGCGGAAGCATGATTTCCTGTCATGTAGTGCGTCAGGCATGTGCACGCTACCTATCTAGATATCTTTTCTACAAAGAATAACACAAGAATTACACAATTCTTCATTGTGTGTGTGTGTGTGTGTGTGGCTTCATTCTGCTTGTTCGCTGTGTGTTTGTGTGTGTCTTCATTCTGCTTATTCACTGTTTACTGGTGTGTGTGTGTCTGCATTCTGCTTGTTCACTGTGCACTGGTGTGTGTATGTGTCTGCATTCTGCTTGTTCATTGTATACTGGTGTGTGTGCCTGCATTCTGCTTGTTCATTGTATACTGGTGTGTGTGTCTCTGCATTCTGCTTGTTCATTGTGTACTGGTGTGTGTGTCTGCATTCTGCTTGTTCATTGTGTACTGGTGTGTGTGTCTGCATTCTGCTTGTTCATTGTATACTGGTGTGTGTGTGTCTGCATTCTGCTTGTTCATTGTGTACTGGTGTGTGTGTCTGCATTCTGCTTGTTCATTGTGTACTGGTGTGTGTGTGTCTGCATTCTGCTTGTTCATTGTGTACTGGTGTGTGTGTCTGTATTCTGCTTGTTCATTGTGTACTGATGTGTGTGTCTGCATTCTGCTTATTCACTGTGTACTGGTGTGTGTGTCTGCATTCTGCTTATTCATTGTGTACTGGTGTGTGTGTCTGCATTCTGCTTATTCATTGTGTACTGGTGTGTGTGTCTGCATTCTGCTTATTCACTGTGTACTGGTGTGTGTGTCTGCATTCTGCTTATTCATTGTGTACTAGTGTGTGTGTCTGCATTCTGCTTATTCACTGTGTACTGGTGTGTGTGTCTGCATTCTGCTTATTCATTGTGTACTGGTGTGTGTGTCTGCATTCTGCTTATTCACTGTGTACTGGTGTGTGTGTCTGCATTCTGCTTATTCACTGTGTACTGGTGTGTGTGTCTGCATTCTGCTTATTCATTGTGTACTGGTGTGTGTGTCTGCATTCTGCTTATTCACTGTGTACTGGTGTGTGTCTTCATTCTGCTTGTTCGCTGTGTGTTTGTGTGTGTCTTCATTCTGCTTATTCACTGTTTACTGGTGTGTGTGTGTGTGTGTGTCTGCATTCTGCTTGTTCACTGTGCACTGGTGTGTGTATGTGTCTGCATTCTGCTTGTTCATTGTATACTGGTGTGTGTCTGCATTCTGCTTGTTCATTGTGTACTGGTGTGTGTGTGTCTGCATTCTGCTTGTTCATTGTGTACTGGTGTGTGTGTGTGTCTGCATTCTGCTTGTTCATTGTGTACTGGTGTGTGTGTGTCTGCATTATGCTTGTTCATTGTGTACTGGTGTGTGGGTCTGCATTCTGCTTGTTCATTGTGTACTAGTGTGTGTCTGCATTCTGCTTGTTCATTGTGTACTGGTGTGTGTGTGTGTCTGCATTCTGCTTGTTCATTGTGTACTGGTGTGTGTGTGTCTGCATTCTGATTGTTCGTTGTGTACTGGTGTGTGTGTGTCTGCATTCTGCTTGTTCGTTGTGTACTGGTGTGTGTGTGTCTGCATTCTGCTTGTTCATTGTGTACTGGTGTGTGTGTGTCTGCATTCTGCTTGTTCACTGTGTACTGGTGTGTGTCTGCATTCTGTGAAGAGGTGTATTTTAGGTTTGACCTTGAAGTAAGGTTCAAGCGTACAGATATTAGAACCTTTTTCTAGGTTTTGGAAATCAAATTGTTATCTTTGTTAGATAAGCTTATGAAAAACTTACTAAACCTTATATTCCGTAGGAGTTCTGCTACCACCCCAAATCCACCAGCAGAGAAATTGTCTCCAAAAACTATAGGAAAATCATCCCTTGTTGAGAACAGCATATACGACTCTTCCAATTTCTATGGGATATCTGGTAAGTTATTATTTTTAAGGAGTGTTATGTTTGCGTATTACAAGTTGAAAGTAAAATTTGCATGCAAGCGAAAGCCGACGCACACTAACTCGATGACTTCAGATATTGCGACCGTACTAAATTCTTCTCCCCTAGACTTCAAATGAGAGCGCAAACTGAAAAAAAACTAACACTGCTAACCCAACACCGCATTAGACCAACTGAGCTAACCTGAAGGTAGTTATGAATATTTCTCCAACATAGGTGTGTCCGGTCCACGGCGTCATCCTTACTTGTGGGATATTCTCTTCCCCAACAGGAAATGGCAAAGAGCCCAGCAAAGCTGGTCACATGATCCCTCCTAGGCTCCGCCTACCCCAGTCATTCTCTTTGCCGTTGTACAGGCAACATCTCCACGGAGATGGCTTAGAGTTTTTTTTAGTGTTTAACTGTAGTTTTTCATTATTCAATCAAGAGTTTGTTATTTTCAAATAGTGCTGGTACGTACTATTTACTCAGAAACAGAAAAGAGATGAAGAATTCTGTTTGTATGAGGAAAATGATTTTAGCAACCGTAACTAAAATCCATGGCTGTTCCACACAGGACTGTTGAGAGCAATTAACTTCAGTTGGGGGAACAGTTTGCAGTCCCTTGCTGCTTGAGGTATGACACATTCTAACAAGACGATGTAATGCTGGAAGCTGTCATTTTCCCTATGGGATCCGGTAAGCCATGTTTATTACGATTGTAAATAAGGGCTTCACAAGGGCTTATTTAAACTGTAGACTTTTTCTGGGCTAAATCGATTGATTATTAACACATATTTAGCCTTGAGGAATCATTTTATCTGGGTATTTTGATATAATAATATCGGCAGGCACTGTTTTAGACACCTTATTCTTTAGGGGCTTTCCCAAAGCATAGGCAGAGTCTCATTTTCGCGCCGGTGTTGCGCACTTGTTTTTGAGAGGCATGGCATGCAATCGCATGTGAGAGGAGCTCTGATACTTATAAAAGACTTCTGAAGGCGTCATTTGGTATCGTATTCCCCTTTGGGTTTGGTTGGGTCTCAGCAAAGCAGATACCAGGGACTGTAAAGGGGTTTAAAGCTTAAAACGGCTCCGGTTCCGTTATTTTAAGGGTTAAAGCTTCCAAAATTGGTGTGCAATATTTTCAAGGCTTTAAGACGCTGTGGTGAAAATTTGGTGAATTTTGAACAATTCCTTCATGTTTTTTCGCAATTGCAGTAATAAAGTGTGTTCAGTTTAAAATTTAAAGTGACAGTAACGGTTTTATTTTAAAACGTTTTTTGTACTTTCTGATCAAGTTTATGCCTGTTTAACATGTCACCAGATAGACTGTGTTCTGAATGTGGGGAAGCCAGAATTCCTATTCATTTAAATAAATGTGATTTATGTGATAATGACAATGATGCCCAAGATGATTCCTCAAGTGAGGGGAGTAAGCATGGTACTGCATCATTCCCTCCTTCGTCTACACGAGTCTTGCCCACTCAGGAGGCCCCTAGTACATCTAGCGCGCCAATACTCCTTACTATGCAACAATTAACGGCTGTAATGGATAATTCTGTCAAAAACATTTTAGCCAAAATGAACCCTTGTCAGCGTAAGCGTGGCTGCTCTGTTTTAGTTACTGAAGAGCATGACGACGCTGATATTAATATCTCTGAAGGGCCCCTAACCCAATCTGAGGGGGCCAGGGAGGTTTTGTCTGAGGGAGAAATTACTGATTTAGGGAACATTTCTCAGCAGGCTGAATCTGATGTGATTACATTTAAATTTAAATTGGAACATCTCCGCATTTTGCTTAAGGAGGTATTATCCACTCTGGATGATTGTGAAAATTTAGTCATCCCAGAGAAACTATGTAAAATGGACAAGTTCCTAGAGGTGCCGGGGCTCCCAGAAGCTTTTCCTATACCCAAGCGGGTGGCGGACATTGTTAATAAAGAATGGGAAAGGCCCGGTATTCCTTTCGTCCCTCCCCCCATATTTAAAAAATTGTTTCCTATGGTCGACCCTAGAAAGGACTTATGGCAGTCAGTCCCCAAGGTCGAGGGAGCGGTTTCTACTTTAAACAAACGCACCGCTATTCCCATAGAGGATAGTTGTGCTTTCAAAGATCCTATGGATAAAAAATTAGAAGGTTTGCTTAAAAAGATGTTTGTTCAGCAGGGTTACCTTCTACAACCCATTTCATGCATTGTCCCTGTCACTACTGCCGCATATTTCTGGTTTGATGAACTGCTTAAGGTGCTCGATAGTGACTCTCCTCCTTATGAGGAGATTATGGACAGAATCAATGCTCTCAAATTGGCTAATTCTTTCACTCTAGACGCCTCTTTGCAATTGGCTAAGTTAGCGGCTAAGAACTCTGGGTTTGCTATTGTGGCGCGCAGAGCGCTTTGGTTGAAATCTTGGTCGGCTGATGCGTCTTCCAAGAACAAGCTACTAAACATTCCTTTCAAGGGGAAAACGTTGTTTGGTCCTGACTTGAAAGAGATTATCTCTGATATCACTGGGGGTAAGGGCCACGCCCTTCCTCAGGATCGGCCTTTCAAGGCAAAAAATAGACCTAATTTTCGTCCCTTTCGTAAAAACGGACCAGCCCAAGGTGCTACGTCCTCTAAGCAAGAGGGTAATACTTCTCAGGCCAAGCCAGCTTGGAGACCAATGCAAGGCTGGAACAAGGGAAAGCAGGCCAAGAAACCTGCCACTGCTACCAAGACAGCATGAAATATTGGCCCCCGATCCGGGACCGGATCTGGTGGGGGGCAGACTCTCTCTCTTCGCTCAGGCTTGGGCAAGAGATGTTCTGGATCCTTGGGCGCTAGAAATAGTCTCCCAGGGTTATCTTCTGGAATTCAAGGGACTTCCCCCAAGGGGGAGGTTCCACAGGTCGCAGTTGTCTTCAGACCACATAAAAAGACAGGCGTTCTTACATTGTGTAGAAGACCTGTTAATAATGGGAGTGATTCATCCTGTTCCATTAAGAGAACAAGGGATGGGGTTCTACTCCAATCTGTTCATAGTTCCCAAAAAAGAGGGAACGTTCAGACCAATCCTAGATCTCAAGATCTTAAACAAATTTCTCAAGGTCCCATCGTTCAAGATGGAAACCATTCGAACTATCCTTCCTTCCATCCAGGAAGGTCAATTCATGACCACGGTGGATTTAAAGGATGCGTATTTACATATTCCTATCCACAAGGAACATCATCGGTTCCTAAGGTTTGCATTCCTGGACAAACATTACCAGTTCGTGGCGCTTCCTTTCGGATTAGCCACTGCTCCAAGGATTTTCACAAAGGTACTAGGGTCCCTTCTAGCGGTGCTAAGACCAAGGGGCATTGCAGTAGTACCTTACCTGGACGACATTCTGATTCAAGCGTCGTCCCTTCCTCAAGCAAAGGCTCACACGGACATTGTCCTGGCCTTTCTCAGATCTCACGGCTGGAAAGTGAACGTGGAAAAGAGTTCTCTATCCCCGTCAACAAGGGTTCCCTTCTTGGGAACAATTATAGACTCCTTAGAAATGAGGATCTTTCTAACAGAGGCCAGAAAAACAAAGCTTCTGGACTCTTGTCGGATACTTCATTCCGTTCCTCTTCCTTCCATAGCTCAGTGCATGGAAGTGATCGGGTTGATGGTGGCGGCGATGGACATAGTTCCTTTTGCGCGCATTCATCTAAGACCATTACAACTGTGCATGCTCAGTCAGTGGAATGGGGACTATACAGACTTGTCTCCGAAGATACAAGTAAATCAGAGAACCAGAGACTCACTCCGTTGGTGGCTGTCCCTGGACAATCTGTCTCAAGGGATGATGTTCCACAGACCAGATTGGGTCATTGTCACGACCGACGCCAGTCTGATAGGCTGGGGCGCGGTCTGGGGATCCCTGAAAGCTCAGGGTCTTTGGTCTCGGGAAGAATCTCTTCTACCGATAAATATTCTGGAACTGAGAGCGATATTCAATGCTCTCCAGGCCTGGCCCCAGCTTGCGAGGACCAGGTTCATACGGTTTCAATCAGACAACATGACGACTGTTGCGTACATCAACCATCAGGGGGGAACAAGGAGTTCCCTAGCGATGGAAGAAGTAACCAAAATTATTCTTTGGGCGGAGTCTCACTCCTGCCACCTGTCTGCTATCCACATCCCAGGAGTGGAAAATTGGGAAGCGGATTTTCTGAGTCGGCAGACATTGCATCCGGGGGAGTGGGAACTCCATCCGGAAATCTTTGCCCAAGTCACTCACCTGTGGGGCATTCCAGACATGGATCTGATGGCCTCTCGTCAGAACTTCAAAGTTCCTTGCTACGGGGCCAGATCCAGGGATCCCAAGGCGGCTCTAGTGGATGCACTAGTAGCACCTTGGACCTTCAAACTAGCTTATGTGTTCCCGCCATTTCCTCTCATCCCCAGGCTGATAGCCAGGATCAAGCAGGAGAGGGCGTCGGTGATCTTGATAGCTCCTGCGTGGCCACGCAGGACTTGGTATGCAGATCTGGTGAATATGTCATCGGCTCCACCTTGGAAGCTACCTTTGAGACGAGACCTTCTTGTTCAGGGTCCGTTCGAACATCCGAATCTGGTTTCACTCCAGCTGACTGCTTGGAGATTGAACGCTTGATTTTATCGAAGCGAGGATTCTCAGATTCTGTTATCGATACTCTTGTTCAGGCCAGAAAGCCTGTGACTAGAAAGATTTACCACAAAATTTGGAAAAAATATATCTGTTGGTGTGAATCTAAAGGATTCCCTTGGGACAAGGTTAAGATTCCTAGGATTCTATCCTTCCTTCAAGAAGGATTGGAAAAAGGATTATCTGCAAGTTCCCTGAAGGGACAGATTTCTGCCTTGTCGGTATTACTTCACAAAAAGCTGGCAGCTGTGCCAGATGTTCAAGCCTTTGTTCAGGCTCTGGTTAGAATCAAGCCTGTTTACAAACCTTTGACTCCTCCTTGGAGTCTCAATTTAGTTCTTTCAGTTCTTCAGGGGGTTCCGTTTGAACCCTTACATTCCGTTGATATTAAGTTATTATCTTGGAAAGTTTTGTTTTTAGTTGCGATTTCTTCTGCTAGAAGAGTCTCAGAATTATCTGCTCTGCAGTGTTCTCCTCCTTATCTGGTGTTCCATGCAGATAAGGTGGTTTTACGTACTAAACCTGGTTTTCTTCCAAAAGTTGTTTCTAACAAAAACATTAACCAGGAGATTATCGTACCTTCTCTGTGTCCAAAACCAGTTTCAAAGAAGGAACGTTTGTTGCACAATTTGGATGTTGTTCGCGCTCTAAAATTCTATTTAGATGCTACAAAGGATTTTAGACAAACATCTTCCTTGTTTGTTGTTTATTCAGGTAAAAGGAGAGGTCAAAAAGCAACTTCTACCTCTCTCTCTTTTTGGATTAAAAGCATCATCAGATTGGCTTACGAGACTGCCGGACGGCAGCCTCCCGAAAGAATCACAGCTCATTCCACTAGGGCTGTGGCTTCCACATGGGCCTTCAAGAACGAGGCTTCTGTTGATCAGATATGTAGGGCAGCGACTTGGTCTTCACTGCACACTTTTACCAAATTTTACAAGTTTGATACTTTTGCTTCTTCTGAGGCTATTTTTGGGAGAAAGGTTTTGCAAGCCGTGGTGCCTTCCATTTAGGTGACCTGATTTGCTCCCTCCCTTCATCCGTGTCCTAAAGCTTTGGTATTGGTTCCCACAAGTAAGGATGACGCCGTGGACCGGACACACCTATGTTGGAGAAAACAGAATTTATGTTTACCTGATAAATTTCTTTCTCCAACGGTGTGTCCGGTCCACGGCCCGCCCTGGTTTTTTTAATCAGGTCTGATATTTTATTTTCTTTAACTACAGTCACCACGGTACCATATGGTTTCTCCTATGCAAATATTCCTCCTTAACGTCGGTCGAATGACTGGGGTAGGCGGAGCCTAGGAGGGATCATGTGACCAGCTTTGCTGGGCTCTTTGCCATTTCCTGTTGGGGAAGAGAATATCCCACAAGTAAGGATGACGCCGTGGACCGGACACACCGTTGGAGAAAGAAATTTATCAGGTAAACATAAATTCTGTTTTTACATTCCAAAGTTCTTCACATAGTAGAAAATGTTCTATTTATTTTTAAGTAAATATTTCTTTATATATCTGAATTTTGTTTTGTAACATACAGTATATGTATATTTAAAAATACATAGAACTTTTTCTCCCATGTAAAGAACATTGGAATGTAAAATATCTGCAGTACATACACTGTAAAACACATTATTGAATATTAAAATTGAATATAAATGATTTTTCTTTCATGTTATTAGCAAGAGTCCATGAGCTAGTGACGTATGGGATATACATTCCTACCAGGAGGGGCAAAGTTTCCCAAACCTTAAAATGCCTATAAATACACCCCTCACCACACCCACAATTCAGTTTTACAAACTTTGCCTCCCATGGAGGTGGTGAAGTAAGTTTGTGCTAGATTCTACGTTGATATGCGCTTCGCAGCAGGCTGGAGCCCGGTTTTCCTCTCAGAGTGCAGTGAATGTCAGAGGGATGTGAAGAGAGTATTGCCTATTTGAATTCAATGGTCTCCTTCTACGGGATCTATTTCATAGGTTCTCTTTTATCGGTCGTAGAGATTCATCTCTTACCTCCCTTTTCAGATTGACGATATACTCTTATATACCATTACCTCTACTGATTCTCGTTTCAGTACTGGTTTGGCTGTCTACTATATGTAGATGAGTGTCTTAGTGTAAGTAAGTCTTATTTTATTATGACACTCTAAGCTATGGTTGGGCACTTTCTATGTAAAGTTCTAAATATATGTCTTTAAACTTATATTTGCCATGATTCAGGATAATCAGTATTCCTTTAAAATCCAGACTGTCCGTTTCATTATTTGGGATAATGCATTTTAATTCAATTTATTTTTCTTTACCTTGAAAATTTTCAATTGATCATTTTTCCCTGTGTGCTGTTAGGCTCGCGGGGGCAGAAAATGTTTCTTTTTATTGCGTCATTCTTGGCGCAGACTTTTTTGGCGCAAAAATTTCGTCATTTCCGGCGCCGTAGTTGACGCCGGAAGTTGTATTCTGTTTAAACGTCATTTTTGACGCATGTGTATTCAGACATTTTTTTGCGCCAAAAAATGTGGGCGTTGGTTCTGACGTCAGAGGATGTGGCGTCATACTTGGCGCCAAATATATGGGCGTTGTATTTAGCGCCAATAATGTGGGCGTCATATTTGGCGCCAAAAAATGTGGGCGTATTTTTTGTTCCACTTTTTTTCCTCACATTATTTAAACCTCACTTTTTTATTGCTTCTGGTTTCTAGAAGCTTATTATTTTGCATTCTTTTCCCATTCCTGAAACTGTCATTTAAGGAATTTGATAATTTTGCTTTAAATATTGTGTTTTTTCTATTACATATTGCAAGATTTCACTGTTCCTGTTTCAAAACAATCTAAGGGATTCCTGTTGACTGAGTTTAGTCCTACCAAAGCTAAGTTCATTTATTTTAAATGTTATGAATGTTTATCTTTAGCTATGGTTTGTAATAAGTTATCATGATAAACTTTTACATGCAGAATCCATTAGTATTTATGCTTTATATATTGCTATTCTTTTTACATCTTATGTACAAGAAATATTTAGAAAATTTATAAGAATATTTTTCTGATTCTATTTTAAAGGCTTTGTCTGACATCTTTTTTAATTATTGAAGTTTCAAATGACCAACAACATACTGATTTATCCTTCTCTGATGATGTTTTTTCTCATTCAGAATTTTTTTCAACAGATATTGACACTAACAAATCTACTTTTTTATTTTATTTTTTTATTAAAGTACATTTGTTCTTTGTTGAAAAGGTGTTGATTATTTTGTATATTAAGGTAACTAGTTCTTTTTCAAGACTAGCTAAACACTATTTCTGCTTATTTATTCTTCTGTGTTTTCAGAGGTTTTTTTTTTTTTTTCCAGTTCCTCATACTAGAGAATGGAATAGGCTGAGAATTTTCTTTTATTCCTTCTTCAAAGGTTTTAAACTATATTTGCCGGCAGTTAAATTCAATTTGGAGGGTTCTCCAATTTATTGGGGCTATCTCTACTCCTACTAATTATGCTATTGTTTCTATAGCAAAATAGTATTTATTTTCCTTTAGATGGTTGTATCTTATTTATGGAAAAAAAAATTCTGTTTACTTTAAGATCAAGTATCAGATTATGATTTATTTTAGCATTGTTAAAGGGACAAAATTTACTAGACTAGGTGCTGTTGCATTTGTCTTGTTTTGCATTTATTGATTATGCAAGTCCAGTGTATTGACTGGTCCTTTAACTGGACTATCATGCTAATAATTTCATTTGTGTCTTCTTTTTATTGAATATTTTCGCAAATGAGGTTTAATCTATGTCTTTAGCTGTTTTAGCTAGAAGAATTTTGTGATTTCTAAAAATCCATATTTCTTTTGTTCTAAGATAATCAATTATTTGTTTTATAATTGGATTCAATTCGTAACTGTTACTCTGGGCTTCAAGATTGAGTTCTAAGACTAAAACTTTAAGCTTATACTAGTTTGGTTGTTCTTATTAAGGAACGAATTCCTGAATTCTTTCCCAAGTAACATGTTTTTAATTGGAAATTTTTCAGTTCGAAATCAGCTCCCTAAAATTGCGATGTACGTGCCGTATTCCAGCTTGGCTGGCAAGGGGCAGGTTTAGACTTTTTTGAAATTTATTTGGTTCTATTCGGTCCAAATTTCTTTGATTTTATTCCAGTAAGACTAACACTTTTTTTAAGTGTGTTTCGGTCCTATATATTTTGGGTACTGTTGAAGCATGGCTGATCACCCGTGGGGTTCAAGCGCTGCTCAGACCTGGAATCTTCTGGGGTATTTCTTCCAGTTCCATTTTTAGGAACTGGATTTTGGAGTTTTATTCAAACTATTCTGCCTTTTTTTGGTCAGTGATAGCATAATTTGTTTTCATTAGATACAATAAATGCATATTTTCTTTTTTCTGTTTTCATTCAGATTATTTTCTGAGGATGCGGAATCTCATATGATTCACTTTGTTCTTCCAGGAACAAAAGCTCTTGATTCCTCACACAAGGGTCACCTTTTTTAGGTTTCCAGATAGTTTGTGTCACTGTCTTTTTATCAGACAAGGGACAATTTTATTGGGTTCCGTCTGTCGGTACCTTTAGTCTCTCTTATTTCCTTCAGTTGCTATATATGCATAGAAGTTTTAGGTCTTATGGCCACAGCATTGGATTCAATTCCCTTTGCTCATTTTCAATAGAAAGAACCTTTCCAGTCTTTTATGCTGAATTATGGTGCAGGGATTCTAGGATTTCGCATTTTAAATCTTTGAATCCTAATATTTATCTCTCTTGATTTGGTGGTTAAGATCACCATCATTTAGTTCTACAGGTCTCTTCGTTTCTTTCAACCTGGACCATGATCTCTACAGATGTGAGTCTTTTTGGTTGGGAGGCTGTCTGAGGATCTCTGTCAGCACAAGGGATTTGGAAATCTCAGGAGGCGAGATTACCATTTGATATTTTAGAACTCCGTGCTTTCTCAGAGTTTTTCAGTTAGTTTCTTTTTGAAGAAGAGACGTTTATTATTTTTCAGACAATATCACAACTATGGTGTATGTCAATCATCAGGGTAGGACTATCAGTCCTTAGGCTGTGACAGAAGTGTCTCGGATATTAGCTTGGGCTAAATCCAGCTCCTATCTAAATTATGTGTTTTTTTTCCCAGGTATAGATATTTGGGAAGCGGATTATCTCTGTTAATCAAGCTTTACATCCGGGAGAATGGTCTTTCATACCCAGATATGTTTTTCAATTTTTCAGATGTGAGCATTTCTAGAAATAGATCTGTTGGCATCTCATCTGAATAAAGAACTTCCCAGGGGCCTATTCAGGTCCGGGGATCTTCAGGCGGAAGTAGTGTATGCATTGACATTTCTTTGGAATTATCTTTTTGCCTATTTCTTTCCGCCTCTAGTTCTTCTTCCAAAGTGATTTCCAAAATTCTTATGGAGTATTTGTTTGTTATGCTGGTGGCTCCAGCATGGCCTCTCAGGTTTTGGTATGTGGATCTCATTCGGATGGCCAGTTGCCAACCTTGGACACTTCCGTTTAAACCAGACCTTCTTTCTCAAGGCCCATTTTTTCCATCAGGATCTCAAATCATTAAATTTGAAGGGATGGAGATTGAACGCTTGATTTTTAGTCATAGAGGTTTCTCTGACTCATTGATTAATACTATGTTTCAGGCTCGTAAATCTGTCTCTAGAAAGATTTATTATTGAGTCTGGAAGACCTACTTTTCTTGGCATTCTTTTAAAATTCATAGAATTTTATTTTTTCAGGTTGGTTTGGATAAGGTTTTGTCTTCAGTTCTTTGTTAGGACAAATCTCTACTCTTTCTGTTCTTTTTTCACAGAAAGATTACTAATCATCCTGATATTCATTGTTTTGTACAGGCTTTGGTCCGTATCAAGCCTGTCATTAATTCAATCTCTCCTCTTTGGAGTCTCAATTTGGTGCTGAGGGCTTTACAGGCTCCTCCGTTTGAAACTATGCATTCTTTGAACATTAAATTACTTTCTTGGAAAAGTATTGTTCCTTTTGGTTTTTTCTTCTGCTAGAAGAGTTTTTGAGTTATCTGCTCTTTTTTGTGAATATCCTTTTCTGATTTTTCATCAGGATAAGGCAGTGTTACTTCCTGAAATTCATCATTTTGTTCAGGTTTTGATTCGTATCAAACCTGTCATTAAGCCAATTTCTCCTCCTTGGAGTCTTAATTTGGTTCTGAAGGTTTTTCAGGCTCTTCTATTTGAGCATATGCTTGTTCTGGACATTAATTACTTTCATGGAAAGTATTGTTCTTTTTAGACATCTCTTCAGCTAGAACAGTTTTTGAATTATCTGTTCTTTCTTGTGAATCTCTTTTTTCTGATTTTTTTCATCAGGATAAGGTGGTTTTTGCTGTCCTCATTTCAATTCTTACCTAAAGTTGTAAATTCTAACAAACATTAGGGAGGAATTATTGTTTTCCTAAGACTTCTTTGGTCAGATTCTTACTTTCTTTGGATATGGTAAGAGTTTTTGAAATTCTATGTTGAAGCTATTATTTTTTATCTTTTCTGCCAGGTCAAAAGGCTTCTGCCATTTATTTGGCATCTTGCTTAAACGTTTGATTCATCATGCTTATTTGGAGTCGGGTGGATTCCCGCCTCGGAGGATTACGGCTCATTCTACTAGGTAAGTTTCTACTTCCTGGGCTTTTTAAGAATGAAGCTTCTGTTGATCAGATTTGCAAAGCAATGACTTGGTCTTCTTTGCATACTTTTACTAAATTCTACCATTTTGATGTTTTCTCTTCTTTAGAAGCAGTTTTGGTAGAATGGTACTTCAGGCAGCTGTTTCAGTTTGATTCTTCTGCTTATGATTTCAGTTTTTTTCATTATAAAAATTGAAACTTTTTTTGATTTGGGTAGTGGATTAATTTTTCAGCGGAATTGGCTGTCTTTATTTTATCCCTCCCTCTCTAGTGACTCTTGCGTGGAAGTTCCACATCTTGGGTATTTGCTATCCCATACGTCACTAGCTCATGGACTCTTGCTAATTACATGAAAGAAAACATAATTTATGTAAGAACTTACCTGATAAATTCATTTCTTTCATATTCGCAAGAGTCCATGAGGCCCACCCTTTTTTGTGGTGGTTATGATTTTTTTGTATAAAGCACAATTATTACAATTCCTTATTTTTTTGATGCTTTCGCTCCTTTCTTATCACCCCACTTCTTGGCTATTCGTTAAACTGAATTGTGGGTGTGGTGAGGGGTGTATTTATAGGCATTTTAAGGTTTGGGAAACTTTGCCCCTCCTGGTAGGAATGTATATCCCATACGTCACTAGCTCATGGACTCTTGCTAATATGAAAGAAATGAATTTATCAGGTAAGTTCTTACATAAATTATGTTTTTTATGTCTTCAGGTATTTGAGTGGAAAGGGCTCCAAAAGTGTATATATACATGTGTGTGTATATATGTATGTATATAAATTATATACACATTTAAACATAAGTACACATATCTACCTATGTGTGTATATATATATATATATATATATATATATATATACATACACACATATTTAGACATGTATTTGTATAGATATATACATTATAGTTTTTTTCCATTCAAAAACCTTGTCATATACCTTTTTAAATATTTCTATTATTATTATTATTATCGGTTATTTGTAGAGCGCCAACAGATTCCGCAGTGCTATTAACAAAGGCGGAGTACAAAAAACAGTTATAGGGATCAAATGGGTAGAGGGCCTTGCCAAGAGTTGCACTGTTGTAGTCAGCTCTTGAGAAGGTGATCAACAAACAGCTGGACTCTTAAGCTTACATGCTAGGGGGGTTCAGGGGATAGCAATGGAGGAGAGGAACTGGTATAAAGTAAGGTTAGCGTAGGTTGTATGCATTCCTGAACAGTCTTTAGGGAGCACTTGAAGCTTTTAAAACTAGAAGAGAGTTCCACAAGATGGGAGCCAGTCTGGAGAAGTCCTGTAAACGGGAGTGTGATGAGGTGACAAGAGAGGAGGAGAGTAGGAGGTCTTGAGCAGAGCGAAGGGGACGGGAAGGAGAGTATCTGGAGACAAGATCTGAGATATAGGGGGGAGCAGTGCAGTTGAGAGCTTTGTATGTCAGAGTGAGAATGTTGTGTTTGATCCTGGAGGCAAGAGGAAGCCAGTGACGAGATTGGCAGAGAGGTGCAGCAGATGAAGAGCGACTTGTAAGGAAGATGAGTCTGGCAGAGGCATTCATTAAGGATTGTAAAGGAGCTAGGCGGTAGGTGGGGAGACCAGAGAGGACAGAGTTGCAGTAATCGAGGCGGGGGAGGATGAGAGAGTGGATTAAAATCTTAGTTGTGTCTTGTGTAAGGAAGTGTCTAATTTTAGAGATGTTTTTAAGGTGGAAGCGGCAGGCTTTAGCCAAAGACTGAATGTGAGGAGTGAAAGAAAGATCTGAGTCAAATGTGACCCCGAGACATCTATTAATATTTGTTATCAGATAGTTTATATATGAGTGTAACACTTTTATTTTAATGTATTTATGTTGTATTTGGTGCAACATTTTATTTAGTCCTAACCCTTTACGTGAGGACAAGTGCAAATTTAATTAGCCCGGGCGTGGTATTTTAATATTGTGAACTAACATTACCGCACCACTTGTAATCTAGCCCAATGACTGTTCCCTTCAAGGAGATGGGATAGAAAGCCAAAGCTCCACCTTATAGGTTATATAAGTCCCACCCCACCCATATGCCTACTTTCCTTTTGTTTCTGTCCTGCTGACAGTATGGACAGACTTATTTCCCTACCCACCCTGTGTGTTTCTGGCTCCCTGCTTTCTCCTACATCAGGGGACTATGACCACAGGATCATTGTTTAAGGGCCATTATACACCAAATTTCAATTTGCATAAATGTTTTGTAGATGATTTATATAGCCCATCTGGGAGTGTTTTATTAACAATGTTTAGTTTTGCTTATTTTTTAATAACATAGTGCAGATTTTCAGACTCCTAACCAAGCCCCAAAGTGTCAGATGTATACTCCTGCTGGCATCTGTTTGTATAATCTGTCTTTCTCCAACATAGGTGTGTCCGGTCCACGGCGTCATCCTTACTTGTGGGATATTCTCTTCCCCAACAGGAAATGGCAAAGAGCCCAGCAAAGCTGGTCACATGATCCCTCCTAGGCTCCGCCTACCCCAGTCATTCTCTTTGCCGTTGCACCGGCAACATCTCCACGGAGATGGTTAAGAGTTTTTTGGTGTTTAAATGTAGTTTTTATCCTTCAATCAAGTGTTTGTTATTTTAAAATAGTGCTGGTATGTACTATTTACTCTGAAACAGAAAAGAGATGAAGATTTCTGTTTGTAAGAGGAAGATGATTTTAGCAAACGTTACTAAAATCGATTGCTGTTTCCACACAGGACTGTTGAGATGAAGTAACTTCAGTTGGGGGAAACAGTTGGCAGACTTTTCTGCTTGAGGTATGACTGGCCACATTTCTAACAAGACTATGTAATGCTGGAAGGCTGTCATTTCCCCTATGGGGACCGGTAAGCCATTTTCTTAGATTAAGTAAAAGAATAAAGGGCTTTATAAGGGCTTAAAAACTGGTAGACATTTTTCTGGGCTAAATCGATTACTTTGCCAAGCATATTTGGCAGATTATAACTCTTAATAGTTATTATAATCTTGGGGATTGTTGTAAAAAAACGGCAGGCACTGTATTGGACACCTTTTTCAGATGGGGGCCTTTTCTAGTCATAGGCAGAGCCTCATTTTCGCGCCACTAATGCGCAGTTGTTTTTGGAGAGCAAGGCATGCAGATGCATGTGTAAGGAGCTAAGAACCACTGAAAAAGCTTATAGAAGGCGTCATTTGGTATCGTATTCCCCTCTGGGCTTGGTTGGGTCTCAGCAAAGCAGATACCTGGGACTGTATAGGGGTTAAATGTAAAAAGGGCTCCGGTTCCGTTATTTTAAGGGTTAAAGCTTTCAAATTTGGTGTGCAATACTTTTAAGGCTTTAAAACACTGTGGTGAAATTTTGGTAAATTTTGAACAATTCCTTCATACTTTTTCACATATTCAGTAATAAAGTGTGTTCAGTTTAAAATTTAAAGTGACAGTAACGGTTTTATTTTAAAACGTTTTTTGTGCTTTGTTGACAAGTTTAAGCCTGTTTAACATGTCTGATCCATCAGATAAGTGATGTTCTATATGTATGAAAGCCAAGGTTTCTCCCCATTTAAATATATGTGATGATTGTGCCATAGTGTCCAAACAAAGTAGGGACAATGATGCCACAGATAATGATATTGCCCAAGATGATTCCTCAAATGAGGGGAGTAAGCATGATACTGCATCACCCCCTTCTGTGTCTGCACCAGTTTTGTCCACACAAGAGGCCCCTAGTACATCTAGTGCGCCAATACTTATTACCATGCAACAATTAACGGCTGTAATGGATAATTCTATTGCAAACATTTTATCCAAAATGCCTACTTATCAGAGAAAGCGCGATTGCTCTGTTTTAAACACTGAAGAGCAAGAGGACGCTGATGATAACTGTTCTGACATACCCTCACACCAATCTGAAGGGGCCAGGAGGGAGGTTTTGTCTGAGGGAGAAATTTCAGATTCAGGAAAAATTTCTCAACAAGCTGAACCTGATGTTGTAACATTTAAATTTAAATTAGAACATCTCCGCGCACTGCTTAAGGAGGTATTATCTACTCTGGATGATTGTGACAATTTGGTCATTCCAGAGAAATGATGTAAGATGGACAAGTTTCTAGAGGTTCCGGTGCCCCCCGATGCTTTTCCTATACCCAAGCGGGTGGCGGACATAGTAAATAAGGAGTGGGAAAGGCCCGGCATACCTTTTGTTCCTCCCCCTATATTTAAGAAATTATTTCCTATAGTCGACCCCAGAAAGGACTTATGGCAGACAGTCCCCAAGGTCGAGGGGGCGGTTTCTACTCTAAACAAACGCACTACTATTCCTATAGAAGATAGTTGTGCTTTCAAAGATCCTATGGATAAAAAATTAGAGGGTTTGCTTAAAAAGATGTTTGTTCAGCAAGGTTACCTTCTACAACCAATTTCATGCATTGTTCCTGTCACTACGGCAGCGTGTTTCTGGTTCGAAGAACTAGAAAAGTCGCTCAATAAAGAATCTTCGTATGAGGAGGTTATGGACAGAGTTCAAGCACTTAAATTGGCTAACTCTCTTATTTTAGATGCCGCTTTGCAATTAGCTAGATTAGCGGCGAAAAATTCAGGGTTTGCTATCGTGGCGCGCAGAGCGCTTTGGCGGATGTGTCTTCCAAGACAAAATTGCTTAACATCCCTTTCAAGGGTAAAACACTGTTTGGTCCTCATTTGAAAGAGATTATTTCAGACATCACCGGGGGAAAGGGCCACGCCCTTCCTCAGGATAGGTCTTTTAAGGCTAAAAATAAGCCTAATTTTCGTCCCTTTCGCAGAAACGGACCAGCCTCTAATTCTACATCCTCTAAGCAAGAGGGTAATACTTCTCAACCCAAACCAGCCTGGAGACCGATGCAAGGCTGGAACAAGGGTCAGCAGGCCAAAAAGCCTGCCACTGCTACCAAAACAGCATGAAGGGATGGCCCCCGATCCGGGACCGGATCTGGTGGGGGGCAGACTTTCTCTCTTTGCTCAGGCTTGGGCAAGAGATGTTCAGGATCCTTGGGCACTAGAAATAGTTTCTCAGGGTTATCTCCTGGAATTCAAGGAACTACCCCCAAGGGGAAGGTTCCACAGGTCTCAATTATCTTCAAACCAAATAAAAAGACAGGCATTCTTACATTGTGTAGAAGACCTGTTAAAGATGGGAGTAATTCATCCAGTTCCAATAGGAGAACAAGGGATGGGGTTTTACTCCAACCTGTTCATAGTTCCCAAAAAAGAGGGAACATTCAGACCAATTTTAGATCTCAAGATCCTAAACAAATTTCTCAGGGTTCCATCGTTCAAAATGGAAACCATTCGAACGATCCTTCCTACCATCCAGGAAGGTCAATTTATGACCACGGTGGATTTAAAGGATGCGTACCTACATATTCCTATCCACAAGGAACATCATCAGTTCCTAAGGTTCGCTTTTCTGGACAAGCATTACCAGTTTGTGGCACTTCCATTCGGATTAGCCACTGCTCCGAGAATTTTCACAAAGGTACTAGGGTCCCTTCTAGCGGTTCTAAGACCAAGGGGCATTGCAGTAGTACCTTACTTGGACGACATCCTGATTCAAGCGTCGTCTCTGTCAAAAGCAAAGGCTCATACGGACATCGTCCTAGCCTTTCTCAGATCTCACGGATGGAAAGTGAACAAAGAAAAAAGTTCTCTGTCCCCGTCAACAAGAGTTCCCTTCTTGGGAACAATAATAGATTCCTTAGAAATGAGGATTTTTCTGACAGAGGTCAGAAAATCAAAACTTCTAAGCTCTTGTCAAGTACTTCATTCTGTTCTTCGTCCTTCCATAGCGCAGTGCATGGAAGTAATAGGATTGATGGTTGCAGCAATGGACATAGTTCCTTTTGCACGAATTCATCTAAGACCATTACAACTGTGCATGCTCAGACAGTGGAATGGGGATTATACAGACTTGTCTCCGACGATTCAAGTAGATCAAAAGACCAGAGATTCACTCCGTTGGTGGCTGATCCTGGACAACCTGTCACAGGGAATGAGCTTCCGCAGACCAGAGTGGGTCATTGTCACGACCGACGCCAGTCTGGTGGGCTGGGGCGCGGTCTGGGAACCCCTGAAAGCTCAGGGTCTATGGTCTCGGGAAGAATCTCTTCTCCCGATAAACATTCTGGAACTGAGAGCGATATTCAATGCTCTCAAAGCTTGGCCTCATCTAGCAAGGGCCAAATTCATAAGGTTTCAATCAGACAACATGACGACTGTTGCATATATCAACCATCAGGGGGGAACAAGGAGTTCCCTGGCGATGGAGGAAGTGACCAAGATAATTCAATGGGCGGAGGATCACTCCTGCCACTTGTCTGCAATCCACATCCCAGGAGTGGAAAATTGGGAAGCGGATTTTCTGAGTCGTCAGACATTCCATCCGGGGGAGTGGGAACTCCATCCGGAAATCTTTGCCCAAATAACTCAATTATGGGGCATTCCAGACATGGATCTGATGGCATCTCGTCAGAACTTCAAGGTTCCTTGCTACGGGTCCAGATCCAGGGATCCCAAGGCGACTCTAGTAGATGCACTAGTAGCGCCTTGGACCTTCAACCTAGCTTATGTATTTCCACCGTTTCCTCTCATTCCCAGGCTGGTAGCCAGGATCAATCAGGAGAGGGCTTCGGTGATCTTGATAGCTCCTGCGTGGCCGCGCAGGACTTGGTATGCAGACCTGGTGAATATGTCATCGGCTCCACCATGGAACCTACCTTTGAGACAGGACCTTCTTGTTCAAGGTCCATTCGAACATCCGAATCTGGTTTCCCTCCAACTGACTGCTTGGAGATTGAACGCTTGATTTTATCAAAGCGTGGGTTTTCAGATTCTGTAATAGATACTCTGATTCAGGCTAGAAAGCCTGTAACTAGAAAGATTTACCATAAAATATGGAAAAGATATATCTGTTGGTGTGAATCTAAAGGATTCCCATGGAACAAGATAAAAATTCCTAAGATTCTATCCTTTCTACAAGAAGGTTTGGAGAAAGGATTATCTGCAAGTTCTCTGAAGGGACAGATCTCTGCTTTATCTGTTCTACTTCACAAAAGGCTGGCAGCTGTGCCAGACGTTCAAGCGTTTGTTCAGGCTCTGGTTAGAATCAAGCCTGTTTACAGACCTTTGACTCCTCCCTGGAGTCTAAATCTAGTTCTTTCAGTTCTTCAAGGGGTTCCGTTTGAACCCTTACATTCCGTAGATATTAAGTTATTATCTTGGAAAGTTTTGTTTTTGGTTGCAATTTCTCCAACATAGGTGTGTCCGGTCCACGGCGTCATCCTTACTTGTGGGATATTCTCTTCCCCAACAGGAAATGGCAAAGAGCCCAGCAAAGCTGGTCACATGATCCCTCCTAGGCTCCGCCTTCCCTAGTCATTCTCTTTGCCGTTGCACAGGCAACATCTCCACGGAGATGACTCAGAGTTTTTTGGTGTTTAAATGTAGTTTTTATTCTTCTATCAAGAGTTTGTTATTTTAAAATAGTGCTGGTATGTACTATTTACTCTGAAACAGAAAAGAGATGAAGATTTCTGTTTGTAAGAGGAAAATGATTTTAGCAACCGTTACTAAAATCGATGGCTGTTTCCACACAGGACTGTTGAGAGGAATTAACTTCAGTTGGGGGAAACAGTGAGCAGACTTTGGCTGCTTGAGGTATGACACATTTCTAACAAGACTTGGTAATGCTGGAAGCTGTCATTTTCCCTATGGGATCCGGTAAGCCATTTTCTTAATTTTCAATATAAGAATAAAAGGGCTTCACAAGGGCTTTAAAGACTGGTAGACATTTTTCTGGGCCAAAACGATTACTTTATAAGCATATTTAATGGTTTTTAACTTTGGAGAGTTATTTTAATCTTGGGAATTTTGTTTAAAAAAACGGCAGGCACTGTATTGGACACTTTTTTCACTGGGGGCCTTTTCTAGTCATAGGCAGAGCCTCATTTTCGCGCCACTAATGCGCAGTTGTTTTTGAGAAGCAAGGCATGCAGATGCATGTGTGAGGAGCTCAGGTCCACTGAAAAAGCTTATTGAAGGCGTCATTTGGTATCTTATTCCCCTCTGGGCTTGGTTGGGTCTCAGCAAAGCAGATACCAGGGACTGTATAGGGGTTAAATGTAAAAACGGCTCCGGTTCCGTTATTTTAAGAGTTAAAGCTTTCAAATTTGGTGTGCAATACTTTTAAGGCTTTATGACACTGTGGTGAAATTTTGGTGAATTTTGAACTTTTCCTTCATACTTTTGCGTATATTCAGTATAAAAGTGTGTTCAGTTTAAAATTTAAAGAGACAGTAACGGTTTTATTTTAAAACGTTTTTTTGTGCTTTGTTATCAAGTTTATGCCTATTAACATGTCTGAACTATCAGATAGACGATGTTCTGTATGTTCGGAAGCCAAGGTTCCTCTCCATTTAAATATATGTGATGCATGTGACAAACAAAGTAGGGACAATGATGCCACTGATAATAATGTTGCCCAAAATGATTCCTTAAGTGAGGGGAGTAAGCATGGTACTGCATCATCTCCTTCTATGTCTACACCAGTCTTGCCCACTCAGGAGGTCCCTAGTGAATCTAGTGCGCCAATCCTCCTTACTATGCAACAATTAACGGCTGTAATGGATAATTCTATTAAAAACATTTTAGCCAAAATGCCCACTTATCAGCGAAAGCGCGACTGCTCTGTTTTAGATACTGAAGAGCATGAGGACGCTGATGATAATGGTTCTGTCATGCCCTTACACCAGTCTGAAGGGGCTAGGGAGGTTTTGTCTGAGGGAGAAATTTCTCAACAAGCTGAACCTGACGTTATTACATTTAAATTGGAACATCTCCGCGCTCTGCTTAAGGAGGTGTTATCTACTCTGGATGATTGTGACAATTTGGTCATTCCAGAGAAATTATGTAAGATGGACAGGTTCCTAGAGGTCCCGGTGCCCCCCGAAGCTTTTCCTATACCCAAGCGGGTGGCGGACATTGTAAATAAAGAATGGGAAAGGCCCGGCATACCTTTTGTCCCTCCCCCTATATTTAAGAAATTATTTCCTATGGTCGACCCCAGGAAGGACTTATGGCAGACAGTCCCCAAGGTCGAGGGGGCGGTTTCTACTCTAAACAAACGCACCACTATCCCTATAGAAGATAGTTGTGCTTTCAAAGATCCTATGGATAAAAAATTAGAGGGTTTGCTTAAAAAGATGTTTGTTCAGCAAGGTTACCTTCTACAACCAATTTCATGCATTGTTCCTGTCACTACAGCAGCGTGTTTCTGGTTCGAGGAACTAGAAAAGTCGCTCAATCAAGCATCCTCTTATGAGGAGGTTATGGACAGAGTTCAAGCACTTAAGTTGGCTAACTCTTTTACCTTAGACGCCACTTTGCAATTAGCTAGATTAGCGGCGAAAAATTCAGGTTTTGCTATTGTGGCGCGCAGAGCGCTTTGGCTGAAGTCTTGGTCAGCGGATGTGTCCTCCAAGAACAGATTGCTTAACATCCCTTTCAAGGGGAAAACGCTGTTTGGCCCTGACTTGAAAGAGATTATTTCAGACATCACTGGGGGAAAGGGCCACGCCCTTCCTCAGGATAGGTCTTTTAAGGCTAAAAATAAAACAAATTTTCGTCCCTTCGGTGATCTTGATAGCTCCTGCGTGGCCACGCAGAACTTGGTATGCAGACCTGGTGAATATGTCATCGGCTCCACCATGGAAGCTACCTTTGAGACGGGACCTTCTTGTTCAAGGTCCGTTCGAACATCCGAATCTGGCATCACTCCAACTGACTGCTTGGAGATTGAACGCTTGATTTTATCAAAGCGTGGGTTCTCAGATTCTGTCATTGATACTCTTATTCAGGCTAGAAAGCCTGTAACTAGAAAAATTTACCATAAAGTATGGAAGAAATATATCTGTTGGTGCGAATCGAAAGGATTCCCATGGAACAGGGTAAAAATTCCTAAGATTCTGTCCTTTCTACAAGAGGGTATGGAGAAAGGATTATCTGCAAGTTCTTTGAAGGGACAGATTTCTGCTTTATCTGTTTTACTTCACAAGAAGCTGGCGGCTGTGCCAGATGTTCAGGCTTTTGTTCAGGCTCTGGTTAGAATCAAGCCTGTTTACAAACCTTTGACTCCTCCTTGGAGTCTGAATTTAGTTCTTTCAGTTCTTCAAGGGGTTCCGTTTGAACCCTTACATTCCGTAGATATTAAGTTATTATCTTGGAAAGTTTTGTTTTTGGTTGCAATTTCTTCTGCTAGAAGAGTTTCAGAGTTATCTGCTCTGCAGTGTTCTCCTCCTTATCTGGTGTTCCATGCAGATAAGGTGGTTTTGCGTACTAAACCTGGTTTTCTTCCGAAAGTTGTTTCTAACAAAAATATTAACCAGGAGATAGTTGTGCCTTCTTTGTGTCCAAATCCAGTTTCAAAGAAGGAACGTTTGTTGCACAATTTGGATGTAGTTCGTGCTCTAAAATTCTATTTAGAGGCTACAAAGGATTTCAGACAAACATCTTCCTTGTTTGTTGTTTATTCTGGTAAAAGGAGAGGTCAAAAAGCAACTTCTACCTCTCTCTCTTTTTGGCTTAAAAGCATCATCAGATTGGCTTATGAGACTGCCGGACGGCAGCCTCCTGAAAGAATCACAGCTCATTCCACTAGGGCTGTGGCCTCCACATGGGCCTTCAAGAACGAGGCTTCTGTTGATCAGATATGTAAGGCAGCGACTTGGTCTTCACTGCACACTTTTACCAAATTTTACAAATTTGATACTTTTGCTTCTTCTGAGGCTATTTTTGGGAGAAAGGTTTTGCAAACCGTGGTGCCTTCCATCTAGGTGACCTGATTTGCTCCCTCCCATCATCCGTGTCCTAAAGCTTTGGTATTGGTTCCCACAAGTAAGGATGACGCCGTGGACCGGACACACCTATGTTGGAGAAAACAGAATTTATGTTTACCTGATAAATTACTTTCTCCAACGGTGTGTCCGGTCCATGGCCCGCCCTGGTTTTTTAATCAGGTCTGATGATTTATTTTCTCTAACTACAGTCACCACGGTATCATATGATTTCTCCTATGCAAATATTCCTCCTTTACGTCGGTCGAATGACTGGGGAAGGCGGAGCCTAGGAGGGATCATGTGACCAGCTTTGCTGGGCTCTTTGCCATTTCCTGTTGGGGAAGAGAATATCCCACAAGTAAGGATGACGCCGTGGACCGGACACACCGTTGGAGAAAGTAATTTATCAGGTAAACATAAATTCTGTTTTCTTCTGCTAGAAGAGTTTCAGAGTTATCTGCTCTGCAGTGTTCTCCGCCCTATCTGGTGTTCCATGCAGATAAGGTGGTTTTGCGTACTAAGCCTGGTTTTCTTCCGAAAGTTGTTTCCAACAAAAATATTAACCAGGAGATAGTTGTACCTTTTTTGTGTCCCAATCCAGTTTCAAAGAAGGAACGTTTGTTACACAATCTGGACGTAGTCCGTGCTCTAAAATTCTATTTAGAGGCTACTAAAGATTTCAGACAAACATCTTCTTTGTTTGTTGTTTATTCTGGTAAAAGGAGAGGTCAAAAAGCAACTTCTACCTCTCTTTCTTTTTGGCTTAAAAGCATTATCCGATTGGCTTATGAGACTGCCGGACGGCAGCCTCCTGAAAGAATCACAGCTCACTCCACTAGGGCTGTGGCTTCCACATGGGCCTTCAAGAACGAGGCTTCTGTTGACCAGATATGTAAGGCAGCGACTTGGTCTTCACTGCACACTTTTGCCAAATTTTACAAATTTGATACTTTTGCTTCTTCGGAGGCTATTTTTGGGAGAAAGGTTTTGCAAGCCGTGGTGCCTTCCATTTAGGTGACCTGATTTGCTCCCTCCCTTCATCCGTGTCCTAAAGCTTTGGTATTGGTTCCCACAAGTAAGGATGACGCCGTGGACCGGACACATCTATGTTGGAGAAAACAGAATTTATGCTTACCTGATAAATTACTTTCTCCAACGGTGTGTCCGGTCCACGGCCCGCCCTGGTTTTTTTAATCAGGTCTGATGAATTATTTTCTCTAACTACAGTCACCACGGTATCATATGGTTTCTCCTATGCATATTTCCTCCTGTACGTCGGTCGAATGACTGGGGTAGGCGGAGCCTAGGAGGGATCATGTGACCAGCTTTGCTGGGCTCTTTGCCATTTCCTGTTGGGGAAGAGAATATCCCACAAGTAAGGATGACGCCGTGGACCGGACACACCGTTGGAGAAAGTAATTTATCAGGTAAGCATAAATTCTGTTTTTCATATGCAGGGAAGGGGGGGGGGGGTATTTGCACCCAGTCCCTTTCACTGGATGTTCAAACTAATCTCATCAGCAGTGCTAAGCTTTTAAGTAAGTTTTTAAAAGGTTTTATACTGGATTTTTAGATTAGTATCTGTGCATATTCTTCTTTATAGTAGTATCTATTACATACAGATATATGAAAATTGGTGTATACTGTCCCTTTTAGGACACATGCACATTTTTTACCGAGCACCTCAACATTGTTTTCCTTGCGGCAAAGGATTCTGGATACATATATTATGAGCTTCACTGTGCCCTAACCATTTTGTTTACCCTGAGCAGCTTTAAAGTATATCAGGATAGGATAGTACAGCAAGAGACTCCACATGAGGACAACTGTTTTGGTCTTTTTAGTTTTCATCAGCACATGACAGAGACGCTGGTATAGGGCATCTCAAAATAAATTATGGTGAGTCAAGAGATGTGGGGGTGGAATTCTCTACATGGAGTACACTAATGCTTAGTAGATAATAGCATATCACATCTACCCATGATATAGCGGTGTTACTGCGTCAGCTGATACCAGGTTTAGCAGATCATTACTGAGATATTGCGGTGTTACTGCATCAGCTGATACCAGGTTTAGCAGATCATTACTAAGATCTAGCGGTGTTACTGTATCAGCTGATACTAGGTTTAGCAGATCATTACTGAGATATTGCGGTGTTACTGCATCAGCTGATACCAGGTTTAGCAGATCGTTACTAAGATACAGCGGTGTTACTGCATCAGCTGATACCAGGTTTAGCAGATCATTACTGAGATATTGCGGTGTTACTGCATCAACTGATACCAGGTTTAGCAGATCATTACTGAGATATTGCGGTGTTACTGCATCAGCTGATACCAGGTTTAGCAGATCGTTACTAAGATACAGCGGTGTTACTGCATCAGCTGATACCAGGTTTAGCAGATCATTACTAAGATCTAGTGGTGTTACTGCATCAGCTGATACCAGGTTTAGCAGATCATTACTAAGATCTAGTGGTGTTACTGCATCAGCTGATACCAGGTTTAGCAGATCATTTCTAAGATATAGCGGTGTTACTGCATCAGCTGATACCAGGTTTAGCAGATCATTTCTAAGATATAGCGGTGTTACTGCATCAGCTGATGGTTTATCAGATCTTTACTAAGATATAGCGGTGTTACTGCATCAGCTGATATTAGGTTTAGCAGATCATTACTAAGATATAGCGGTGTTACTGCATCAGCTGATACCAGGTTTAGCAGATCATTACTTGGATATAGCAGTGTTACTGTATCAGCTGATACCAGGTTTAGCAGATTATTACTAAAATATAGCGGTGTTACTGAATCAGCTAATACCAGGTTTAGCAGATCATTACTTGGATATAGCGGTATTACTGCATCAGCTGATATTAGGTTTAGCAGATCATTACTAAGATATAGCGGTGTTACTGCATCAGCTGATACCAGGTTAAGCAGATCATTTATAAGATTTAGTGGTGTTACTGCATTGGCTGATACCAGGTTTAGCAGATCATTTCTAAAATATAGCGGTGTTACTGACATCAATAGTGGGGAAGATATTTGAAGGGATTATAAGGGATTATATTGATGAGCATATCCGTGTAAACAAGATTATGAGTTCTAATCAGCATGGTTTTAGGAGAAATAGATCATGTCAAACTAATCTAATTAGATTCTACGAGGAAGTAAGTAAAAATATAGATAAAGGGGAATCAGTTGATGTGATATACTTAGATTTTGCAAAGGCATTCAATACAGTGCCACATGAGAGATTAATGCACAAAATTAAGGGACTGGGAATAGCTGAAAATGTTAGCTTATGGATAAATAACTGGATAAAAGATAGGGAGCAATAAGTAGTAGTAAATGGATCATACTCAGAATGGACAAAGGTAATCAGTGGAGTCCCCCAGGGATCAGTACTGGGCCCCGTTCTTTATATAGCAAGGATTAAATAGCGACATCTCTATTTTTGCAGATGATACTAAGTTAAGTAAGGTCATTAGGTCAGAGCAGGATGAACTTTCATTACAAAGGGATCTGCAAAAATTAGAAGTATGGGCAAGTAAATGGAAAATGAGATTTAATACAGAAAAATGCAAGGTTCTACATTTTGGAAGTAAAAATAAGCAGGCAACGTATTTTTTAAATGGGACAAGACTTAGCCAAACAGAGGAGGAAAGGGATTTGGGAGTAGTAATAGATAACAAGCAAAGATGGGTGCACAATGCAGGACAGCGGCTTCAAAGGCTAATAAGATACTTGCATGTATTAAAAGAGGCATTGATTCAAGGGAGGAAAGCATAATTCTGTCACTATATAAAGCCCTGGTAAGACCTCACCTTGAGTATGGAGTGCAGTTCTGGGGACCAATCACAAAAAAAGATATTGCAGAACTAGAAAAAGTTCAGAGAAGGGCCACAAAGCTAATAAGGGGATTGGAGAAATTAACCTATGAGGAGAGGCTAGCCAAACTGAGTCTGTTTTCTTTAGCAAAAAGGCGCTTGAGAGGTGACATGATTACTTTATATAAATATATTCAAGGCCCATATTCAGAGATGGCAGAAGCTCTGTTTATTCCTAGAAAATTGTTTCTGACAAGAGGTCACAATTTAAGGTTGGAGGAAAGGAGATTTAATCTCCTGCAACGGAAACATTTTTTCACTGTAAGAGCAATATAATTGTGGAACTCATTACCAAAGGAGGTAGTGAATGCCAATACCCTAGATACATTTAAAAATAGTCTGGATACATTTCTGTATATAAACAAAATTCATGGATATGATTGCTAGTATTAAATGTCACCTTTTAGTGGGGTTATTTAAGCTTAACTGGAGCTTTTTGTGAGTATTTTAGATTTGTATAGGTTGAACTCGATGGACTTCAGTCTTTTTTCAACCTTATCTACTATGTTACTATGTATGTTACTATGTTACTGCATCAGCTGATACCAGGTTTAGCAGATCATTACTAAGATATAGCGGTGTTACTGCATCAGCTGATACCAGGTTTAGCAGATCATTACTAAGATATAGCGGTGTTACTGCGTCAGCTGATACTAGGTTTAGCAGATCATTACTAAGATATAGCGGTGTTACTGCATCAGCTGATACCAGGTTTAGCAGATCATTACTAAGATATAGCGGTGTTACTGCGTCAGCTGATACTAGGTTTAGCAGATCATTACTAAGATATAGCGGTGTTACTGCATCAGCTGATTCCACGTTTAGCAGATCATTACTAAGATATAGCGGTGTTACTGTTTCAGCTGATACCAGGTTAAGCAGGTCATTACTAGAATATAGCGGTGATACTGCGTCAGCTGATACCAGGTTTAGCACATCATTACTAAGATATAGCGGTGTTACTGCATCAGCTGATACCAGGTTTAGGAGATCATTACTAAAATATAGTGGTGTTACTGCATCAGCTGATACCAGGTTTAGGAGATCATTACTAAAATATAGCGGTGTTACTGCATCAGCTGATACCAGGTTTAGCAGATCATTACTAAGATATAGCGGAGTTACTGCATCAGCTGATATTAGGTTTAGCAGATCATTACTAAGATATAGCGGTTTTACTGCATTGGCTGATACCAGGTTTAGCAAATCATTAGTAAGATATATAGCGGTGTTACTGCATCAGCTGATACCAGGTTTAGGAGATCATTACTAAGATCTAGCAGTGTTACTGCATCAGCTGATATTAGGTTTAGCAGATCATTACTAAGATATAGCGGAGTTACTGCATCAGCTGATATTAGGTTTAGCAGATCATTACTAAGATATAGCGGTTTTACTGCATTGGCTGATACCAGGTTTAGCAAATCATTAGTAAGATATATAGCGGTGTTACTGCATCAGCTGATACCAGGTTTAGCAGATCATTACTAAGATATAGCGGTGTTACTGCATCAGCTGATACCAGGTTTAGCAGATCATTACTAAGATATAGCGGTGTTATGGCATCAGCTGATACCAGGTTTAGCAGATCATTACTAAGATATAGCGGAGTTACTGCATCAGATGATATTAGGTTTAGCAGATCATTACTAAGATATAGCGGTGTTACTGCATCAGCTGATACCAGGTTTAGCAGATCATTACTAAGATATAGCGGTGTTACTGCATCAGGTTATACCAGGTTTAGCAGATCATTACTAAGATATAGCGGTGTTACTGCATCAGCTGATACCAGGTTTAGCAGATCATTACTAAGATATAGCGGTTTTACTGCATTGGCTGATACCAGGTTTAGCAAATCATTAGTAAGATATATAGCAGTGTTACTGCATCAGCTGATACCAGGTTTAGCAGATCATTAGTAAGATATAGCGGGGTATTACTGCATCAGCTGATACCAGGTTTAGCAGATCATTACTAAGATATAGCGGTGTTACTGCATCAGCTGATATTAGGTTTAGCAGATCATTACTAAGATACAGCGGTGTTACTGCATCAGCTGATACCAGGTTTAGCAGACCATTACTAAGATATAGCGGTGTTACTGCATCAGCTGATACCAGGTTTAGCAGATCATTACTAAGATATAGCGGAGTTACTGCATCAGCTGATACCAGGTTTAGCAGATCATTACTAAGATATAGCGGTGTTACTGCATCAGCTGATACCAGGTTTAGCAGACCATTACTAAGATATAGCGGTGTTACTGCATCAGCTGATACCAGGTTTAGCAGACCATTACTAAGATATAGCGGTGTTACTGCATCAGCTGATACCAGGTTTAGCAGATCATTACTAAGATATAGCGGTGTTACTGCATCAGCTGATACCAAGTTTAGCAGATCATTACTTAGATATAGCGGTGTTACTGCATCAGCTGATACCAGGTTTAGCAGATCATTACTAAGATATAGCGGTGTTACTGCATCAGCTGATACCAGGTTTAGCAGATCATTACTAAGATATAGCGGAGTTACTGCATCAGCTGATACCAGGTTTAGCAAATCATTAGTAAGATATATAGCAGTGTTACTGCATCAGCTGATACCAGGTTTAGCAGATCATTACTTAGATATAGCGGTGTTACTGCATCAGCTGATACCAGGTTTAGCAGATCATTAGTAAGATCTTGCGGTGTTACTGCATCAGCTGATACCAGGTTTAGCAGATAATTACTGAGATCTAGCGGTGTTACTGCATCAGCTGATACCAGGTTTAGCAGATCATTAGTAAGATCTAGCGGTGTTACTGCATCAGCTGATACTAGGTTTAGCAGATCATTACTAAGATATAGCGGTGTTACTGCATCAGCTGATACTAGGTTTAGCAGATCATTACTAAGATATAGCGGTGTTACGGCATCAGCTGATACCAGGTTTAGCAGATCATTACTAAGATCTAGCGGTGTTACTGCATCAGCTGATACCAGGTTTAGCAGATCATTACTAAGATCTAGCGGTGTTACTGCATCAGCTGATACCAGGTTTAGCAGATCATTACTAAGATCTAGCGGTGTTACTACATCAGCTGATACCAGGTTTAGCAGATCATTTATAAGATATAACAGTGTTACTGTTTCAGCTGATACTACCAGGTTTAGCAGATCATTACTAAGACATAGCGGTGTTACTGCATCAGCGGATACCAGGTTTAGCAGATCATTACTAAAATATAGCGGTGTTACTGCATCAGCTGATACCAGGTTTAGCAGATCATTTATAAGATATAGCGGTGTTACAAATTTACTTTGTTCAATTAGTTAAAAAAAAAAGGAAGGTAGGTCAACTCAGGGGTGTGCACGTGTCTGGAGCATTTATATAGCAGCAGTTTTGCAAGAATGTTTTTAACAATTGTTACACAGTTGTAAGAGCACCACATCAGTGTTTACACAGATTGCTCCCATATAATCCTCTAGAAAAGGGAACACTACCTACCTAGATATGCCTAGAATATCATGAAAAGGAAGAAAATAAAAATAATTGGATGTTCTGTCTGAATGGTGTAAGAAAAATTCTGGGTTTCGTGTCCCTTTAGAGCATGTTATTATTGCACTGTTGTTTGCATATAACTGAGCTTAAAGGGACAGTCTAGTCAAAAATAAACTTTTATGATTCAGATAGAGCATGTCATTTTAAACAACTTTCCAAGTTAATTTGATCATCAAATTTGCTTTGTTCTCTTGAATTTCTTTGTTGAAAGCTAAACCTAAGTAGGCTCATATGCTATTTTCTAAGCCTTTGAAGGCCGCCTCTTATCTCAATGCTTTTTGAAAATGTTTCACAGTTAGACAGTGCTGGCTCATGTGTGCCATATAGATAACATTGTGCTCACTCCAATGGAGTTACCTAGGAGTCAGCACTGATTGGCTAAAATGCAAGTCTGTCAAAAGCACTGAGATAAGGGGGCAGTCTGTAGAGACTTGGATACAAGCTAATCACAGAGGTACAAAGTATATTAATAAAACCGTGTTGGTTATGCGAAACTGGGGAATGGGTAATAAAGGGATTATCTATCTTCTTAAACAATAAAAATTCTGGAGTAGGCTGTCCCTTTAACCTCTGCAAATGGGTTAAACACATAGTTAAAGTCAGTTTCAGAGCAGTAATGCGCTGCAGGGAGTTAGCTAACACATCTGGTAAGAGGCGTATATGTGTAGACACCAACACCACCCAGTTCCCAGTAGTATAGAGCTGCTCTATAGCTTTACATAGGTGAAACTCTTAGTTATAGGCAAGTAACAGCGCAAAAAAAAAAATTCTAACAGATAAAAACTTTTTATTGTTTTGCATTTGTGTCATCATTTAAGGAAATGATTGTGTGAATGGTTTATGTTTATTTTTGTACATCGTTTTGTCTTTTCACATCATTGTTCACTCTCTGTAATGTCCGTTAACTACATTTTATTTTCTTCATTTTAGCTATCGACGGGATTCCATTTACCATCCACCCAATGTTTGAAAACAGGTCTCCAAACACTGGTGTAAGTGTGAGCAGAGTAAACAGTCATTGGTATTATACACCGTGACTATCAAAGACACACAACCGGTTATTATAAATGGTGCTGAGGAGACCGATGGATAATAATAAAGAGAAAAAAATACAGATTAGTTTTCAATAAAGGGATAGTTCTAGTCAAAATTAAACTTTCATGATTCAGATAGGACAGCTTTCCAATTTACTTTTTTCGTCAAATTTGCTTTGTTTTCTTGGTATTCTTAGTTAAAAACTAAATCTAGATAGGCTCATATGCTAATTTCTAAGCCCTTGAAGCCTAGACAGTGCTAGTTCATGTGTGCCATATAGATAACATTGTGCTCACGCCCGTGGAGTTGTTTATGGTCAGCACTGATTGGCTAAAATGCAAGTCTGACAAAAGAACTGAAATAAGGGGGCAGTCTGCAGATGCTTAGATACAAGTTTATCACAGAGGTAATACGTGTATTAAAGGGACAGTCTACACCTTGGTCATCTTAAAGTTTTACCTTAGATAAGGCTGCAAACAGCCACTTGCACCTTTTCTATATCATGCAACAGGAATGGTAAAAAAGTTATTTTACGATGAATATTGTTTCTGGTCACTTTGAAATAGCTGCCAAGCTCAGCCCAATGATAACATCATGATCTGGGCTGCTAATGTCATCCAATCGCAAAAGGCTCACTAGTTGAATTCAACAGGCTGTCATTGCTATTTAGCAGAGTGCCTAGATGCAGCCCAGATTGTGATGTCATCAGTGGGCAGAGCTTGGCAGCCATTTCAAAATGGCCAGAGACAATATTTATTTTAAAATAAAATTTTTACTATCCCTGCTGCATGATATAGAAAAAGTGCAGGAAGCTATTTGCAGCTTAATCTAAGGTAAGACATTAAGATGACTAAGGTGTAGACCAGGGGTGGGCAGACTTTTGTAAGGCAAGGGCTACCTCAAATTTTTTTCCAAGTGACGTGATCACCTAACTGAAAAAAAACACACCAGTCTTGATAATAATAATGACAATAATGTATTTATTCAAAAAACACAAAGAATAGTACAGCACAATTCAATAGGGGGCTCGTTATGTGAGTCACTAAACAACCACCATTCCTGCTCTCATCTGATCCACCCTGTCACTCAAAGCAAAGTTTTACTTATTTTTCTTTTTGCATCACATGATTCCCCATCATTGGTCAGCTTATATGTCATTCATTTTGCAATCCATTCACTGCACTTGTAGCAGCCTTCAGTCCCTCCCTTTCATGCTTCCCTTTACTCCACATTATATCAATACTCTGTCTTATTAAAACTCGTATCATAAATTTTGAGCACTGTGACACATTGAGGAGAGGGTAAGGCACAAAAACTATTACAAACATTGTGGTCTTTTATGTCTCTCCAACAATACCAGCAGTGAACAAGCAGCTAAACCGGGAGTGGGTGTGGACACTGACTTGGAATTCTATCTGAGGAGTGTGTGGTCTGACAGTGCTGTATAGCAGACAAACATAAGTAGATACAACTTTACATAGAATCTGCTTATGTCCATCTGCTATACAGCACTGTCAGATTCAAGCACTGTCAGACCAAACACTCCTCGGATTCCAAGTCCGTGTCCACGCACACTCCCGCCGTAACCCTTTGCCTCCCAGAGCTCCTCTAACTTAAGAACAATCTATGGTATATGTTCTGCTTACTTTTATGGAAGCTACCACACTCATTCCGCTTACCCCTCTGCAGGCTACTCATTCCTCTGTGAGTTTCGTCCTACCCTAATCCAGTGTTGCACTGACTACCGGCTCCTTTCGCTTCCATGGGGCGCTGCTGGGTGTACGCTTGAGTGGGCAGCCAATCAGCCCGTAGCAGCAATAGGGGGTTATGAATGAGGGAGTTTCCAGAGACGGTTAAAGGGCGGAATTGTTAGCGAAGGCGTGGTCAGAGGCCGTGACGTTGCGAATGCGATAAATGCGCTAATTTTATGAGTGACTTCTTGTCAGTCCCCGTGCAGTACTCACTGAGGTTTCACTAAAATAAATGCTGAAGCCATTACTCACCTAACCTGGTTATAGTCTTCATTACGTGTGTACAGTAATAACTCCCTGCACGGTTAAAATGTATAACGATTGCAGAGGACAGGTTCGCAAGTAGAGAGCCAGTAGGCTTGAAAATCCAGGTGGTCACCTCCAAAGTCACGGTCCCATGTCTTGCCCACCCTGGTGTAGACTGTCCCTTTAATATAACAGTGTTGGTTATGCAAAATTGGGGAATAGACAGTAATAAGGGATTATCTATCTTTTTAAAGAATACCAAATTCTATGGTAAACTGTCCCTTTAATTATTTTTGTCACCATTTTTTTACTTCTGTGTTCATTAATAACCAAACTCACTTCCTATATAAAATGTTGTGTTTATCTTAAATAGACACAAATATTAAGTAAAACCCTCCATAAAAAATAATAATAAAAATGCACTACTGGGAGCTAGCTGAACACATCTGGTGAGCCAAAGACAAGAGACATATATTAGTAGCCACCAATCAGCAGCTTAGCCCCCAGTAGTTCATTGCTGATTGTGAGCCGTCCTGTGTAAGCTTTTCAACAAAGAATACTAAAAGAACACAGCAAATAAGACCATAGATTTAAATTGGAAAGTTATTTAATATTGTATGCTGTATCTGAATCATGAAAGAAAAAAATTAAGTTCCATTACATGACCAACTCCGCAACATTCAGACTGTATTAGATAATATTAAAGGGACATGAAACTCAATTGTTGTTTTGTCATAATTCATAAGAGAATACAATTTTTAACAACATTCTAATTTACTTCTATTATTTAATTTGCTTCATTCTTCAGATATCCTTTCTGGAAGAAATAACAATGCACATGAGTGAGCCAATCACACGAGATATCTATGTGCAGCCACCAATCATCAGCTACTGAGCCTATTTAGATATATATTTTTTTTAAAACGATATCAAGAGAATGAAGCAAATTAGCTAATAGAAGTAAATTGTAACGTTGTTTAAAATCACATGCTCTTTCTAAATCATGAAAAAAAAATTGGGGTTTCATACCCTTTTAAAGTTTGTACGGTAAAATATAACGATAATTCTTTCTTTTTAGGTTGTCTCCTCAAGCTTTAACAATTTTCGCGTCAAAACTCTGTCTGACATTGAAAATGAAGTGAGTATTAAATAAATACTAAGTAGAGACAGTAAAGTGGTTCCTTGGCTTATCACCATTTGCCCAAATGCTGTAACAAACTCTTCACTTTGATGCTTTTAGCCAAGCTGTGTGCTGACTATTTTGTATGTTGTCTGCTAATTTCGTGTGATTTCTCCTATTGGGCTTCGGGGTAACTGTCTGTGTCACTGATTGCGAACACAGCGGCCTGCTTTATTGCAATTGGCTTGGATTGTTACCCACTCCGGTTTGAGAGTGCAGTCCACTTCTATTCATAAGGGATCCGTCACAAACTATTCAAAATATATATTGTTTAGCTTTAAATGTCTATCACAATAGAGTCTATGTTAATATTTTCCTTTACTTCTTTTCCAGTACAACTATGGATTTGTGGTTGAACGCAGTGCTGCGGCCAGAATGCCACCAGAAGTGTGTTAGATTTCCTAATGACTTGACCGTTAGAGAACTGTTGGAAAAAGGGAATTTTTGGATACCGAGAAAAAGATCTACACATTTTCTGCACTTAAGTGATAGGTTATTGTATTGTTTGTGTCAGAAGCGTTATATTTTTATGGGAAAGTGATTTAGCAACATCAACATACATTTTAGTAGCTTTCTAAAGAATCCAAATGCAATTGCTCAGTCCTATGTAGCAGGAAAAAAATTAAAGGGACAGTAAAGTCAAAATGTTAACTTTCTTTCATAAGGTGGTAAGAGTCCATAAGCCCATTACTCATTGGAATTCAACTCCTGGCCACTAGGAGGAGGCAAAGCTATCCAACATTCCTCAGGATTTTAATCCATCTCACCTCTATGATATCCCTGTCTCTTGTTATTCAAGTGAGTCAATGTATCTTACCAATATTGGAAGTCACTTGATTTTGACTTGAACTGAGTGCTGTACTCTTCTGTAGTTAATTTTGTTAGGCGGATTCAGTTTACTATTGTGCCATCTGGGAAAAGGGTTTCTTATTCAGTGGGTTCTACACCAGTTTGTGTATTCATGACTCAGTTTTATCCTCTCTATTCCAGATCCTTTCCCAGAACCAGGGATATTTTAAAGGGACAGTCTACTCCAGAAGTTTTATTGTTTAGAAAGATAGATAATATCTTTATTACACATTCCCCAGTTTTGCATAACTAACATAGTTATAATAATAGACAATTTACTCTGTGATTACCTTGTATCTAAGCCTCTGCAGACTGTCACCTTATCTCAGTTCTTTTGACAGACTTGCATTTTAGCCAATCAGTGATGACTCCTAGGTAGCTCCACGTGCGTGAGCACAATGTTATCTATATGACACACATAACCTAGCACTGTCTATCTGTGAAAAACTGTCAAATGCACTGAGATAAGAGGTGGCCTTCAAGGGTTTAGAAATTTGCATATGAGCCTACCTAGGTTTAGCTTTCAACAAATAATACCAAGAGAACAAAGCAACTTTGATGATTTTCAGACTCCTAACCAAGCCCCAAAGTTTTAGATGTATTCTGATGTCTACAGACTCCTGCTGCTCTTGTTTGTGTAATGGGTCTTTTCATATGCGGGGGGGGGGGAAGTGTCTGCTCTTCCTGCTTTCCCCGCCCCTCTAACTGTGTGTCCCAGCCTAACCTCATCAACGGTGCTAAATTGGGATCTTCTAAGTAAGTTTTATTCTGGATTTTTAGATCAGTATCTGTGCATAGTCTTCTTTATAGTAGTGTCTATTACATGCAGTTATATGAAAATTGGTGTATACCGTCCCTTTAAGTAGTCCTAAACTGAATAGGTGACTGCCTTAATTTGCCACCTATTTACTCATGGACTTCACAGCTTGGTTATAAGATCATGTGAGTATTAGCTCATGGATTCTCACCACCTTATGAAAAAAAACAAAGTTATGGTTACCTGATAAATTCATTTATATGATGGTGGTGAGAGTCCACAAGATCTGCCCTCTTGTATTTTTCCTATAGTTGTCAGTTTTAGTTTGCTCCTTATTTACCCAGCTTTGTCCTTTCCTACTTCTCTATTCTTCTTCTTTTCTTGGCTATACGTTAGACTGGGATACCAGAGAGGTGAGAGCGATTAAAAGCTCGTGGAATGTTGAGTATCTTTGCCGCCTCCTAGTGGCCAGGAGTTGAATTCCATGAGTAATGTCTCGCAGACTCTCACCACCATGAACAAAATGAATTTATCGGGTAAGCATACATTTTGATTTAATGCTTGATCGAGCATGCAATATTAAACAACATTTAAATTTACTTCTATTTTCAAATTTGCTTTGTTCTTTTGGTACCCTTTGATGGAGAGTAAATCGATGTATGCTCATATGACCTCAGTAGTGTGTATGTGTGTTAAAGGGACATAAAACTAGATGGGATAGAGACAAAATATAATATGTACTTTAATTATTTTACCTGCAAATTTATACTACAGTGCCTCGCCATTAACCCTTTCCTTTAGTTTCTGAACTGTACAGCTCTAACTCCCCACACAATTTCTTTTATGGCTGCATCTATATCCACCTTTGATTTAGTAGAATGCAGACTTTAACACTCATTATCTGCTGGGAGCATGCCTAGAAGCAAATAAGCTGCTGTGAACTCAGTTGAAATACAATGCCCATGTTTCTGATGCTAAAACACTGATAAGGGGGGGTGGATCAGGACTACTCCAGACAGCATGGCTTTGTAACTAAATTTGCTTATTTTTGAAAATGATTTTAAAATACTTTGCCAGCAATTTTTTAAATTTTTTTTAATGCAAACAATTTTTTACTTAATTAGCCTTTAAGGGTATGCACAGATCTCAACAGGTTTTATGGCACTTTAATGTACAACAATGCTATAAACACTTGTGTAGGACCTCTCCCATAGAGTACTAAAGGGGCAGGCACTTCTTTTGGTCCTGAGTGCCTGCTTAGATGTATTCTTCAACAAATGATACCAAGAGTACAAAGTAATTGTGATAATAGAAGTAAATTGGAAAGTTGTTCAAAATAGCATGAAAGTTTATTTTGACTTAAAGGGGACATGAAACCCCAAAAAAATATTTTATGATTCAGATAGAGAATTACATTTTAAACAACTTTCTAATTTACTTCAATTATCTAATTTGTTTTATTGTCTTGGTATCATTTGTTGAAGGAGCAGCAATGCACTACTGGTTTCTAACTGAACACATTGATGAGCCAATCACAATCGTTATATATATGCAGCCACCAATCAGCAGCTAGAGCCTAGGTTCTCTGCTGCTCCTGAACTTGCCTAGATAAACATTTCAGCAAAGGATAACAAGAGAAGGAAACAAATTAAATAATAGAAGTAAATTGGAAAGTTGTTTGAAATTGTATTCTCTGTCTGAATCATGAAAGACATTTTTTGGGTTTCATGTCCCTTTAACTTGTGTCCCTTTATGCATCTGGCACATAGGGATGTCCAACTCTTGTGCGTGGGAGCCACAAACAAACTTAAATTTATTTCTCACATTAAATCCACTTGAATCATTCCATTAGCAGATTGTTATTTAAAAAGAAATGTGTCCCCAAAATGTGGACATTTGTTTGTTAGGGATCTCTTACGTCTAATCAACTGAGCTGAGACAACAGCAATAGACCCATATATAGTTTAAATCTGTGTCAGACTTCTGTGTATAATTAATGTATTTTTTATGGTTTTAAACAATACATTTATATAATGAGGAATTATTATGTATATTAAAGGGACACTGAACCCACATTTTTTCTTTCGTGATTCAGATAGAGCATGACATTTTAAGCAACTTTCTAATTTACACCTATTATCAAATTTTCTTCATTCTCTTGGTATCTTTATTTGAAATGCAAGAATGTAAGTTTAGATGCCGGCCCATTTTTGGTGAACAACCTGGGTTGTTCTTGCTGATTGGTGGATAAATTCCAAAGTCCAAAGTTCGGAACCAAAAAAAAGCTAGATGCCTTCTTTTTTCAAAGAAAGATAGCAAGAGAACGAAGAAAAATTGACAATAGGAGTAAATTAGAAAGTTGCTTAAAATTGCATGCTCTATCTGAATCACAAAGGAAAAAATTTGGGTTCAGTGTCCCTTTAACCTCTTCATCACCTCAGACACGGAGTTAAATCATTCCAGACTGATCCATCCATGGTGTTTGATCACACGCAGGGTTAGATTACAAGATGAGCGCTAATTTATAGCGCGTCAGCAAACTGGCAAATTTGCCCGTTTGCGGGTGCGCAATAAGTAACCAGCTATTACAAGTGGCTGGTTATTGCTACCTCAAGCTCGTGGAAGCAATTAGCACTTAAAAAATTAACCAGAGATCAGATCTCTGGTTAATTTTATAAATGTGCCCCAAATGCCCCCAAAATACAGTAAAGTGTATTTTAGTAAAAAAAATAATTGTAGCATTTTTGTTTTTTAATAAAATTACTGCTCTAGGCAGTATTTTGGGGGGTAAGGTTTGTGGGAGTGGGGTGTTAGGAAAAAAAAACTGCTCTGAAAAGTGGATTACATTGGGGTCTATGGGAACTGTGTGTTCCTAGTAAATATATATGTATATGCTGTTGCACTACTTACCTCCTTCATTGCGCTTCGATTCTGTTCCGTCTCTGACGGCATCAGAACGAGGCTCCCATAAAAGCCTATGAAAGCGCATTCTCGTGAGAGCAGGGCTTCCCAGCAATGCGAAGGCGAGCACGCTTTCGCATTGCGCTTAACTTGTAATACCAGTACACATTAGCGTGCGATGGTATTACTCAGTGGAGAACTAATATCGATTGGGCGAAGGCGATATTTAGAGCTCCACTTGTAATCTAGCGCACAGCTGGTTGCGTGGGAGCAGGGCTGCACAAGATTTGCTTGTGCACTGATAAATGTGGGCAGCAGGCAGTGTCCGCTCACCCCAAACTTGGGTGGACAGGTTCCCTGGCTAGGTACCTTGTCCAAAGAGAGCATGATATATGGGGCCCCATAAGTAAGCTAAATATGATCAGGGTATATTTAATTTATACCAGAGCTCATTATGGTAGATGTAGGCCCAGTTCTTAAACTAAAGCTGCTTCAAAATAATGTCAAGTTCATTTTAGATCCCAGCCTCCATTTGATGCATATTTATTTTTTATATATTTGTCCAAATGGCAGTCAATCGTTAACCCAGTTACTCTACATTTAGAGCTTACTTTAAAGCTTTAATTGTGCTTATCCCACACTCATTAGAGAGTCCAAAAAGCAAAACCTCTACCTAAGTTTTCCTCATACTGCTGTAAATCAAAAGCCATTACATAATTTGCTTTATGGCCTCTCTAGGGAGTAAGGAACAAGCTCTGTTTTTACACCAAAGCAGGTGGTGTCTATTGTCCTTCTAAAGTGTAAAAATAAAGTGCTCTATTTTGTTAGCATTTTAAACACATTCCCTTATTTTACTAAATATATAACACCTTCACGGTTGTACTTTTTATTTGCTCACCAGGTTTATCCTCATTAGGAGTGTCACAGGAACACAAATTTACCTATGTATTTAATGCCTTTTAAAAGCAAAAAGTTTTTTTATACTTGTGTGTCCACATTTAATCTAATCGTGAGAGATCTCATTACCTTTATTTGTTTTAAGAAACTGCACCTCTTTCAGACTTAAGAGAGAAGGGACTACACATCCCACAATGCATCAGGGAGCAGGCCATAGGGCGGAACGGTCAGAAAGAGTAGACAAAAATGGTCAGACTTTAAAGCTTATCAGGTTAGAAATAAAATGTATTAATGCCTTACGATAAGAAATATAGATTATCGGTAAAGGAAATTGTAAGGGGTTTGAGACGATTGCAGGAGCATAATCATTAGACAGTGTATTCTGCAGTTTCGTTCACTCCCGAAATTCTTTTTGTAAAAGCTCACTTTCTCAAGAAAAAATAGCGGCTCTTGAAAAGACCAGAACGCCTCGAGCAGCCGCCTCATTCCGCATTAAACAGGGAACGAAACTGACAAATGTGCATGTCTAATATTCATAGATTACCTATGCTTTATTTAAAATCGTGGCAGCCAATCAAAGTTGTACTTAACCCTATGACATCAACAATACCCTAAACTTTCAGATATTTTTTCTTAGAAAATAAAAGTAAAATACAGTACCTCCATAGGTTTTATGTTTTAACCCTTTGAGTGCTAAGCACTTTCCCACCTGGGTGCTAAGATTTTTTAATTTTTTATTTATTTTTTCTTCAGACCCCAAGACTTACACTGTTGGAAAGGTTAGGCGATTACCTTTCCAATGGGGGGTCTGTAGCTGCTTAGATGCCTGAGATACAGGCTTCTAAGCAGCATGCCCCCTGCTCCTATACTTAACATTGTTAAGTATAAATAAAGTTGCGCGGTGACGTCATCACGTTATTGCACGTGACGTCACCGCGCTTAACGTGTAGCCCCGGCGATGCCTGTCACTATGCAGGCCCGATCGCCAGGGTGGGAGCCCCCAGATCTCCCTCAAGGTGGGAGAGTGCTAGTGACGGCTCTGAGTGGTCATTAGCACTCAAAGGGTTAAAGGGTCATGAGAGTCAAATATAAACTTTTGCATTTCAGATAGAGCATTTAATTTAAAAAAAAAAAAAAACTACATAAGAAGACAGAAGTCCATACTACATGATTTACAATACAAAACTGGCAATTGAACTTATATTAATTCAGTTAGAAGCCGACACATTTAACACAAGCAATCAAATCCCTGAATAAGTTTTTAACCAGAAATTTATGTAAACCACTTTTTTTTACAAAATAGCTTACATGGACATTAAACACTCTGTAAAATGCTAAATCGTATACATATAAAAAAAAATTGCAATTGACTTTCATTATTTATTTTGTCCACTTTCCCTTTAATTCCATTCTAAAATTGTGAGCTTTTCAGCTCGTGTTAGAAATGGAAGTGCAGAACACTGTTATATTCCACACAGCCATTGGCTGTACACTCTAGTGACCTAATTATAAATGTCCCTAATTGGCCACAGCCGAGAAGGTAACCTAAGTTACAACATGGCAGCTCCCATTGTTTTATAGACACTAAAACTTTACACTTATTTTGTCAATATTTAAACAACTAAAGAAACTTTAAAAAAATACATCTACATGTTATTCTCAGACTAAACTTTTCTTTGAATGCATCGTATCTAGCATTTATTTAGTGTTTAATGTCCCTTTAAATACAAAACTAACAAAATAATCCAGTATACCTCTATATATGTGTAGGTATTTTATTCAGCAAAGTAAATTTAATAATGGCTGTAAATTGGAACTTTTTATTATTATTATTTTTTAATATTATATGCTCTCTCAGAATTATTAAAATATAATGTTGACTTTCAAATCCCTTTAAATGGATCAATACAATTTTGTATTTATTTTTTTAAACCTATAAGCGTGTTTCTCTACTATTTATTTATAATATTATAGCACATGAAGGAAATCAAATCTTTATTACTGATTTACTGCTCTTATTTTTTTTTTTTTTTAGTAGTGCAACCTGCCACAGCACGTCAGTATTCTTACAAGAAGTTTTTTTTTTCTTTTTAAGACCAAAATACACATTATAATCTAACCTAGTTTATTTAATATTAGCATTTTTTGGCATATAAGATGCATTTTCATGATAAAAACAAAACAAACATCTGTTTAGACATTTTAGCTTTTACTTCTAGATGCGTGGTGATGTAGTGCCTAGGCTGAAGAACTTTAAGATGGAGTCTAAATTCAGATGTGCGTTTGGCTTCACTCGCTCCTGGTTTCTGTGCAGATCGCTTATCTTTTTTATTCCTTTATCACATTTATTGTGTACAATGCAAACCTTTAAAGGGATAGTGTACACTAATATTTTCTTCCCTTTAAAATGTTCCCAATTATCCATTTCACCTACTGCAGTGTATTAAATTGTTTACAAATAGCGTGTTCACCTTTATTTTCTCATTTAAAATCTCTGTTTTTGCCTGTTGTCTCCTTGCCTTGACAAGCAAAACATGTAATTTAGATAATGATTCTCCCAGTTGGTGTCTGTGACAGAGAGGTACTAAAATGGTCATTTTGCATTGTTCTCTCTAAGTATTGGCCTTTGGGTAAACCATAAAAAAGAAAATAAGGTAGACTTGTGTTAATAATTTAGACAGAAAAGATAATGAAGTCTGCTTTCCCTGCTATCTTAGCCCCACCATTTCATTGGTTTGTGGATTTAATTAGCAGTTTATTTTATTTACAATAAATTATACCTAAAGGTGCAATTTCCCCATACATTTTAAACTCTACAGCTGGTATAACAAGTCATTGTAAACACATTAAGGTGAAACCAATTGTATAGTACACTGTCCCTTTAAGTTTACTCAGTTTTACATTCCATTTGTACTCCAGAAAATTGATATATATCAGTAATGGGTAACGTTGGAACCCCTGATGCTTTGGAACTACATTTTCCACGAGGCTCAAGTAGACTGCAGTGTGCCTAAGCATCATGGGAAATGTAGTTCCAAAACACCTGGGCTCCATGGTTGGACATCACTGGTATATATCGATATACAAAATAATCATGTTGGTAATTCCTTATGGTAATTTGGGTAAATTTAGTTTTGATGATTTTTATTTTTTTTATTTTTTTAAATATGGTCTTTCCTTGTACCATTTATGCACTACATAAACTATTCAGGTAGGGGGATTTGTGTAGTAATTAGACAATGCAGTGCATGTCTGTGTCACCTATAAAAATATATATATTGTTAATTAAAATGTAATATATTTTTAATTTGATGTCAACTTTCGTGTGTAATATGAAATGGGCATGTGTGTAATTACTCTTAAAGGCACATTATACTCAATATGTATCATAAAAAAGAGAATATTTCATTGCTTTTTTTAATTTTGAATAATGAATCTTCATGCGATGAATAAACAACTTTTTTCTGTGGGAGTTGTCTCTATCGGCCAATGAGTAATAGTCTAAGGAATTGTACAAAATCATGCACTTCCTGTTAGCTTCCCATTAAAGGGACAGTAAAGTCAAAATTAAAATTCCATGATTCAGATAGAGTATACAATTTGAAACAAGTTTCCAATTTGCTTCGTTCTCTTGGTAGCCTTTGTTAAAAAGCATATCTAGGTAGGCTCAGGAGCTGGGAGGTAGCTTCTGATTGGTGGCTGCACCTTTATACCTATTATCATTCATTGGCTTACCAATGTATTCAGCTAGCTCCCAGTAGTGCATTGCTGCACCTTCAGTAAAGGATACCAAGAGAATGAAGACAATTTGATAATAGAAGTAAATTGGAAAGATGTTTCAAATTGTATGTTCTATCTGAATCGTGAAAGAAAAAATTTGGGTTTCATGTCCCTTTAAATTTAAACAGATTTACTTAGCCTTTGTTTTTACCCAAGAACATATTTACCGGCTGCGCTTTCAGATACATAGAAAATTAGTATCATGCCCCTTTTATGCTTTCCCAGAAGGAGAAGCCTACGACCAATTTTTAGGAATTTTATAAATGTTTATTATAAAGGGAAAATGTTCTCAGTGTTAGTGCTGACTAAAAGTAACACATCTTAAAATGTATTTTTTTATTAATGTTTCTATGCTGAATAAAACTGTCCTTTTCCTCTTATGTTTCTGGAAACGTGTTTATTGTTTAGGTACAAGAAAAAGTAACACCACTCAGAACTCCTCTGGCGTGTAGCCTGGCGTGGGTCAAAGAATACTGAGGCTGTGTGGCGGACGTGGAGTCAAAGTAACATGAAAAAGCCGCCACAGAGCAACGATAAAAAAAAGAAGCTTTATTTAGAACAAGTTAAAAATTCAAAATACACCATGGAAAGGGCCCGTCCATGGTGAATTTTGTATTTTTTACTTGTTCTAAATAATGCTTCTTTTTTTATCATTGCTCCGTAGCGGCTTTTCCTGTTACTATTGTTTAGGTACCTCTTATGTCCTGCTCCTCAGCTCGCCAACAGTCATGATATGCACAGTGCAGCGTCAAAAGTTTCATCACTGTTGGCAATCGCCCTCTCCTGAAGATAAAGAGGTTGGGGGAGAAGTCTGCTGTGCGCCTCTGCCCCTGCATGGTTTCAGAGTCCTGATGATATAAAGCTCTCTACTTAGATCAGATGATATAAAATGATCCTCCAGCACTGCGAGATCACTCACAAGATTAAAAAAGGCAGATTTTGCTATATATCTTTTAGGGGCATTTCTGGATGTGAAGGAAAGACAAGCCCAGTGCAATATAACACTGAATCACATTAGAGTTTAGTTAATTTTACACTTTCTGCTTTGTATTTTATATCACATTAAACTACAGATTTTGTCCTTTAAGTTTTATTACATTTGAACTTTGCACATTCTATTTTGTATTTTAATGCATATAGATTATGTATACAGCAGTGTATTTAGAGTTGGGATTTTTAAAATGCTGATTATGTTTTGACAATTTTTCTGTAACTTTAACAAATTAGGGTCATACTTTATATATGTATTTGTATATTTTGCAAATAAAACTGACAGCTTCAGTTTCACAGAAAGTTTCATTACTTTCTATGGGCCTGATGATCAAAGATTCTCTATTTTGGAAAGAAATTATAGTGTAGATTTCACAAGATGCCTTTCATAGAACGTAATGGAGCTCTCTCGGATACAGATTTTCACAGGGGAGAGTGAATTTAACAGAACACTAGGGACTGATATAAAGTCTAAGTTTGCAGCAAATACAAATTAAACTGAAATATTTTCACTACAATTAGAATTACAATTAGAATTGTGAGAGAGCTTCAGACATACCTTGGGAAACTCCCCTTTTCAGCCCATGTATCTCCCCTGTACCTCCCACTTTCTGAAACTGTCAGTTTTATTTTACAATAGAGGAAATACTAATTGCCATGCAGTATGTAACAATTATACAGAAATAAACGAAGTATGATCCTTATTTGCTAAAGCAGCACAGAAACTTTCAAATCATAATCCGATCTAAATGCATTAAAATACAAAATAGAAAGTGCAAAGCTTTAATGTAAATTAACCTTATCAGAAGTGTAAAGTAATATAAAATATAAAGCACAAAATGTAAATTAAACAAAACTCTCATGTGCCATACTGCACTGGTCCTGTCTCCTTCACATACATAAATGCAGGGAATGCCCCTTAGCCAAATATACCAAAATGTGCCTCTATATTTCTTTTGAGAGATCTTGCACCGCTGGAGGATCGTTTTAGATTATCTTATTTGAGTGGAAAACTTTATGTAAGACATCTCTCATCTCTCTGGTACTTCCAGGTTCTGCCCTTTTTCTTAGGGAATTCAGATATTTCAGTCCCTGTAAAGTTTGCACTATAATTGCTCTTCAAGCAGGAGAATCTTTGATAATCAGGCCCCTAGTGAGAAATCCTATCTTCAGTTCTCTTTGTCTGCCTTTGTAAACTGTCCTGCTTATAGTCATTAATATAGGCCTGCCAGCCAGCCCATCACATCCAGCTCACCAGGAAATCTCCTGGTGTCCCTATTTGCCAATCCGGCAGTGTTTGCATACAGTTACTTCTGAGGTAATTAAAACTTAAATATGCAGTAGGTATTGTCTAAATCATATATATAGAATTATGATTAATAACATTTTTGGAAATCAATATCAAAAGGTTGTTTATAACTTTAGTCCTTAAATGGACAGTCAAGTCAAAATTACACTTTCATGAATCAGATAGAGAACACAATTTTAATCAACTTTCCAATTCACTTCCATTAGCTAAAAATTAACAATCTTTTTACAAACACACTTTCTGAAGCACCAGCTCCTACCGGGCATGTGCAAGATTCACAGGATATACCTACACTCATCGGCCACTTTATTAGGTACACCTGTTCAATTGCTTGATAACACAAATTGCTAATCAGCCAATCACATAGCAGCAACTCAATGCATTTAGGTATCTAGACGTGGTGAAGATGACTTGCTGAACTTCAAACCAAGCATCAGAATGGGGAAGAAAGGGGATTTGTCACTTTGAACGTGGCATGGTTGTTGGTGCCAGACGGGCTGGTCTAAGTTTTTCAAAATCTGCTGATTTACTGGGATTTTCACACACAAACATCTTTAGGATTTACAGAGAATGGTCCGAAAGACAAAATATCCAGTGAGCGGCAGTTGTGTGGACGACAATGCCTTGTTGATGTTAGAGGCGAATGGGCAGACTGGTTCAAGATGATAGAAAGGCAACAATATCTCAAATAACCACTCGTTACTTCCAAGGTATGCAGAATACCATCTCTGAACGCACAACACGTCGAACCTTGAAGCAGATGGGCTACAGCAGCAGAAGATCACACTGGGGCTACAATTCGCTGGGGCTCACCAAAATTGGACAATAGAAGATTGGGAAAATGTTGCATGGTCTGACGAGTCTCGATTTCAGCTGCGACATACAGATGGTAGGGTCAGAATTTAGCGTAAACAACATGAAAGCATGGATCCATCCTGCCTTGTATCAACGGTTCAGGCTGGTGGTGCTGTGGGGGATATTTTCTTGGCAGACTTTAGGCCCCTTAGTACCAATTGAGCATCGTTTGTATGCCACGGCCCCCCACATCTCAAACTGGTTTCTTGAACCTGACAATGAGTTCACTGTATTGTTGCTGACCATGTCCATCCCTTTATGACTACAGGGTACCCATCTTCTGATGGCTACTTCCAGCCGGATCATGCACCATGTCACAAAGCTCAAATCATCTCAAACTGGTTTCTTGAACATGACAATAAGTTCACTGTACTCCAGGCCCGGACTGAACGTCTGGCATACCGGAAATGCCCGGTGGGCCACGCAGTAGTTTAGCCCTGCCCACTGCGACTGCATTTTTTGTATTAATTATTTGTGTAATAAATGATTGTTTGTTATGCTGCTTAATGCATATGATATGCAACATGTCATTGCCATATAATACCGGCCGAACACTGTCTGGTGTTTACTCGTACCGGCCCAGTGTTATTACTCTGCGGCCGTATATGGGGACTACAAGTGGCTTGTTCTAAAATATTTGACCCTGATCCAGCTGATCATGCAATGTTTGTCGTGCGCACATGCACGATGAGTGTCGCACACATTGTACAGCTTATGCCGCAGCTGCACTTTCAGCATTACTATGGGTCTGGGAAGAGCAGCTCATGAGCTCAGCAGCAGGTGAGGCTATGTCTGTCTGGTGGTTACTCGTACCAGCCCAGTGAGTGCTATTACTCTGCGGCTGTATATGGGGACTACAAGTGTGGCGACACGTGTTCTAAAATCTTCTACCCGAACAATTTCCTGTTGGTGGGATGGGTGGTTAAACTGTTTCCACAGTCTCAGCTTGCTGCAGCAGTAGAAGAGAGAGACAGCACTGCCAGTGACATACAGAGCAGCTCATGAGCTCAGCAGCAGGTGAGGTCATGTGCCACAATCTTTTACTTGACTTTTAACTATTTAAATGTATTAGATTTTAAGCTAAAGATACATAACATTGCAATAACAATTAAAAAAAATGGGAAAAATACACCTTTTTTTTATTGGTCCACAGCAGCTTTTTCTTTGTCTGGAGACTGGGACTAGTGGAAATGTGCAGCTACTTTGAAATAAAATTGTGGGTAAATGTTCATTTAAGGGATACAACAGAGGGGTTTTTTGGTTAAGCACACCACAAAAGGACTGTTTGTGCTACCAAAGTGACCAAAACAATTACAAGTATTTACTTTTAATGAATAAAAATGCAGACTCCAGGGCCCTGCAATAGTAGCTGTTACTTGAATTGTAATTACTCTGTTTCTACCATTGCTTCAAACAATAATTGTGGGTCCTCCTGTAATTGGATAGAACAAGTAGCACTGTGGAGCAAAGCACTAGTGTAATATACAGTATATATATATATTCTTTCTTTTTTTTTCCACTTTCTTTATATCCCTCTCCCACACTTTCATTTTATTATTAAAGTTCACCTTGACATTTGGCTGCTCTGTTGCTATTTTGTGAATATTCTGTGCTGTGAATCTTCACTGATCCATTACATAAAACACAAAGAGCCCCATTCTGTGCAATGTGATTTTTTTATTTATTCCAATCCCATAAAATAACTGGTAAAACATTCAGATTAGTAAACAAAGTGACAGCAAAATCAAGTTAAAGGGACAGTCAACTCCATAATTTTTAGGTTTTAAAGGGATGGTGCTAATGGGATTATCTATTGTTTTAGATTAGAGTAGATTTGGAGTAGACTGTCCTGTTAAAATGTGTGTGGACAATGCCCTCGGGTACAACTGCTATGGGCTAAGTTATCTAAACTGTTGAGTGAGGTGCTCTCAGAAAACATCACTCTGACCGCGACCCAAGCTTTATTAAATGAACATATAAAACCCTTCAATTCAGCCACAAACACATTTATACACATTCTCTGTACAGCTACCAGGATATGTGTGGCACGTTACTGGAAGGTAGGGACACCCACATGGGGAGAGATTATGGAAAAAATTAATCTAATTCACAAGCTATCTGAAACAGCCTCATTCATACAAGCTAACCACGAGCAATTTTTGAAGATCTGGAATTACTGGATCTTAAATGGACACTAACCCGACATAGACTGAGAGGATAGACACACAACTGACTAAACACCAAGATAAGACCCATAACACCCCGGGGGTGGGAGGAAGACAAGCGACTGCAGATAGTTAGAACTAGACAAGAAAGGTTGGACTCTCCCCCCGGAATGATGGCAGGTGGAATGGAGGAACAGGCAAGTTGAAATTTTAAGGATACATTGAGTGTGGGGGGGAAGGGGAAAGTTTAAAGTTTACTGTTGATTGTTGCTATAAATTAATTAAGGGGAGGGTTAGAAAGAAAAGTTTTTTAAGAAAATATAGGAGAAGTGACATGGTGAGAAAGGGGTTATTAAGGAAAATTTCAAATCTTCTGATAACGATCTGTTATGCCCCCTAATCCATGGTGCTAATGTGGAGCGCAGGTATAATCACACTAACTATTAGAACCTACAGATCGGACTACCCAACCATCAACTACTCCACTGAGGAACTTTGCTTTCTTCAAACTCTGATAGTGGAAACATAAAAAGCATCAGAGACTTCTATCTGAGAGACATTTTTCAGAGACATTTTTCAGAAAAGGGAGATGTAGATATGTATATGAAAAATGTGAAAGATGTGATATACCGTGTATATGTTTTTTGCAATAAAAATTATTTCAATTAAAATGTGTGTGGACGTAATATTATAGATCTTCAGGTATTTTTGACTATAGAACATAATAAAATGTCATTATCATGCCTGGATAATCCAAATTTCTTGTTAGAAACAATGAAATACAAATACTTTGCATTTTAACCAATTAAGAGCTTATATCTCCTGATAATTCATCCATCTCTTAATTAATGCCCTGCCACATGTATAGTTTCCCTCTGATCTAATAGCTACAGTTGTTGTTTATAGAAATATTAATTCATTATAGCATTTGTAACTTTAGGATATAATTATATTCATTGTAACAAGTCCCTTAGTATATAATTAGCCAGTTCCACTTGCAAACAATTTGTTATTGCAGGATCTATATTTTAAGATAATGAGTATCTTAAAGGGATAGTAAACAATGCTCCTTTTGTAAAAATAAATATGTTAAAATAAAGTAAACATTAAAAGAAACAGGGGCGGGGCCACGGAGCGGCAGCACTAGTGAAGAGCTCCGGCACTACACGGCCTAAAAAACCTGTCTAAGTGTGCTGCTTCGCTTCTCCCCACGCACATTTCTTGTTGGGTGTTCATACCCAATCTAGCCCCAACTGAAAACTCAGCGTGAAGGGCATTTTTGATCAGCCCTTGTCCCCGGAGGCGCGAAACAGTAAGGAGAGATAGGGAGACAGGCGCCATCTTGGAATACGGCGCGAGAGCTGCAACAGAGACCTATCGGTCGCCAGAGGACCTGTGGACCAACAAACGGAGCCACATTCTGCTACCTGCAGGAGTAAATACCCGGCGGAATTGGGTGAGATCAGTGAGACACGGGTGGGAGCGGGAGGACGGCTATCTTGCATAATACCACACAAGGCCCTGCAGACACCCTCATAACTGCCCGCCTCACCTGAATACCCGCTCCTGCACACCTCCCATCAAGGTATCTGTGGTGCAGTGGGGAGAGAAATATCACATCTGTTTTCTTGGTTGGGGGGGGGAGTGAGGGGGAGTAGTGATTGGAAGTGAGAGACATTTTAAACTGCGCAGTTACAGCAGCACTCCTAACCGGCCTCTCCTGGCAGGGAAGACCGCTCATAAGGGACATCAAATCAAATTGTACGCCATTGCATGAGACAGCAATACAATATCGCCCAAGCTTGTCTTTACAAGTGGCCCTGACACATGCTGGCTGCCCCACTCGCTCTTCCCCTAGTAGTCTCTCAGTTTGCTGCAGCTGAGCTCCCACCAGAAACGGCAGTAATACAGTAACATAGCGTGAACTTGGCTGCCCTGCTGTGAACTGACAGGGACGCTCTGTCTCTTTCTTCTACGCATCGCCAATATAACTCCTGCCTGCAAGTCACTTACACCAAGAGAAGAATTGCCATACTTTTTGCTTCACTGACCCACATGAAAGTGGACAAATACTTCAAGGTCTCTGCTACACAAGCTACACCCATCATGTCAAGCAGACACAAACCCACAGAAAGAAGGCAAAAACTGACACCAGAACCTCAGCTGGAGCCACCGGGCCCCCCTGACAGGGAAACACCTCAGGACACTTCTCATACAATACTACAGGACTTAAAAGCCTTTTTCCTTCCGAAAATGGAATCCCTGCAGGCGGGCATGGATACTCTCACCTCAGAAATACGACAATACTCCACACGTCTGCAGCAAGCGGAGCAACGGATTTCAGATGTGGAAGACAATCAGCACTCCTCCTCCGTCATTGTTCAAAGACTGGAGCGTCAAAACTTCACACTACAAGAAAAACTTGATGACCTTGAGAATCGGTCTCGCCGCAACAACTTGAGACTGATCGGGGTCCCTGAATCAATAAAGAACAAAGAGCTACTTGAATTCACAGCCCTGACACTACCTAAACTACTACAACTCGACCCAGACACACTACCCCTAGATGTGGAAAGGGCGCACAGAATAGGGCCAGAATCTTTACCCACCAGAGCTAACCAACGCCCCAGACAAGTCATCTTCAAGCTTCTGCGCTACCAAGAGAAACTGGCGCTACTTAAGGCATACAGAGCTAAACCAGACCTCTGCTTTGAGGGACACAAGCTTCTCATTTTTCAAGATTTTTCAGCAGAGGTCGCAAGAAAAAGGAAGGAGTTTGCCCCCTTATGCTCTAAACTGCATTCACAGGGCCGCCAGGCCTCACTCCTATATCCGGCCAAACTAAGACTTTCCACTCCTGGAGGCCCAAAATTCTTTCTCACACCCCAACAGTTACAAGACTATCTTGAGGCCGAAGAAAAGGATGGACAGAGCTGATCGATAGTACCCATCTCTACTAACGGGCTTTGCCCCTCTGCAACTCCATCTTGTGATGGCTTTCAATGACTGTGACCTGGCCCAATGGGCTGGGCCTGAACTCCTACCCTTTAGAGCACAAACTCCTCTGGTGCCTGGAGCCTCTAGCTCTGGGTTCCAGGTGACCAGGTTGTTATGGGTTACTTTGTTTCCTATTCACGAATCCCTGATAACATGTATATGTAATATTATCAGTTACCTTATTGTTCTTTACATGCATGTCTCTCCATGTGTTGCATTTTTCCAAATGTGGTTGTCTCACTCTACTTTACCTTCCTTACTAGGTCCTGGGGGGGGTCCATGGAGGGACTGGCAGCTGACTTCCCATTTCTCAAGACCAGGAGCTGCTCTTTCCCCGGACGGTAGTAACTGTAAGTCACCCAACACTCACGCCTACACTAACAAACGGACAGTTTTACCTGACGCATATTACGGAGAGCTGGCATGCACTGGCCCCACTCCTGACTATAACGGTACATTATTTCCCTCACTCTACACACCATGTCTCAAAGCCTAAAGATCGTGTCCTGGAATGTCGGGGGTATAACATCCCCGGCCAAAAGGAGTATCATACTACAGCATCTTAAACGCCTACATGCAGACGTGGCCCTGTTACAAGAGACACGTCTGACAGATGTCGAACATGAAAAACTAAAGGTTAGGTGGGTGGGGCAGGTTCACTATACTCCGACTGAGGGTCGTAAGCGTGGGGTGGCTATACTGGTTAAAAAGGGCCTACCGATCCAGATCTCCACACTCAGTACAGACCCTAAAGGCAGGTTCCTAATAGTAAATCTCAATTTTGCAGGAAACTCTTACACTTTATGTAACGTCTATGGCCCTAACCGCCCTCTTCCCCAATTCTGGCATACCCTTCAGGCGGCCCTGCTATCACACGCAGATAAGCCTTTGTTAGTGGGTGGCGACTTTAATCTAATCCAGACTACACCGCTTGACCGCAAGGTTGAGAACACCGACTTAGAGCACACTAGAGAACACAGTAGGCGACACAAATTAGAAACAGTTACCATTGCATCATTTAAAACTGCACTAGATCTGGTAGACCTGTGGAGACTCCGCCACCCAACCCATAGAGATTTCACATGCCTCTCTAAGACACACAGCTCTCTGTCCCGGATAGATTATTTCCTATGCTCCCCACAACTAAACAGACAGATCAAACATACACGTATCGCTGACATTTTAATCTCAGATCATGCCCCTGTATGGCTGGAGTTGCAGCATAATCCACGCCCCCCCTCTTCTCGAGGGGCTTGGCATTTCCCTACATACTTATACAATAATTTAGACTTCAAAAAGCACTTGAGGACAGGTTGGACAGACTACATTCGGTTCAATGCTCAACACCAAGACACCCCGGCACTTTTCTGGAGTGCCTCAAAAGCAGTAATGAGGGGACACATAACTAGCTACACGGCCTTTCATAACGCCAGGCGCAAACAAGCTGACACAGTCACAGATGCAGCGGTCACCACCGCATACAACGAATATCTGGCGCGTCCATCCACCCAGACTAGATTAAAGTACTATGAGTGTAAGAAAATAAGGGAGGATGCGTTATACCGCCAAGACTTAAATTTTCAGCATCATAGACAAGGACGATTTTACCGATTTGGGAATAGGACGGGGAAACTATTGGCCAACGCTGTGAAACTAATTACACCCAGATCAGTAATAACTGCCATACGAGCGAATGGGACTATTCAGACTGACAACAAAAGCATAATGGACGAATTCGTTCGTTTCTACACAGACTTGTACACCAAACAAACCGCTGCACCTAATGACAAAGACGCTTTCTGGAAACAAATACAGACTCCCACCATCACGCAAGACCAATTAGCCTGCCTAAATGCACGCATATCACCCTTGGAAGTCCAGAAAGCCATTAAGAGGGCCAAACTAGGGAAAGCCCCGGGCCCAGACAGAATCCCCATAGAATACTACAAAATACTGCAAGACGACATTAGCATACCACTATCCCAAACATTCACGGCATACTTAGGCGGTACTGCCCAGCCGCCGACGGACTTCGCAGACGCACACATATGCCTGATACCGAAACCAGACAGGGACCCCACACTGGCCGCCTCTTACAGACCAATATCGTTACTGAATAACGATTACAAGCTCTTCACGGCCATACTGGCTGACAGACTGGCTAAGGTGGTGGGAAATGTTATTCACAAAGACCAAACAGGGTTCATGAAACACCGCTCATCGGTTACGAACATTCGCAAGACACTAGCAGTTATCTCCCACTACTGGCAAGCCAGGGGAGGAGACTACCCTGACCCACTCCCGGACGCCTGTCTCCTCGCGATCGACGCGGAGAAGGCGTTTGACAGGGTGGAGTGGGACCACCTGCTGACAACCCTAGACAAATTCGGAATTACGGGAGATTTCCATAATCTCATCCGGACACTTTACCAAAGCCCACACACATCAGTCATAGTTAACGGGGAAACGTCACAAACCTTCACGCTGGAGAGGGGCACTCGTCAGGGGTGCCCACTCTCGCCCCTCCTTTTCAACCTAGCCATAGAGCCACTGGCCATCCACATCAGAGAGACCCTGAGAGGGGTGGAGGTTGGTCAGCACCCCACGCACTTATCCCTTTATGCCGACGACTTGCTACTTTACATTCAAAATCCAAATACTGAAATCCCCAAACTCCTCGACATGCTACATCACTTTGGACAGATTTCAGGATACAGGGTTAATTTAGACAAATCGGAGCTTCTGTACCTGAGAAACACTGCAGGCCCTGTTACACCTCAGTTTCCACTTAAAGTCTCAACAGGGGCGTTTAAATATCTGGGTATATACTTACACACAAACCCCAACCTAATTTATAAGCTCAACATCCCCCCTGTACTCACACAAGTGCGGACCCTCTTGACCGGTTGGTCCAGGCTTCCACTCCCACTCTCAGGAAGGTCTAACCTAATAAAGATGATAGTAATGCCAAAATTGCTATATCCCCTCCAACTTTTGCCACTCCTCCTTACGCGAAAGGATACACAAACTGTAAACACAATGTTTTCCAGATTTATATGGAATGGCAAAAAACAGAGGATTAGTCGCCTCAAGCTGGCTATGCCGGTGACTCGAGGCGGGCTTAGGCTGCCTAACGTGGAGTGGTACAACTGGTCTACTCTGACTAAGTTGGTCTTGGAGTGGCTGGAGGGTACATCAATGTTCGGTGATAAGCAACTAGAGACACACCTCACACACCCGCTAGCCCGAGCTTTCCTGCCACACACGGAACTCCGTTCACTGCCGCCCCACGTTAGGGATAACATCTTATTCCGAGATCCCTTGAGGGGCATTGGAAGAGATTGTGCAAGTGGTGGAATCTGTCTCATACTATCACCAGATGCCTCCCATTGCAAGGGAATCCGACTTCCTCCCAGGCAAGACCACACAGGCATTCAGAACCTGGGGAGAGAAAGGTTTTAACCCAGATATCGCAACTCATAGACCCCCTCTTCAACAAAGTGTATCCGCTAGCTACGCTCCAGCAAAAGTTTAATCTCCCCCCTCACAGTACCTTCCCATACCTGCAATGCACCCACTATGTACATAAGCTTCAAACTGACGGACTAGACATTACGAAACGCACACATATAGATAGTCTGTGTTCCTTAGCAAAACAGGGAATTCACTCCATCTCTCACATTTATGACTTAATCACGCAGCAGATGTCTATAGAAGTTACACAACACCTGAGTGTCAGATGGACCGCCACTATGCACAAGGACATAGATGCAGACACGCTGTCGGACAGCTTTGAACGGGTAACACGAGCCACCTTGGCTTCGGAAGCTAGAGAATCACACCTCAAACTCTTGCACAACAGTTACATAACACCAGCCTTACGAGCCAAATGGGTACCCAACGCAAACAACGCCTGCTTGAAATGCTCCCTCCCGGACCCAGACATAATGCATTTGTTTCTGGGAATGCCCCAAAATCTTACAATTTTGGGCAAAAGTACAATTCTGGCTCTCAAAAGTTAGCGGCAAACACATCAAACTTACACAACATGAGGTCTTTTTCCTAAGAGGGCACGCTCACTCATCCCCAGCAGACCGCTTCATAAATGCCATTATATTGTTGTCCAGGAAACTAATTCTTAAGCGTTGGATCCTACCTGGCCCCCCACACATAACCGAACTCATACGCTTGACACACACTCAGCTCCTAGTTGAACAAGCAGATGTTAAGGGGGATGTGGAGAAGAGAGTAAAACATTTCATGTCCAAGTGGGAACCCTACTTAATGTATCTTGCTCCGACCATCAGACGACACCTCTTGACTCCCTTCCTTAACAGCACTTACCTTATGACCGAACAACTGAGGGGCCGATGGACCCTGACTGAAGGAAACCTCTGACCCCCAACACAACACAGCAACCGACACTTCCTCCCCCGATGACAGATCCCGGACTGTGACCAAGACATAGAGACTGTTCACTCGTAGGCTGACTGATGGACCCCTGGACCCCCCCCTCCCCTCCCCCTTGCTTCCCCCCCCCCCCCATCAGCATAATCATCACCACCACTACCACCATCTGCATTTATCCATCCCCCCACCTTCTCCTCCTTTCTTCATCAATGGTAGGGGCTTGGGGATGGGCCGCAGGATTAACCATAGCTGCTCACTGAACTGCACAAGGCATGGAACTTGTAGTCTATAGCCTGTGGCTTATTCGCACCAAGACTATTATCTGTTATCTGTACATTAATACCTTGACATGATTGTTCACGGTTCCGTTTGAAATGAATAGTTGCAAGATATCTAGTTTAATTGAATGTAATGTTTGCTTGACATTAGCCTCTACGCAAGGTTCCTAAGGATGGCACCCCAGTAATAAACGACTAAATGGATTAAAACAAAGAATCTGACAAAAGTAACAGGTGCCATCTAATGTAAAACCAGGTTTAAATAGTTGTTTGTTCTCCCTTGTTCCCCATGTTGGTTCCTCTGTTTTTCTTTTTTCCTCCCTCCCTCCCTCCCCCCCCCCTCCTTTTCTACCCCTTTAAGCCCCCCCCCTATTCCCGCTTCCCCCCCATCCCTTACCACTCTACCCGCCCTTCTCCCCTGACATCCTCCCCCCCTCCCCCCTTCCGTCTCCCTGTTTTATGTTTGTTTGTTTGGTTGTTTGTTAATAATATTAAAAACCCCAATACTGTGGTGCAAGCTGATACCTATTAGATTGACCTATGGTAAATCTCAAAGCTACATATATCTTGTACTGTTATATCTGCTTCTCTTTTTTGGCTCACCCTGCGAGGTGGGCCGATGATGCAACTTGTAACTATGCACCCTTTATTGGTTATAAATAAAAGTTTTAAAAAAAAAAAACATTAAAAGAAACAGATTTCTTAAGAAAACAGCAAGAAACGCACTTGTTTTCTTGCAAAAATTGCACTTAGAATTTCTCACTGTAGCCCCTGCCCCCACTGTGATAAAAGTTTAACCATTTTAAAGCTTAAAGGGACAGTTTACTGCAGAATTTTTATTGTTTAAAAAGATAGATAATCCCTTTATTACCTATTCCCCACTTTTGCATAATCAACACAGTTATATTAATATACTTTTAACCACTGTAATTACCTTGTATCTAAACCTCTGCAGACTGCTCCCTTATTTCAGTTCTTTTGACAGACTTGCATTATAGCCAATCAGTGCCCTCTCATAAGTAACTGCATGGGCGTGAGCACTATGTTATCTATTTGGCACACATGAACTAACGCCCTCTAGTTGTGAAAAGCTGTCAAATACATTCAGATAAGAGGCGGCCTTCAAGGGCTTAGAAATTAGCATATGAACCTCCTAGGTTTAGCTTTCAACTAAGAATACCAAGAGAATAAAGAAAATTTAATGATAAAAGTAAATTGGAATGCTGTTTAAAATGACATTCCCTATCTGAATCATTAATGTTTCATTTTGTCTAGACTGTCCCTTTAAGTTTTATTCTGCCAGTTCTGAGCATGAACAAATTGGACTCCCTGGTTATCTAGTCTATTCACTTAAAGGGACAGTCTACACCAGAATTTTTATTGTTTTAAAAGATAGATAATCCCTTTATTACCCATTTCCCAGTTTTGCATAACTAACACAGTTATAATAATGTACTTTTAACCTCTGTGATTATCTTGTATCTAAGCCTCTGCAAACTGCCCCTTTTTTCAGTTCTTTTGACAGACTTGCAGTCTAGCCAATCAATGCCTGCTCCCAGATAAATTCTCGTGCACGAGCACAGTGTTATCTATATGAAATACGTGAACTAACACCCTCTAGTGGTGAAAAACTGTTAAAATGCAATCTGAAAGAGGTGGGCTTCAAGGTCTAAGAAATTCGCATATGAACCTCCAATGTTAAACTTTCAACTAAGAATATCAAGAGAACAAAGCAAAATTGGTGATAAAAGTAAATTGGAAAATTGTTTAAAATGACATGCTCTATCTGAATCATGAAAGTTTATTTTGGCCTAGACTGTCCCTTTAATACTAAACCAACTCTGGAAAGTTTATGACGTTATGCTAGATAAGCTTCCTGTATAGACCACAGCCTCCTTGTAGGGCTGTGACAGTAAGTAATTGACACTGAACACATTAAGTTTTAAAAAAATGTAATAAAAGGCAAAAATCTATTTTTAATATATGAATAATATATTTTGCAATGATTTCTATTAAATATAAGCCACTGCATAGTACTTTTTTATTACACTGAAACAGACTGTTTAATATCCCTTTAATACAAATTAAAAAGAAATAATGAAGGGCATAACTAGGGGTATTGTTAGCATCTCTCTCTCCCTCTGATGCCAACTATTCTTTTAAAAAAAAAAAAAGTATTATATGAAAAAAAGTGTAATGGGTTTAAAATAAAAAATGGAAAATGTGTGCGTATGAGAGGTAAGGGGGCCAATTTATCATAGTGCGGGACGGACATCGATAAATGCCGACAGCATACTCTGTCGGCATTTATCATTGCACAAGCATTTCTAGTGAAATGCTTGTGCAATGCCGCCCCCTGGCACATTTGCGACCAATCAGCCGCTAGCAGGGCGATCGGGGCGGATTGCTGCCCCGCCGCCTCAGAGGTGGTGACGAGTTACGGAGCAGTGGTCTTAAGACCGCTGCTTCTTAACTACTGCTTCTGGCGAGCCTGAAAGGCTCGCGCGGAAACAGGTGCATATGGGGTATAATTAATCGGCCCCCTAATTGTACATTCAGATCCGAACAAATGTTAAAACAACAGATTTTCCATATTTGTTGCATAAACAAGAACTATACATAAGAGCTTCTTTAATGAACAAAAAACAACAACAAATGCATGCAATATAACATTTAGGGCTCTATTCACAGAGATGTATTGCAAGTGAATTGTGTGTGATTTGAAATATTTCATTAACTATGCATGATCAAGGGCAAAACCCAGTGAGTATCTCCTGCAAGAAAAACCCTGGTTAAAGGGACATTCCAGCCAAAATTGGAATCCCCATGGATACATTTAAGTTTTGAATAGAAGCATTTGTGTAATACACATGTATTAGCAAAAATGCTTCTAATAAAAACAATAGCTGTTTCAAAAGTGTATTTAAGTATGCTCCGTGCGCCAGCATTTTAAACACAGCACTTACTCAGAGAGCCTAAGGTGCTTGTACCATCTGGTAATTACTCAGTTTGTTAATTACGGACATAATCCAAGCCCCACTGGTGCTCTTAGCAGCTGCAGTATTTAAAATGCTGGTGCACAGAGAATATCTAGCTATGCTTCACATGCACGTGCAAAGAAAAATGTTAACACTAAAACAGTGATAAGTTTTATAAGAAGCATTTTTGCCAATACCTGTATATTTTAAATATGTTTCTATTCAAATATGTAATTCATCTATGTGCATTTAAATTTTGACAGGAATATCCCTTTAATGCTGCATACAGTTCACATGCAATTCTCCTATTTTAGGCAAATTGTACACAGCATTAAAGGGACAAGAAACCCCAAATTGTTCTTTCATTATTCCGACAGAATGTGATTTTAAACAACTTTCCTATTTACTTCTATTTTCTAATTTACTTCATTCTCTTGATATCCTTAGTTGAAAAGCTTACCTGGGTAGGCTAAGGAACAGCAATGAATTAATGGGAGCTAGTTGCTGTTGTGTTCAGCTAGCTCCCAGCAGTGCATTGCTTTTTGTTTAGCTAAGGATATAATGAGAATGAATCACATTTGATAATAGAAGTAAATTGGAAATTTGTTTAAAATCACATGTTCTATCTAAATCATTAAAGAAGTGACCAGAGCACTTTTCCATTTTATGACCGTTTGGGACCAGAGCTATTTTTACATTTCTGCTGTGTTTGTGTTTAGCTGTAATTTTCCTCTTACTCATTTACTGTACCCACACATATTATATACCGTTTTTCTCGCCATTAAATGGACTTTCTAAAGATATCATTATTTTCATCATATTTTATAATTTACTATAAATGTATTGTATAAAATATGATTAAAAAATGGGAAAACAACACACACACTTTTTCTAACTTTGACCCCCAAAAATCTGTGTGCACATCTACAACCACCAAAAAAAAATACCCATGCTAAATAGTTTCTAAATTTTGTCCTGAGTTTAGAAATACCCAATGTTTACATGTTCTTTGCTTTTTTGAGAGTTATAGGGCAATAAGTACAAGTAGCACTTTGCTATTTCCAAACCACTTTTTTTCAAAATTAGCGCTAGTTACATTGGGACACTGATATCTGTCAGGAATCCCTGAATATCCCTTGACATGTATATATTTTTTTTTAGTGGACAACCCAAAGTATTGACCTAGGCCCATTTTGTTATATTTCCTGCCACCATTTCACCGCCAAATGCGATCAAATAAAAAAAATCGTACACTTTTTCACAAATTTTAGGTTTCTCACTGAAATTATTTACGAACAGTTAGTGCAAATTATGGCACAAATGGTTTGTAAATTCTTCTCTGGGATCCCCTTTGTTCAGAAATAGCAGACATATATGGCTTTGGCAATGCTTTTTGATAATTAGAAGGCCGCTAAATGCCGCTGCACACCACACTTGTATTATGCCCAGCAGTGAAGGGCTTAATTAGGGATCTTGTAGGGTTAATTTTAGCTTTAGTGTAGTAGACAACCCAAGTATTGATCTAGGCCCATTTTGGTATTTTTCATGCCACCATTTCACCGCCAAATGCGATCAAATAAAAAAATTGTTCACTTTTTCACTAACTTTAGGTTTCTCACTGAAATTATTTACAAACAGCTTATGCAATCATGGCACAAATGGTTGTAAATGCTTCTCTGGGATCCCCTTTGTTCAGAAATAGCAGACATATATGGCTTTGGCATTACTTTTTGTTAATTAGAAGGCTGCTAAATGCAGCTGTGCACCACACTTGTATTATGCCCAGCAGTTAAGGGGTTAATTAGGGAGCTTGTTGGGTTAATTTTAGCTTTAGTGTAGAGATTAGCCTCCCACCTGACACATCCCACCCCCTGATTCCTTCCTGACCCCCTTTAAACAGCTCTCTACTCTCCCCCACCTCACAATTGTCCTGGCCATCTTCAAGGGACAGTCAAACCAAAATGGCTTTTAAATCATACATATAGAGTTTACAACGATTATTATTTTTAAATGAAGCCCAATTTTCAACAATATTGCTTTAGCATGTAAAAAGACTTACTATGTTCGTTTCTGTAGTTCAAAAATGTCCGCCTGCCCCTCCCCTATTTCGTCACAAATGTCTTCTTGCATTCACTTTTCTATTGAACACACTCCTGGTGTTTGCGCATGCGTAATGCGCCGATTTTCATCAAAGGGGGACTTTTTCAACCGGAAAAGAAAGTAACAGCTCAGTACACAGCATTTCATATGTGAGACGTACGATTGTGCTTTGCTTGATCAGGATTGTGCATTGCTTGATCGGTTGTCCCCCTTAAGGAAAATCAGCGCCGAGAGCGTGTACAATAGTATTGAATGCGAGAAGACATTTGTGACGAAATAGGGGAGGGGGCAGGCGGACATTTTTGAACTACAGAAACAAACATAGTAAGTCTTTTACATGCTAATGTAATATTGTTGAAAATTGGGCTACATTTAAAAATAATAATCGTTTTAAACTCTATATGTATGATTTAAAATTTTAAAGCCGTTTTGGGTTGACTGTCCCTTTAAGTACTGGCAGAAAGTCTGCCTGTACTAAAATAAAAGGCATATATATATATATATATATATATATATAGTCTGCAGTGTTAGATCTCCCTTTAGACCCCAACCTCCCTGATTCCCCCAAACAGCTTTCTAACCCGCCCCCCCTCTACCTATTTGCAGCCATCTTATGTACTGGCAGCTGTCTGCCAGTACCCAGTTTGCTGCAAATTAGGCAATTTTTTTTACAAAAAAATGAAAAATATCCTTTTTTCTGTAGTGTAGTTACCTCTCTTAATACGCTACCTCTCCCAGATCCCTTGGCCCAACATCAGATTCCCCCCTCCCTCCTTCGTATGCATTAATATACATCTAATGAAATTGCGGCGCGCGCATGCCACCACCCTGTCCAGTGAGCGCAACGCCCCCCCCCCCCCCCGCAGGTGCACTCAGAGCCGATATTATGAAGAAACATTCCATCAACGGCCGCCCACCCACCTCCCTGCTGCTACTCCCATCCACCAACGATCGGCACCATCGATGGCCGATGCAGAGAGGGCCACAGAGTGGCCCTCTCTGCATCAGTGGGTAAAAAAGGGTATTGCAGTGATGCCTCAATATCGAGGCATCACTGCAATACCCTGAAAGCGTCTGGAAGCGATCACGATCACTTCCAGCACTTCAAACCCCAGAGGACCGTGTCAGGCACGTCCTTGGTCGTTAACTGACATCCAAATGAGGACGTGTCTGACACGTCCTTGGTCGTTAAGGGTTTAAAACTGTGCAATGTGCAGGGCAACTCAACTCTTCTTGCATGAGATACTCACTGGGTTTGGCCCTTCATAATGGTGGAAATAGAAATCTTTTAATTCACCTGCCATTCACATCTTACTGAATAGACCCCTTAGTTCATTTTTTCATGCAATTTAAACCTATTACTTTTCAGGCATGAAAGACTTCACAGTTTACTGTTTCACAATGTTCAATAGAGATCCAGCAATATCCTTGTCAGTTCACAGATTCTCGATAATCCTGATCTTATTTAAAAAAACAAAACAAAAGCAAATTTTGTGTTGCTGACTTGTAGCACTAGCTTTATTAAATATTAAGCTGCTGCCCACCTGCTGCCGTGAAGATGTTTTCCTTAGGAAACAAAACAGATTTGGAACAAGTGAATTCAGATGAAGTGAATTAAATGTTTTTGTGACAATTGATTGGTCCTAAGCACATTTTTTGTCAGTGCATATGTCTAATACGTAGGATATTGGCTGTGTGTGCTTATGTGTGTAGTAGGGATGTACAGTTTTTCATAATGAATGCTGAATATGGCGGGGGGGCTGCGGTATTTGGCTAATTTAAGCGCCAGATTGTGTAAAACTGCAACTCACAAATTTCTGTGCAAATCTTATTCCAGTGTTCATCATGGTCTTAAATTGAAAAATGCTCATTCATTTAAACCTCATTTAAACTACTGCTTCCTGAACCCGCTCCACAAACTTAGAGTTGGCAGATAAAAACCATCCTGGACTGATCCAACCAGATTGATTGACAAGCCCTGCTCTCATGCAATTGGTTGTGCAAGAGCAGGTGGGCGGTATATAAAGTAGCAATTTTTTGATGATGAAGTGTTCTCCAATTGGTTGGTTTCAACTTCCTTCAATGAAAAAAAAAAAAAATACCATGAAGGTAAAGTGTAAAGAATACAAAAACACTCTTATTTCTATTTATTTAATATGCCTAGATCACTGTTTTTCAAACCTGTACTCAGGCTTCCCTAACAGGCCACATTTTGAGGATTTCTTAACTGGAGCACAGGTGAAATAATCAGCTGCTTAATAAACATGGTTATTTTACCGGCTCTCATCCAAGGTAATACTGAAAACCTGACCTGTTGGGGAGGACAGGTTTGAAAACCAGCGGCCTTGTTTATATATCGCTAAAAAAAAAACAACTTGCAACAACAGTGAACCTTGGACTTCAAAGAGATTTGTACCAGTCCCTCATCACAGCTTCTAGTTATAAAAGCAGCTCCATTTTAGAAAGCAGCAGCTACCTCACAGTTGTATAGAACCACATAGAATGAGTTCGACCACAAAGAATACCAGCATCACAAAACCACCTTTAAAATATTACAAAACAAACTAATTAAAAAGAAAAAAAAATGCCCTCTATCAAAAAGTCCACTCTAACATATACACAAAAGAAACTTTCTAAAAGTTCAAGAGAAATAAAAGAAAAATAACAAGACAATAGCACTGGGTTTGAAATAACAATGTTTGAATGGGAGATGTGATACTATGGGCTCCATGAACAAAGCAGTGGTAAGCTGCTCTGGAACCCTTGAGGGGTAGGTCCACACATGTGAGTCTGTTTCCCGCAATTTAAGGAGCAGCCGTCAGACGGCCACCTCTGAAGTGTGCGGAGAGAAATTACCCTAAGTTTGCTGAGGTCCATTGCAAAAAGAATAGTGGCTCATAGAAAAGCTCAGTAACCTGCAGAACCCGTTCATTGCTTGGACTTGCTTGCTTTATTTCTTTAAAAAATTCATGTATATTAGAACATTGTTTCTCAACCGCGGTCCTCAAGTACCGCCCAACATGCCAGGATTTCATTATAGTTAAACCAGTGCATAGGTGAAGCAATCAGCTAATTAGTAACACCATAGTTACTAACCTGCTCTCACCCATAAGCGTGCGCTGGTATTACACAGTGGAACACAAATATCGCTTTCATGAAAGCAATATTTAGCGCTCCAGTTGTAATCTGGCCCAAAATGTATTAAATTATTTAATACAATACAACCTCAAAAAGAGACCCAGTCTGACATCCGTTTTTCTACTGTAAACTTGGGGGGCCCTTTTCTTGTGGTAGGCTTATTTAAGAAGCAACCAAAACGTACCAAGGTTGTTATGATGAAGGAAACACTTAAAATCGTAATAGGTTTGTAGTATTCTTCCTATCCGCCGACCTTAAATCTTAACAATTCCTCAGAAGAAAAGGCACCATAGCTTGTAATACAAAGAGTACTAAATTACATACTTCTTGCATTTATTAAAATCCACAAGTTCTAAAATCAACTCTATTTTATTAAAGGGACAGTCAAGTCCAAAATAAACTTTCATGATTCAGACAGGGTATGTCATTTTAAACAACTTTCCAATTGACTTTTATCACCAATCTTGCTTTGTTCTTTTTAGTATTCTTAGTTGAAAGCTAAACCTAGGTAGGCTCATATTCTAATTTCTTAGACCTTGAAGGGCCGCCTCTTATCTAAATGCATTTTGGACAGTTTTTTCACCACTAGAGGGTGTTAGTTTATGTGTGTCATATAGATAACACTGTGCTCACGCACGCGGAGTCACCTATGAGCCAGTACTGATTGGCTAAAATGCATGTCTGTCAAAAGAACTGAAATAAGGGTCCGTTTGCAGAGGCATAGATACAAGGTAATCACAGAGGTAAAAAGTGTAATTTTCTAACTGTGTTTGTTACGCAAAACTGGGGAATGGGTATTAAAGTGAAAGTCAATCCTAGCGTTGTACAAACGCTAGGATTGACTTTTGAAACTAATAAAGGGGACTTTCATTCATGAAGCGTAAGATACTTCATGTAGAAAACTCCTTTATTTGTTTCAATCGGTCGCCGCTCTTAGCTGCTACAGCAGCCCACGGTTAAAAAAATGTTTTGCTAAGAGGTGACGTTTTCACCTCTTAGCCAATAGCCGTGCGGTAAATCCGGGATTAAACCCCATAAATGTTTTGTTGTACTCTTCCTTTGTTTATAGCGCTGCGGAATCTGTTGGCGCTCTGCAAATAACCGATAATAATAATAATAGGAAGGTGGGTTTAGAATTAAAACGTGATTATCGTCTCTCGCACTTTTTAGTATTAGGAGTAAAGGGGGGTTCAGAGGCTAATAAATGCGTCTAGGGTATCTGGTATATATTTCTATGTAAGATCATATTTAAAGGGACATAAAACAAGTTGGGATAGAGACAAAATATAATAATATGTACTTTAATTACTTTACCTGCAAATTTATACTGCAGTGCCTCGACATTAACTCTTTCTTTTAAGTTTCCAAATTGTACAGCTCTAACTCCTCCACACAATTCCTTTTATGGCTGCATCTATATCCAGCATTGCTACGGTAGAATGCAACACTTTAACACTCATTATCTGCTGGAGCATGCCTAGAAGCAAATAAACTGCTGTGAACTCAGTTGAAATACAATGCCTGTGTCTCTGATGCTAAACACTGATAAGGAGGGGTGGATCAGGCTTCTCCAGACAGCATGGCTTTGTAATCAATTTAGCTTATTTTGAAAATTATGTTAAAATACTTGCCAGCAATTTTAAACAATTTTTTTATGCAAATTATTTTTACTTAATTAGCCCTTTTAGGATATGCACAGATCTCAACCTGTTTTATGGCACTTTAATGCAATCTAATAGGGCTCTGTGGAGTGCTGGCTTTTAAGCACCCATGTTTCAGTCAATCTTGTATGCGTGTGTGTATGAAAATCATTGGCATATTGAGGCACCATAAAACACTGTTTTGATTAAGGTTTCAGCGTGAAGTAGGTTCAGGTTTACATTCCAGCAGCTTTCAGCCTATTGGCTGATTTGAATTTGAAGAATCAAATCAGCCAATAGGAAATGCAAGGGAACCCCTATATAAAAGGTGTCGCTGCCACCACCCCGGGATGAAAATAGAAGATGGACTGCAGCCTGGATGAAGATTAAAGAAGATGGTCCTGCGATGGATGAAGATGGATCTCCGCAGGGATGAAAATGGAGCGCTGCCCTTCATCAATGGTGAGTACCAATTTTGGGGATAGTGTTAGGGTTTTTTTATTTTTGGGGTGTTTTTTTTTTTTTAAGATTAGGGTTTTTTGTGTGTTTTTTTTAATAGGCACAAAAAGAGCTGAATGTCCTTTTAAGGGCAATGCCCATCGAAAATGCCCTTTTCGGGGGCAATGGTTAGATTAGAGATTTTGTAATTAGGATTTGTTTTACTTTGGGGGGTTGTAAATGTTAGGGGGCAATTGTTGTATTTTTTTATGCAAAAGAGCTGTTAGCTTTAGGGCAATGTCGTTTAAAAGGCCATTTTAAGGGCTATTAGTAGTGTATTTGTAGATTAGGGTTATTTTATTATTTTGGGGTGTTTTTTTATTTTGGGGCATTAGAATAGTAATATTTTTTTATTTTGGATAATTTCGTTTTTGTAATGGTAGGTTTTTTTATTTTTTGTAATGTTACTATTTTTTTGTAATGTAGCTTTTTTATTTTTTTTTTATTTTTTTTTGATCAATTAATGTTAGTTTCTTTTTAGTTGAAACTTAGATTTTAATTATGTTTTATATGTAATTTAAAAAAAATAATTAAGGTAGATAATTTATTTTTACTTGAATTCAGGTGTATTTGAATTGGGGTTAATTTAGGGCGTTAGGTTAGGGGGTTTAGATATTAGTTTATTACTTTGCAATGTGGGTGGATGGCAGTTTAGGGGTAAATAGTTTTACTTAGTGCTTGCGATCTGGGGGATGGCGGTTTAGGTGTTAATACATTTAGTGTTTGCGATGTGGGGGGATGGCGGTTTAGGGGTTAATAACTTTAATTAGTGTTTGCGATGTGGGGGAATGGCGGTTTAGGGGTTTTGAATGGTGTTTTTACGTATTGGTTTATTAATTATTATTTTTAATATACTGGAGTAAGTTACTGGCGACACTAGAAATGTGTAGTAGCGCACTTTTCTGAACCTTGGCAGTTTTTCCTACTTATGCCAGTTTATCATATGGTGGCGTGTGTTATGTGATTCACCCGATGTGAGAGGTGAACTTACGGCGACGTGTGTTTCAGCAGTTTCACTGAAAAAAACACAACGTATGTGATTGCTCCCAGAATGTTCATCTTAACGGACCACTCAATGCAGTAGATTTGCATAATCCTATATATATATATATATTAAAGGCCAGGTATGTTTGTCAGATGCAGTCATGCGCAGTAGAGACTGCGCGAGGACAAACATACTTGGCCTTGAGCAGCAGAGAAAGTGTTTTTTCGGAAGCTGCTGTGGAGGGGTGTGGCCATGCGGGAGCGACGTGACGGGGACGTGGCCGAACGTGACGTGACTGGGGTGGCCGGGCGTGTGATGGGGGTGTGGTCAAGCAGGCGTGTCATGATGGGGGCGTGGCCTGCAGGTGTGACGAGTGAGCGTGGCCAGGCGGGGGACAAAGCAACAGAGGGGAGAGAGCAAAAGAGAGGGGAGAAAGCAAAAGTGAGGAGGGGTGAGAGAGAGCAAAAGAGAAGAGGGGGAGAGAGAGAGCAAAAGAGGGGGGAAAGAGAGAGCAAAAGAGAGGGGGAAAGAGAGAGAGAGAGCGCAACAGAGAGGGGGGAGAGAGATAGCAAAAGAGAGGGGGAAAGAGAGAGAGCGCAAAAGAGAGGAGGGAGAGAGATAGCAAAAGAGAGGGGGGAGAGAGATAGCAAAAGAGAGGGGTGAGAGAGATAGCAAAAGAGAGGGGTGAGAGAGATAGCAAAAGAGAGGGGTGAGAGAGATAGCAAAAGAGAGGGGTGAGAGAGATAGCAAAAGAGAGGGGAAGAGAGAGGGAGCAAAAGAGAGGGGAAGAGAGAGAGGAGGAAGAGAGAGAGCAAAAGAGAGGGGAAGAGAGAGGGAGCAAAAGAGATGGGGAAAGAGAGAGCAAAAGAGAGGGGGAAAGGGAGAGAGAGAGAGAGCGCAAAAGAGAGGGGGAGAGAGAGCAAAAGAGAGGGGGGAAATAGAGAGAGGAAAAGAGAGGGGGGAAATAGAGAGAGCAAAAGAGAGGGGGAGAGAGAGAGCAAAAGAGAGGGGGAGAGAGAGAGCAAAAGAGGGGGGGAGAGAGAGAGCAAAAGAGAGGAGGGAGCGAGAGAGAGAGCAAAAGAGAGGAGGGAGAGAGAGCAAAAGAGAGGGGGAAAGGGAGAGAGCAAAAGAGAGGGGGATGGAGAGAGGAGAGAGAGAGCAAAATAGGATCGATAGAGCAAAAGAGAGGTGGGAGAGAGAGCAAAAGAGGGGGGAAAGAGAGAGCAAAAGAGAGGGGAGAAAGAGAGAGCAAAAGAGAGGGGGAGAGAGCAAAAGAGAGAGGAGAGAGGGCAAAAGAGAGAGAGAGGGGGAGAGAGATAGCAAAAGAGAGGGGAAGAGAGAGGGAGCAAAAGAGGGGGAGAGAGAGCAAAAGAGAGGAGGGAGAGAGAGAGAGCAAAAGAGGGGGGAAAGAGAGAGCAAAAAAGAGGGGAGAGAGAGCAAAAAAAGGGAGAGAGAGAAAGAGGGGGGGAGAGAGAGCAAAAGAAAAGGGGGAGAGAGCGCAAAAGAGAGGGGGGAGAGAGAGCACGCAAAAAAAGAGGAGAGAGAGCAAGGGGTGGGACCACGGTACTTATAAAAATTGGCTTACGCCAGTTTATTCATATGGCGGGGTGTGTTATGTGATTTACCCGACGTAAGAGGTGAACTTACGGCAACGTGGGTTTCAGCTGTGGCACTGAAAAATACACAACGTATGTGATCGCTCCCAGAATGTGCAGCTTAAAGGACCACTCAATGCAGTAGATTTGCATAATCCTATATAATAAAAGGCCAGGTATGTTTGTCAGATGCAGTCATGCGCAGTAGAGACTGTGTGAGGACAAACATACCTGGCCTTGATCTGTAAAAAATAACAAGAGAGCAAACTCCGACTCAAGTGTAGTTTTATTAAACACACAATTAGCGCTGACAAATATGCACTTACTCAATATACAAGGATAAAATGCCTTTCAAATTGTGAAGTCCATTGAGCTGTTGAGGATATTAAAGGCCCCTTTTACGGTTCTGTATAGTTCCAATATAGTTCCTGCTACGTATCAACGATCTTGACAGGATAACCGTGAGCTGTTCTTTGATCACCGCAAACAGGATCAGGACTATAAGCTCCTCTATACCTGGCCTTGAGCAACATAGAAAGTGTTTTTCGGAAGCTGCCGTGGAGGGGGCGTGGCCGGGCGGGAGCAACGTGACGGGAACGTGGCCGGACGTGATGTGATGGGGCGTGGTCGGGTGTGTTATGATGGGGGCGTGGCCGAGTGGGCGTGCCGTGATGGGGGCGTGGTCGGCAGGCGTGACGAGTGGGCATGGCCATGCGGGGGAGAAAGCAACAGAGGGGAGAAAGCAAAAGAGAGGAGGGGTGAGAGAAAACAAAAGAGAAGAGGGGGGAGAGAGAGAGCAAAAGAGAGGAGGAAGAGAGAGAGCAAAAGAGAGGGGGGAGAGAGATAGCAAAAGAGAGGGGGAAAGAGAGAGAGCAAAAGAGAGGGGGGAGAGAGAGCAAGAGAGAGGAGGGAGAGAAAGAGAGAGAGCAAAAGAGGGGGGGGAAAGAGAGAGCAAAAGAGGGGGGGGGAAAGAGAGAGAGAGCAAAAGAGAGGGGGAGAGAGCAAAAGAGAGGGGAGAGAGAGCAAAAGAGAGGGGGAGAGAGAGAGAGAGCAAAAGAGGGGGAAAAGAGAGAGCAAAAGAGAGAGAGAGAGCAAAAGAGAGGGGGGAAAGAGAGAGAGAGAGGGCAGAGAGAGCAAAAGAGAGGGGAAAGAGATTGAGAGAGCACAAAAGAGAGGGGGAGAGAGATAGCAAAAGAGAGGGGAAGAGAGAGGGAGCAAAAGAGAGGCGGAGAGAGAGCAAAAGAGAGGAGGGAGAGAGAGAGAGAGAGTGCGAGAGCAAAAGAGGGGGGAAAGAGAGAGCAAAAGAGAGATAGTAAAAGAGAGGGGGAAAGGGAGAGAGAGCAAAAGAGAGGGGGAGAGAGAGAGCAAAAGAGGGGGGAGAGAGAGCAAAAGAGAGGGGGAGAGAGAGAGAGCAAAATAGAGGGGGATAGAAAGCAAAAGAGGGGGGAGAGAGAGAGCAAAAGAGAGGGGAGAGAGAAAGAGAGAAGGAGAGAGCAAAAGAAAGGGGGAAAGAGAGAGAGCAAAAGAGAGGGGGATAGAGAGAGGAGAGAGAGAGAGAGCAAAAGAGGGGTGATAGAGCAAAAGAGAGGTGGAAGAGAGATAGCAAAAGAGGGGGGAGAGAGAGAGAGCAAAAGAGGGGAGAGAGAGAGCAAAAGAGGGGGAGAGAGCAAAAGAGAGGGGAGAGAGAGCAAAAGAGAGAGGGGAGAGAGAGAGCAAAAGAGAGGGGAGAGAGCAAAAGAGAGGGGAGAGAGAGCAAAATATAGGGGGAGAGAGAGCAAAATAGAGGGGGATAGAAAGCAAAAGAGGGGGAAGAGAGAGAGCAAAAGAGAGGGGAGAGAGAAGGAGAGAGCAAAAGAGAGGGGGAAAGAGAGAGAGCAAAAGAGGGGGATAGAGAGAGGAGAGAGAGAGCAAAAGAGGGGTGATAGAGCAAAAGAGAGGTGGGAGAGAGAGAGCAAAAGAGGGGGGAGAGAGAGAGAGCAAAAGAGGGGGGAGAGAGAGAGAGCAAAAGAGGGGAGAGAGAGAGCAAAAGAGAGGGGAGAGAGCAAAAGAGAGGGGAGAGAGAGCAAAAGAGAGAGGGGAGAGAGAGAGCAAATAGAGGGGGAGAGAGAGCAAAATAGAGGGGGAGAGAGAGCAAAATAGAGGGGGGGAAAGAGAGCAAAAGAGAGGGAGAGAGTGAGCAAAAGAGAGGGCGAGAGTGAGCAAAAGAGAGGGAAAGAGAGAGCAAAAGAGAGGGAGCAAAAGAGGGGAGAGAGAGAGAGAGCAAAAGAGGGGAGAGAGAGCAAAAAAGAGGGGAGAGAGAGCAAAAGAGTGGGGAGAGAGAGAGCGCAAAAAAGAGGAGGGAGAGAGAGAGCAAGGGGTGGGACCACGGTACTTAAAACATTTTTGTCCCGTGTACACTTTAGGACTAGTTAATAATAAAAAGACAATGATTTAGCACCTACTCTGAATTTCAAATAAGGAGTAGATTAATTTATTTTTTCTCCCATTTTACAGACCCTTGTATCATGTGACAGACATCAGCCATTCACATGCTAGTATACCCTGTGAGTTTGTGCACATGCTCAGTAGGATCTTGTTCCCCAGAAAGCAAAATTTGATAATGGAAGTAAATTGGAAAGTGACTTAAAACTGCATGTTCTATCTGAATCACAAAACTTTATTTTGATTTGAGTGTCCCTTTAAGAGAGTTCCTGTATAGCAGATGTGGCTAAGCTACTAGAGGGATGTTACTGATTGTTGGATACAATGGTTTCTAGGAATGCCAGCATAGCTATTATAGCTTGCAGTGGCGTCACTAGGGTTGGTGTCACCCGGTGCGGTAAGTCATGGTGTCACCCCCCCCCCAGAAAGCAGACACACACAAAAACACAGGCAAACACACATACAAACACTCAGACACACTTAAAAACATACTCAGATGCACAAACACTCTGAAACACACTCAGACACACACACAAAAACACACACACAAAAACACTGAGACACACACATACAAAATATGTAAACTGCACTGCATTAATTATGAAGCTCATGCCTAGAGCTACTCCCTGGCTCAGCAGAACATCAAATGAAAGATAAACAGAGCACTCTAAAATTATGAAAATTCTGCTCTCTGACTCTGTTCCAAGTCTGTCAGTTCACAGCCCTGGGCCGCGTGTCACTGAGCAGTGAGCACAGATAGGAAGGCAGGTTTAGGCAAGCCCCACGGCACACCCACAACATTCATAGTGAAATTGGGCAGGGGAGGAGAAAAGTACAAACAAGCAAAAGCAGCCGGGAAAACTGTTGAAATTGCAGCACTGGCTCAAGGGGCAAAAAAATTGTGTGTCTACAACTTCCCCAGTCCCACTAATGTTCACAAATGCCAGCCTCTAATAAAATAATCTATGCATCTCAACATTGTATTTCTTTGAATTTCAATAAAATTTAAAAAAAAAAAAAAAAAAAAATTTTTTTTTTTTGGTGTCACCCCCTGGAGGCAGTCACCTAGGTGCGGCCCGCACCCCCCTAGTGACGCCACTGATAGCTTGTGCTTAATGGCTTTGGTTTGTCATGGCTCTGGCCAACTCAGTGGAATCCATCGGCTAGATTATGAGTTTTTTTCGGTAAGGCTGTGCGGTGCTGACGCTCCTTTTTTTCTCACCGCTCACTTAAGACAACGCTGGTATTACGAGTTTTTTGCAAGCCTGCGTTAGCCTCAGAAAAGTGAGCGTTGAGCAAAATTTAGCTCCACATCTCACCTCAATACCAGCATTGCTTATGGTAGCGGTACGCAGGTAAAACGTGCTTGTGCACGATTTCCCCATAGGAAACAATGGGTCTGAGCTGGCTGAAAAAAAACTAACACCTGCAAAAAAGCAGCGTTCAGCTCCTAACGCAGCCCCATTGTTTCCTATGGGGAAAGAAAATTTACGTTTACACCTAACATGAACCCTGAGTCTAAACACCCCTAATCTTACACTTATTAACCCCTAATCTGCTGCCCCCGACATTGTCGCCACCTCCATTATATTATTAACCCCTCATCTGCCGCTCCGGACACCGCCGCCACCTACATTATACTTATGAACCCCTAATCTGATGCCCCCAACATCGCCGACACCTACATTATATTTATTAACACCAAATCTGTTAACCCCTAATCTGCCGCCGCCACTATAATAAACATATTAACCCCTAAACCTAAGTCCAACCCTAACCCTAACACCCCCCCTAACAAATATAATTTAAATACATCTAAATAAATTTACTATAATTAACTAAATTATTCATATTTAAAACTAAATACTTACCTGTAAAATGAACCCTAAGCTAGCTACAATATAACTAATAGTTACATTGTAGCCATCTTAGGGTTTATTTTTATTTTACAGGCAACTTTGTATTTATTTTAACTAGGTACAATAGTTATTAAATAGTTATTAACTATTTAATAACTTCCTAGTTAAAATAAGTACAAATTTACCTGTAAAATAAACCCTAACCTAAGTTACAATTACATCTAACACTACACTATAATTAAATTAATTCCCTAAACTAACTACAATTAAATACAATTAAATTAAATAAACTAAATTACGGAAAATAAAAAACAATAAATTACAGAAAATAAAAAATAAATTACTAATTTTTAAACTAATTACACGTAATCTAATCCCCCTAATAAAATAAAAAAGACCCCCAAAATAAAAATTATTTTAAAAATTTGTAATTTCTTTTTTATTTTCTGTAATTTAGTGTTTTTTTTTTTTTCGTAATGTAGTTTATTTAATTGTATTTAATTGTAGTTAGTTTAGGGAATTAATTTAATTATAGTGTAGTGTTAGATGTAATTGTAACTTAGGTTAGGGTTTATTTTACAGGTAAATTTGTACTTATTTTAGCTAGGCAGTTATTAAATAGTTAATAACTATTGTACCTAGTTAAAATAAATACAAAGTTGCCTGTAAAATAAAAATAAACCCTAAGCTAGCGACAATGTAACTATTAGTTATATTGTAGCTAGCTTAGGGTTTATTTTACAGGTAAGTATTTAGTTTTAAATAGGAATAATTTAATTAATTGTAGTAATTTTATTTATATATTTTAAAATTATATTTAAGTAAGGGGGGTGTTAGGGTTAGAATTAGGGGTTAATACATTTAATATAGTAGCGGCAACGTTGGGGTCAGCAGATTCGGGGTTAATAAATGTTGGTAGGTGTCGGCGATGTTAGGGACGGCAGATTAGGGGTTAATAAAATTTAACTAGTGTTTGCGAGGCGGGAGTGCGGCGGTTTAGGGGTTAATATATTTATTAAAGTGCCGGAGATGTCCGGTCGGCAGATTAGGGGTTAAACATTTTATTTAAGTGTTTGCGATGTGGGGGGGGCTCGGTTTAGGGGTTAATAGGTAGTTTATGGGTGTTAGTGTACTTTTAGCACTTTAGTTAAGAGTTTTATGTTACGGCATTAGCCCATAAAACTCTTAACTACTGACTTTTAAATGCGGTAGGAGTCTGCACAGGAGAGGGTGTACCGCTCACTTTTTCCAGCAAGCGTAATACCGGCGTTAGGCAAATCCCATTAAAAATATAGGATACACAATTGACGTAAGGGGATTTGCGGTATGCTAAAATTGTGGAAAAAAAGTGAGCGGTACACCTGTTCCTGCCTGACTCGTAATACCAGCAGGCATTAAAAAGCAGCATTGGGACCCCTCAACGCTGCTTTTTAAGGCTAACGCAAGACTCGTAATCTAGGCGCATATTAGCTAATTTATACTGTAACATGGCTGTGTTGAAATGCTAGTTTGGAAGTAGACCCAGGTACCAAGGTATGATAGTAACTTACTAAGAGGCCCTGCTCTGATATGACCCACCAGTGACACTAGAATAGTTGGTGCACAGAAGTAATGTTACCTTTGAAGATACTGAAATAAAGTACAGCATACTAGGGTGTATGTTACAATGTGATAATGTCAAACCAAGCAAAGTGACTAAAACTGTCATTCAATCCCAGAAGGCCACAAAGACCTCAGGGTCAATTAAGGCAAAGGGGCCGAATTATCAAGCTCTGAATGGAAACAGAAGTTATGAAGCAGCGGCTCCATAACTTGTCCACCTGCCCTGAGGCGGCAGACAGAAATTAAACCGATCGAATACGATTGGGTTGATTGACACCCTCTGCTAGCGGCCGACTGGCTGCGAATCTGCAGAGAGCGGGAATTGCACAAGCCATTCTGGTGAACTGCTTGTACAATGATAAAGCGTACGCTGTGGGCATTTATCGATGTGCAGCGGACATGAAACACTACATCGTTTCATGTCCGCTCGCACTTTGATAAATATCCCCCAAAGGGTCAGGCAAAGACACACTTTAGTTCAAAGGCTGGAGACAAAGACATAGTACCAAAGACCAGCAACAGAGGTCAATTTCAGACATTAAAGGCACACTCTACTCAAAAATGAGCTTTCATGATTCAAATAGGCCATGTCATTTTAATCAACTTTCCAATTTACTTTCCATCTAAAGGGGAGGAGAGTCCACGGTTTCATCCATTACTTGTGGGAATTTAGAACCTGGCCACCAGGAGGAGGCGAAGACACCCCAGCCAAAGGCTTAAATACCTCCCCCACTACCCTCATCCCCGAGTAATTCTTTGCCTTTCTTAGCAGGAGGTTGGCAGAGAAGTGTCGGAAGATTCGGAGTAGTCTCTTATGGAGGGTAGTACTCTTCGAAGTTAGACTGGAGTTTTAAATAGTCCTGTCAGCCTCTCAGTGAGAGCATGGGTGAAAGTTAGAGTCTGGAGATGCAGAGAGAGTCTTTCTGCAAAACCATCCCGACTCACATTAACAGCTCTATAAGCAATCAGCGTTGACGAGTTTCGCTGCCTGCTTCCTGCACTCCAATCCATGTCAGGAGCGATGCTACTACACTGTCACACTTGAGAGACCGTGTTCCTGTTCCACGGCATAGATTCTGGTAAGATCGTTTCATTTTTTATATACATAATGATAACCCAAGAAGACAGGGTCACAGTGTGACGCCTTTTATCTTTATAGAATCAAGGGTTAATATCCCTGGAAGGGGAATTATTGAATGGGGGGGGGGGAGGTTGTACATAATGTTATTGTTGTGTCATTGCTGCAATATGTGTGAGATAAGGCTCTGGCAATGGGTGGACTACAGGTTTCATTTCCGGGAGTTACTTTACGCGGCCGATTTGGCGCGTTTTTTTCTCCCTAGTGCAGGGGCGGTCCTGCGAGGCACTCCATGTGACCGGGTGGGGCCTATTCAACTTCCTCTTCTTGACCGGCGGTTTCAGGAGACGAAGAGTTTTTTTTTCCTGTGGTCCGGGTCTAAGGAGGTGGTGAGTGCCCCGGCCATTGGAAGTATAAAGGTGCCATTTATATATTATATCTAGTCCGTAATAAAGGTGTAAGCATTGGAGGACTCTGACTGCGTTGAAGGGTACTCCCTCTTTAACAAAGTCTAATACCTGTGTTTATTGTAAGGAGGTTCTGGTAGATCTGCCTGCTCAACTCTGTTCCACATGCCTTGACAAGATTACTACATCTAGAAAGAATAAGATGTTTAGTACTACCGAGCCGTCCACCTCTGAGGGTTCTCCGTCCCGTGAGGTGCGTTCCCTACATTCATCTCCGATTACACATGCAGCTCCCCAGGGCATGACTAATCCTCCTAAGGGAGAGGGCCGCTGGCCGTCAGATTTTGCGGATCAACTGCAAATGGCTGTGTCTGCAGTGATTAGTGCCTTACCACATTTGGCTAAGCGCAAGCGTAGGGTAAAACAATACGGCCCAGGGGTCATCTACTCCAATAGATATCTCGGAAAGATTATCCGCTGACAAGGACAACTCTGACTCTTCGGAGGATGTTCCTTATGGGTCGGAGTCTGTGTCATCTAAACCTCCGGCTGCGGAGGAGCAAGACTTTAAGTTTAGGATGGAAAATTTACGCTTTCTACTGAAGCAAGTGCTTGCGATGCTGGAGGTTCCGGAACCAAAACTACCGGAGGAACCTTTGATTCCTAAACTTGATAAAGTATATGAGGACAGGGTGGTGCCTCAGACCTTCCCGGTTCCTGTTAAGATGGCTAACATTAGTATGAATGAATGGGAGAAATTGGGTTCATCCTTTTCCCCTTCCTCTTCTTTTAATAAACTGTTCCCCGTTCTGGACTCTCAGCTCGAGCTTTGGGGGAATGTCCCTAAGGTGGATGGTGCTATCTCCACGCTCGCAAAGCATACAACGATTCCTCTTGAAGGATAGCTAGTCGTTTAAGGAGCCCATGGATAAAAAGTTAGAAAACATGTTGAGAAAGATGTTTCAGCACACAGGGTTTGTTTTTCAGCCAACAGCGGCAGTAGCTGTGGTAGCCGGAGCTTTGACATATTGGTGCAAGTCCCTGTCTGAGATGGTCGAGAGGGAGACTCCCCTTGACCAGATACAGGATAGAATTAAGGCCTTGAGGGTAGCTAATTCTTTTATTTGTGACGCCAATATGCAGATTATTCGCCTGAATGCAAAAATATCAGGTTTTTCCGTCCTAGCCCATAGGGCTCTGCGGCTGAATTCATGGTATGCGGACATGACCTCTAAATCTAGGCTTCTATCCCTTCCTTTTCAGGGAAAGATCCTATTTGGTCCAGAACTGGACTCAATCATATTCACGGTCACGGGAGGCAAGGGTGCCTTCCTGCCACAAGATAAGAAGGCTAAACCTAAGGGATCTACTTTTCGTCCCTTTCATTGGGACAAGGCCCATCACCAGCAGCCCGCGGCAAAAGCAGAGCAGTCCAAGGGAACTTGGAAGCCAGCTCAGTCTTGGAATAAATCCAAGCAGAACAATAAGCCCGCCGAGACAAAATCGTCATGAAGGGGCGGCCCCCGATCGGTCAACGGACAGAGTAGAGGGCAGATTATCTCTCTTCTCAGAAGTCTGGTTGCAGGATGTTCAGGACCCTTGGGTTATGGAGGTCTTCGCCCAGGGTTACAGGATAGGGTTCAGATCTCATCCGCCTAGGGGCAGATTTCTCCTGTCAAACCTGTCTTCAAGACCAGAGAAGAGGGACACCTTTCTAGAATGTGTGAGGGATCTCTCTTCTCTCAGAGTAATTGTACCAGTACCTCCAGTAGAGAGAGGTCTAGGGAACTATTCAAACCTTTTTGTGGTCCCAAAGAAGGAGGGCACGTTCTACCTGATTCTGGACCTAAAATGTTTAAACAAATTTCTGGCTGTTTCATCATTAAAAATGGAAACGATCAGATCTATTCTGCCCCTAATTCAAGAGAGACAGTTCATGACAACTATAGACTTAAAGGATGCCTACCTTCATGTGCCAATCCACAGGGATCACGTCAGGTTCCTGAGATTTGCGTTTCTGGACCAACATTTCCAGTTTATGGCCCTTTCCTTCGATCTGGCAACAGCACTGAGAGTCTTCACGAAGGTTCTGGGGGCGCTGCTTGCAGTAGCAAGATCCAGAGGCATTGCTGTGGCGCCCTATCTGGATGACATCCTAGTCCAGGCGCCGTCGTTCAGTCTCACAGAGGAACACTCGAGGGCTCTTCTTCTCCAATCTCATGGATGGAAGATAAACTCAGGAAAGAGTTCCCTGGTTCCCAGCAACAGAGTGGAATTCCTAGGCACGATAATAGATTCTATATCCATGAAAATATTTCTTACAGATCAGCGACGCAGGAAGATTGCGTCCACCTGTCTTGTTCTTCAGTCCTCCTCAAGACCCTCTGTGGCTCAGTGTATGGAGGTGATTGGACTCATGGTATCCAGCATCAATGTTATTCCATTCACCAGGTTCCACCTCAGACCTCTTCAGCTGTGTATGTTGAGGCAGTGGAACGGCGACCACTCAGACCTATCCCAAAAGATTTCTCTGGACAAACGGACAAGGGAATCCCTCTCTTGGTGGATCCGTCCGGAACAGCTATCCCAAGAGACATCCTTCCTGAGACCGTCCTGGGAGATTTTGACCACAGACGCGAGTCTGGCAGGATGGGGGGCTGTTTGGGGTGCCAGGATGGCACAGGGAAGGTGGACTCGAGAGGAGTCTCTCCTCCCGATCAATGTTCTGGAACTTCGAGTGATCCACAAGGCTCTGAAAGCTTGGCCTCTCCTGGGGTCATTCAGCTTCATCAGATTCCAGACAGACAACATTACCTCAGTCGCCTACATCAACCACCAGGGGGGGACGAGAAGCTCTCTAGCAATGGAGGAGGTATCTCAGATATTGGTATGGGCAGAGTCCCACGACTGCTCGTTATCAGCAATTCATTCCGGGTTTGGACAACTGGGAAGCTGATTTTCTCAGCAGACAATCCTTCCATCCGGGGGAATGGTCTCTCCACCCCGAGGTGTTTTTGGAGATCTGTCACAGATGGGGGATGCCGGAGATAGATCTCATGGCGTCTAGACTCAATTGCAAGCTACCCAAATACGGGTTGCGGTCCAGGCAGAGCTGGTCAATGCCTTGGAGGTGCCTTGGGAGTTCAACCTAGTTTACATTTTTCCACCGTTGCCACTTCTACCTCGTGTAGAGGCCCGCATCAAACAGGAGCGAGCTTCGGCTATACTGATTGCTCCGGCGTGGCCGCAGAGGACATGGTTTGCGGATCTGGTGGGGATGTCATCTTCTCCGCCATGGAGGTTACCCTGTCACAGGGATCTGCTGGTACAAGGTCCCTTCCAACATCAAAATCTAGATTCTCTGAGGCTGACTGCGTGGAGATTGAACGCTTAGTCTTAGCCAAGAGAGGATTCTCTGAGAGAGTAATTGATACTCTCGTTCAGGCCAGGAAGCCGGTCACTCGTCGCTTGGCCTACGAGACAGCGGGACATAAGCCTTCTAACTAGAGGACGTTAGTTTGTGTTTCATATAAGTAACATTGTGCTCACGCATGTGGAGTTACCTAGGAGTAAGCACTGATTGGCTAAAATGCATGTCTGTCAAAAGAACTGAAATAAGGGGGCAGTCTGCAGAGGTTTAGATACAAGGTAATCACAGAGGTAAAAAGTATATTAATATAACTGTGTTGGTTATGCAAAACTGAGTAATGGGTAATAAAGGGATTATCTTTCTTTTTAAACAATAACAATTCTGGTGCAGACTGTCCCTTTAAATTACTTCTGACTCTTAACCCCCAAACACCAAAAACTGTCACCAAATTTAAACAAATGCTGTCTTTAAAGCAATAAAATATTCAAAAATAACATCTAAATTCCACATACAGTAATATACAGCAGAGGAATTTTCTATTTTCATTTTCTTCCAGCTCTGCAGCAATAGGTTCTAGTATATATACGTTGACTTAAAGGGGCATGAACCCCAAAATGTTACTTTCATGATTCAGACAGGACATGCAATTTCAAACAACTTTTTCATTCACTTCTGTTATCTAATTTGCTTTGTTCCCCTGTTATCCTTTGTTGAAAATCATACCTAGGTAGGCTCAGGAGCAGCAATGTGTTACTGAGAGCTTGTTGCTGATTGGTGTCTACACATATATGCTTCTTTTCATTGGCTGACCTAATTTTTTCCGCTAGCTCCCAGAAGTGCATTGCTGCTTCTTCAAAAAAGGATACCAAGAGAATGAATAAAATGTGATCATAGTAGTTAATTGGAAAGTGGTTTAATAATGTATGCTCTATATGAATCATGAAAGAAACATTTTGGGTTTCATGTCCCTTTAAACCTATGCAGGTTTTAAATACATAGGTCTGTACAATAAGAAAATGATCAACACGACAATTTGTTTTGTTGAATATGTACTTGTAATCTGGCCCCATGTTAGTCCAATAAAAAGGAATTATTGCATACTGCAATACTCTGGTTATTTTGACATCCTATATATACACTCATCGGCCACTTTATTAGATACACCTGTTCAATTGCTTGGTAACACAAATTGCTAATCAGCCAATCACATGGCAGCAACTCAATGAATTTAGGCATCTAGACGTGGTGAAGACGACTTGCTGAAGTTCAAACTAAGCATCAGAATGAGGAAGAAAGGGGATTTAAGTGACTTTGAACGTGGCATGGTTGTTGGTGCCAGACGGGCTGGTCTGAGTATTTCAAAAACTGCTGATCTACTTGGATTTTCATGCACAATTATCTCTAGGGTTTACAGAGAATGGTCCAAAAAGGAAAAAATATCTAGTGAACAGCAGTTGTGTGGACGAAAATGCCTTGTTGATGTCAGAGGAGAATGGGCAGACTGGTTTGAGATCATAGAAAGGCAACAGTAACTCAAATAACCACTTGTTACAAGCAAGGTATACAGAATACCATCACTGAACGCACAACATGTCAAACCTTGAAGCATATGGGCTACAGCAGCAGAAGACCACACTGGATGCCACTCTTGTCAGCTAAGAACAGGAAATGGAGGCTACAATTCGCACAGACTAACCAAAATTGGACGATTGAAGATTGGAAAAATGTTGCCTGGTCTGATGAGTCTCAATTTCAGCTGCGACATTCAGATGGTAGGGTCAGAATTTGGCATGAACAACATGAAATCATGGATCCAGCCTTGTATCAACAGTTCAGGCTGGTGGTGGTGGTGAAGTAATGGTGTGGGGGATATTTTCTTGGCACACTTTGGGCCCCTTAGTACCAATTGAGCATTGTTTAAACACCACTTTGTTGCTGACCATGTCCATCGCTTTATGACTACAGTTTACCCATCTTCTGATGGCTCAAATCATCTCAAACTGGTTTCCTGAACATGACAAATCAGTTCACTGTACTCCAATGGACCCCACAGTCACTAGATCTGTGTTTTTAACACCTTGTTGAATCTATGCCACAAAGAATTAAGGCAGTTCTGAAGGCAAAAGGGGGTCCATCCCAGTACTAGCAAGGTGTACCTAACAAGGTGGTCGGTGAGTGTATACTGTATGTGTGTGATCTCTCTCTCTCTTCCTCTCTCTCTTCTCTCTTCCCCTCTCTCTTTCTCTCCTATTTCTTTCTCTCTCTTCCTCTCTCTCTCTTTCTCTCTCTCTCTTCCTCTCTCTCTTTTCTCTCTCTCTTTCTCTCTTTCCCTCTCTCTCTTCTCTCTCTTCTGCTCTCTTCTCTTTCCCTCTCTCTCTCTTCCTCTCTCTCTTTCTCTTTCTCTCTTCCACTCTCTCTTCTCTCTCTTCCCCTCTCTCTCTTCTCTTTCCCTCTCTCCTCTTTCGCTCTCTATCTTCCTCTCTCTCTCCTCTTTCCCTCTCTCTCTCTCTAACTCTCTCTGTCTCTTCCTCTCTTTCTTCTCTCTCTTGCCCTCTCTTTCTATCTTCTATTTCTCTCTCTCTATGTGTCTTTCTCTCTCTCTCTCTCTCTCTCTCTCTCTATCTCTCTCTCTCCTCCTCTCCATCTCTCTCTCTTCTTGCTATCCCCCCTGTGACAGACTCCAGCTACCCCGACTGGGTAGCTCCGCCAGAAGGGTCCTTACTATACCTGGAACATGCCACTATGTAGCGGAGCAAAGTGATTATAGCAGAGCTAACCCAAATAACCAGACAGAACCAGTATTTGGGTGAAACAACTTTATTGTGAAAACACACTTATCAGAACCTCAGATCTCCCGCCATTCCCGTCCCTCCAGACAGGATGGCGCTCCCCATAGTGTCCATTGTCTTATAGACTCCCAGTGGTACAGAGGTGGCCATTCTGTGGTGATCCCGGGGGGTGCGACTGCACTTCAAGGGTGTCGTTGGAAAGCCCTCGCTCCCCAGATGCTACAGTTAAAAAAACAATGTGATACATGGCTGGGGGCTGGAGCAAAATAGGAGTTGTAGGGGGTCTGGAACCCCCAGTTCCCAAGGGAGCTCCCCTCCGGTAATCACCCCACCTCTTGCTCTCCCTAGGGGGTACCAATCCCCAAAAGAGCGGAGCTCTGGGGTAAAGGGCCGCTGGAGTGACCTGGTGTGAATGTTAGCAGTTATTCGGTGAGGCACGGCCGGCCGGTAGTTCCAGGCTGTAGAGGGGTTGGGTGGTCAGAGATCAGCTCTTCCGTGAGGATGTAAGGAGCACAAAACAAGTAAACCAAATGTCTGGGAGATTGCAAGTGCTCTAAAAACTCCATATCTGGTGAGAAAATGGAGGGGGCTAGGTAGTAGGGGGTGGAGATTTAACCTTGGCAGCCTGGAATCTGTGACAGTGCTCCCCCCTAAAAAGTCTGGCAGACCCGGCTAGATCCACACACGGGTCGGGAGCTATTCCAATTTAGTTTGCTAGAAAAGTCTTTCAGCATTCCCATTGCTTTTCCTGGCTGATATTGGATAGTGAAGTTAAAGGGCTGCAAGGCTAAACTCCACCGCAAAAGGCGTCCATTGTCCGTGACAGTGCTCCCCCCTAAAAAGTCCGGCAGACCCAGCTAGATCCACACACGGGTCGACCTGGGGCTGTCCGAGAGCTATCCCAATTTAGTTTGCCAGAAAAGGGCTGCAAGGCTAAACTCCACCGCAACAGGCGTCCATTGTCCCCTGCAACTTGGTTGAGCCAAACCAGTGGGTTGTGGTCCGTGAGAACTGTGAAGGCCCGTCCATACAGGTAGGGTTGTAGTTTCTTCAGGGCCAGGCATTCTTTCTCCACCACCGCGTAGCCTACCTCTCTGGGTTACAGCTTCCTACTGATGTAGGCTACGGGGTGGTTGTGCCTTTCTTTGTCCACCTAGCTCAGCACTGCTCCCAACCTGAAAATGGAGGCATCTGTATGAACACAAAAACATTTGGTTGGGTTAGGAGCGGCCAGGATAGGAGCAGTAATCAAGGCTGTCTTAATGCTTTGGAAGGCGGCTTCACACTCGGCGGACCACAGGACCTGTCGGGGCAACTGTTTTTGGGTTGGGTTAGTCAGGGGTTTGGCCAGGGCACTGTAGTTGGGGACAAATTTGCGGTAGTACCCTGAGGTCCCTAGGAAAGAAACCTGGGTCTTGGTCTTGGGGGTTGGCCAGTTCGCGACTGCCTCAATCTTGGCCGGCTCCGGCCGCTGCTTCCCCCAGCCTACTCCGTGTCCAAGGTCCCGGACCTCTGAGCGCCCTATCGTACATTTGTCGGGCTTCAGGGTCAGACTGGTGGCGATGATGCAGTCTAGAACGATGCCTAGATGGACCAAATGTTCCTCCCAGTTGTCCCTGTAGATGGCAATATCATCTAGGTATGCGCAGGCATAATCCTGGAGGCCTTTCAAGAGGTGATCAACCATCCTCTGGAAGGTTGCCGGGGCATTCTTCATCCCAAACCACATGACCTTAAGCTGGAATAGGCCGAAGGAGGTGATGATTGCCGACTTGGGAACAGACTCTGGGGCCAAGGGGATCTGCCAGTATCCCTTGCAAAGGTCTAGGGTGGTCAGGAAGTTGCTGCGGGCGATCCTTTCTAGCAGGTCATCGACCCGGGCCATGGGGTAGGCATCGGTTGTGGTTCTGTCATTGAGCCTACGGTAGTCTATGCAGAACCCGGTGGTCCCGTCCCGGTGTTGCAGGGGCGCCTGTCCCGGGTCTCCACTCGGTGCACGACTGCCATGGTGTACCCAGGGGTAGTGGAGAACATGTCTTGCCGGTTCCCTAGCACCTGCCTGACTTGCTCCCTCTGCCTAGTCCCTAGCCTTTCATCTATCTGTATTTCACCTACGCCTGGGGGCACCCTGTTTTACCCTGGGAGCTCCAGCATGGGAAGACTCTCTGAGTCCTCCACAGCCAGAGCACAGATGGCGGCTACGTCCTCTGCCCTTTCCTGGTATGCCTTTAGCATATTCACATGGAAGGTCTGGCGGACCGGGTCATCTGAGCATTTGGCTACCAGATAGGCCATGTCATTCAGCTGTTCTACCACTCGGTAGGGTCCCTGCCAGGTAGCCTGTAGATTGTCTGTTTTCACAGGGTTCAGGGCCAGGACCTTCTGCCCTATTGCCAGGGTCTGGGTACGGGCATTCCGGTCGTACCACCAATTCTTCCTGCCCTGAGCGACCTGAAGTTTCTCTCGTACCCTCTCGGCGAGGTCCTTCAGTCGGTCCCTGAATTCTAGGACATACCCCACAATGGAGGGCCCTTCCTCCCCCACTGATCCTTCCTAGTGGGCTCTCAATAGGTCTAGGGGCCCCCTCACCCTCCGGCCAAACACTAATTCAAAAGGGGAGAACCCAGTAGATTTTTTTTACAATTTATTTTATTGGAGAATAAAATTATATAACAAAGACAGTCGTATGGTTACATTGCAATTAGTGACATAAATATTTTCCAGAATATTACATCAAAGTGGTATAAATGGTCGCCACTGTGTATCTTAGAACTGACAGGCATAGTATGACATTATAACACATAAAGATAAATGTTATTAGTTAAGTAACCCATGTTAGCTCGACCAAATCTCTTTTTATTTATTTTTGGTCACACTTTTCAGGGTGATGTAGGTGTTATCAATTTCCCTTAAAGTAGGATAGAAAGATGAACTAGATCAATGGCATACCTCATGTGGAAGGTAGTGGTCACTCTTGGACCTCTGAAACAATTACATTGTGGCTTGAGGATACGATTGGGAATATACAACAAATAAAGGTATATGGGGGTAGGGTGCTAAAGGATGCAGTTTCCGGCGCTTACAGTGTAAGCCCAATGGAGTCGGGGGGGGGGGGGAGAACAGGGGGTATGGGTAAGTTATAGACAAAAATCCAGGGTCTGGGTCAGGCCATTTTAAAAACGCTATTTTGAACAAAAGATAATGAACTCCATGAGTAGAACTGAACGGAGGCATAAGAATATTCAATTATCCAATTACGGTATTTCCGAACATATAGGCAGTCTCCGCCTTGATTTAGTCAACCCCTACTGGGGCTACAAACAACAACAGTAAAGTTACAGTAACACTATACCAGGAATGACAGGAATAGGGCTCAGGGGTATGCCCAATCTCTATGAAAGTAGAATACATGCATCTCTCTTACCATGCCATTAACTAAGTCATTACTATCTAATTATAGTAATGTAGATCAGGAGTAGTTAAGAAACATTACTACCGTAATATATCCTATAAACATTGGTTGTTTTGTCCTCTAAGACATTAGTAAGATTCTGTGTTTATATTGTATAAAGACTGCTTTTTGCTCCTGAGATATAGGGAATGGAAATTTTCATCTTCTTACCTAGACCAACCCTGTTGACTGGGCATGGGCCCTATACCCAACAACAGGTGGCTGTTTCGATCAATAAAAAACTTCCAAAATAAGATAGGACACAAACCTCACAATAGGAACCGTACATAGTTTTAGAAGTAGTAAGTTTGAGAGCACGAGAACAACCTGACTAAGTATTGATTTTTTGGCATAAGTGTTGTTAACAGCTGTATAGAATATTATTGTGGAGAACCACCAACCAACTACTATTAGTATATAACCACCAAAATGAAAGTAGACTATGCTTTATGTATATAGAGTTCTAAGATGGGGCTTACGATTATCATTAGATAATAACAGTCAGTCCATGCAAACAAGTGGAGCCTAGTGTGAATAGTCCCTTACATCAAGTTGGTCATCCTGGACCACCAAAATGTGAGATGCAGAAACCAAGTTGAGAAACTTTTATATAGTCTGGTGGCTTTGTACACATTAGTTGTCACAGGGACATAGTAATATAATAGACTAGATAGGTTACACTGTAAATCTCTGCATTAATCCTCTAGACAAACTATATTAGCATAATAGACCTTAGCATTAGGAAAAAGAGAGAGAAAAAAAAAAGGGAACATCATAGGAACTTTTCAATTAACATGTGGGAATACATTAACAAACTGTTTAGCAAAACGATGTGAGTTTAAGATTATGTCTCAAGATCTCCATTATACAGTTAGCAGTCTGCAGTCTTACTGAAGGCAAATCTCAGATCTCCCGGGGAGGCTGGATAGAAGCTGTGACCCACCAATTGCCAGGATCCCATTCAGGGCTACTATGGCATTACAGCCGATCTAAGGGTCACTAGCAGACCTAATAACATCTCCCAGCACCTTCAGCCAATTCCTCTTCTACTTAACGATAGTAGCGGTACCTCAGAATCCGGTAGGTGGGAAGACCCCAAAGAAACTGAAAAACGGGTAGCTGGTTCTATCAGCGGAGGTATCGGGGCCTAATAGTCACCAGGAAAGAGCGATCTCCCAAAGCCGGAGGCAGTGGACATGCGGCCAACCCCGGGAGCCACTCCGATTCTCACCATAGACACAGTTCTCTCCGGTCCACATCTGGAAACAAACCGGATAGGCGGCACACAAGCACCAGGATCGAGCAGCATCTTCTTCTTCTCTGTGCAGCTGTGGGGTGTAATGATTAGTATCACTGCTTCAGCCGTACTAACGCCTGGGCCTCCATTTTGCATTCCAGTCTGGATGTGTAGATCAGGCTTGCCATTCTCCCCATATATGAGGGCAGCTGGATTTAGGGCCTCGGTTACCAGATCGGCTAGTGAAAGCACCTCATGTGTGTCCACACGGCTGCTTTCATGCTTTCTTTCATGTAATTAGCAAGAGTCCATGAGCTAGTGGCGTATGGGATATACATTCCTACCAGGAGGGGCAAAGTTTCCCAAACCTCAAAATGCCTATAAATACACCCCTCACCACACCCACAAATCAGTATAAAACCTGTCATTAAAGGGACAGTTCACCCAAAAACTTTCTCCCCTTTAAATTATTCCCAATGATCCTTTTTACTTACTAGAGTGTATTAAATTAATTGCAAGTAGCTCCTTTACTCATATTTCAGCATTTGAAATAGCTGATTTAGCTTATAGTTTCCCAACCTATACTGAAAGTTTTGATACTGGCGTATACGCTATTGATAAGCCTAAGTAAACACAGTCAGCAGAAGAGATTACACCCTCAGTGGGGGGCATGATAGTTAAGTAATAAAATGATAATTTTCCATTGTTCTCTTTATGTATTGAGCTTTAGTTTTCCAGACAAATATAAGATAAGGAAGCAAGTCTGTGTACATAAAAGTGATAACATAATGAGATCTGATATTACCTGAAGCTCAACCCATTGTAATAGGCTGTGGTTTCAAAGCACAAAACCAGCTACTTCAGATACACAAATAAACCCGAAAATGCAATTTCTCAAATATTTTATACTCTGCAGTTGGTATAACAAGTCATTTAAAATACATTTATGGAAAAACAATTGTACAGTGTACTGTCCCTTTAAGTCCATTTCTCCTCCTTGGAGTTTGAATTTGGTTCTGAGGGCTCTTCAAGCTCCTCCGTTTGAACCTATGCATTCGCTGGATATTAAATTACTTTCTTGGAAAGTTTTGTTTCTTTTGGCCATCTCTTCTGCTAGAAGAGTTTCGGAATTATCTGCTCTTTCTTGTGAGTCTCCTTTTCTGATTTTTCATCAGGATAAGGCGGTGTTGCGAACTTCGTTTAAATTTTTGCCTAAGGTTGTGAATTCTAACAACATTAGTAGAGAAATTGTGGTTCCTTCATTGTGTCCTAATCCTAAGAACTCTAAGGAAAGATCGTTGCATTCTTTGGATGTAGTTAGAGCTTTGAAATATTATGTTGAAGCTACTAAAGATTTCAGAAAGACTTCTAGTCTATTTGTTATCTTTTCTGGTTCTAGGAAAGGTCAGAAGGCTTCTGCCATTTCTTTGGCATCTTGGTTAAAGTCTTTGATTCATCATGCTTATGTTGAGTCGGGTAGAACTCCGCCTCAAAGGATTACAGCTCATTCGACTAGGTCAGTCTCTACTTCCTGGGCATTTAGGAATGAAGCTTCGGTTGATCAGATTTGTAAAGCAGCAACTTGGTCTTCTTTGCATACTTTTACTAAATTCTATCATTTTGATGTGTTTTCTTCTTCTGAAGCAGTCTTTGGTAGAAAAGTACTTCAGGCAGCTGTTTCAGTTTGATTCTTCTGCTTATAATTTCAGTTTTTTTCATTTTATGATTTAAACTTTGTTTTGGGGTGTGGATTATTTTTCAGCGGAATTGGCTGTCTTTATTTTATCCCTCCCTCTCTAGTGACTCTTGCGTGGAAGATCCACATCTTGGGTATTCATTATCCCATACGTCACTAGCTCATGGACTCTTGCTAATTACATGAAAGAAAACATAATTTATGTAAGAACTTACCTGATACATTCATTTCTTTCATATTAGCAAGAGTCCATGAGGCCCACCCTTTTTGAGGTGGTTATGATTTTTTTGTATAAAGCACAATTATTCCAATTCCTTATTTTTTATGCTTTCGCACTTTTTTCTTATCACCCCACTTCTTGGCTATTCGTTAAACTGATTTGTGGGTGTGGTGAGGGGTGTATTTATTAGGCATTTTGAGGTTTGGGAAACTTTGCCCCTCCTGGTAGGAATGTATATCCCATACGTCACTAGCTCATGGACTCTTGCTAATATGAAAGAAATGAATTTATCAGGTAAGTTCTTACATAAATTATGTTTTTCAGGTCTATATGGGCACCTAGAAGTTGCATCATATGCGGAGCGGCCTACTAAGCAATCCATGGATTGTGTCGGTTTATGTGGGAATACTTCCCTCATCTGCTGTCTAAAATCGCCCATTTGATTAGCGATCTGCTGCAGGAGATCACGTTCCCAGCTGTTAATCCACTGGTCAGTCTGCATGGCTTGTAAGCAGCTTGAACTGATCTGAACCGCCATTATAAGCGGTGCGAGTATTAAACATAGGATAGCAGCACACCTCCGGTTGAATCACTTAACTCTCTCCAGTGTTCTTGGGTATGAGATAGGTCTCTTAAAGGGACACTGAACCCAAATTTTTTCTTTCGTTATTCAGATAGAGCATGCCATTTTAAGCAACAATCTAATTTACTCCTATTATGAATTTTTCTTCGTTCACTTGCTATCTTTATTTGAAAAAAGGCATCTAAGCTTCTTTTTTTGTTTAGTACTCTGGACAGCACTTTTTTATTGGTGGATAAATATATCCACCAATCAGAAAGAATAACCCAGGTTATTCACCAAAAATGGGCCGGCATCTAAACTTACATTCTTGCATTTCAAATAAAAATACCAAGAGAATGAAAAAAATTTGATAATAGGAGTAAATTAGAAAGTTGCTTAAAATTGCATGCTCTATCTGAATCATGAAATAATAAATTTGGGTTTAGTATCCCTTTAATGAGGCATTACAGCTTATATTCATAAAATACCATCAATTATTACATATTAAAGTCAGGAGCTCCTGTAAGACATGTCTAGTCACATCGGCAGTTAACTCCGCCCCCCCTTTCTTGGACTTTTACTTCACATGGGGTTTTTTGGCAGGACTCTTAGAGTGTGCACCCGCTTGCAGATAGTGCTGGGCTTCATTGCATTTTTGTGGTCTCCTGTCTTCCCTACCCTATGGCAAACGTCACAGGTCCTGCAGTACTGCCTAACATCCCCTGTAACCCCTGGCCAAAAGAAGGTCTGAGTCAGTCGGTGACGGGTCCTAGTGATTCCTAAATGTCCTGCTAGGGGAATGCCATGCCCTACACGTAGCAGCTCGTACCGATATTTCTGCGGTACCACCAGCTGGCATTTTGGCAACTGCCCTCTCTCTCTCTCTCGGGAATCCAGTATAGGAGCCCTCTCTCCCACTCAAAAAGGTCCCCTCCTGGGCCCCCGGGGTCAGTCCCTACCCAGGCATGGTAAGGAGCTAGGGTCAGGTCTCTCAATGTCTACTGGCCGGCCACGCCTCACCGAATAACTGCTAACATTCACACCAGGTCGCTCCAGCGGCCCTTTACCCCAGAGCTCTGCTCTTTTGGGGATTGGTACCCCCTAGGGAGAGCAAGAGGTGGGGTAATCCGGTAATCACCCCACCTCTTGCTCTCCCTAGGGGGTACCAATCCCCAAAAGAGCGGAGCTCTGGGGTAAAGGGCCACTGGAGCGACCTGGTGTGAATGTTAGCAGTTATTCGGTGAGGCGCGGCCAGCCGGTAGTTCCATGAGCCTGGCCAGCCGTAGAGGGGCTGGGCGGTCAGAGATCAGCTCTTCCGTGAGGATGTAAGGAGCACAAAACAAGTGAACCAAATGTCTGGGAGATCGCAAATGCTCTAAAAACTCCAGATCCGAAGAGAAAATGGAGGGGGGCTAGGTAGTAGGAGATTTAACCTTGGCAGCCTGGAATCCGTGACAGTGCTCCCCCCTAAAAAGTCCGGCAGACCCAGCTAGATCCATACACGGGTCGGCCCAATCTAGTTTGTCAGAAAAGGGCTGCAAGGCTAAACTCCACCGCAACAGGCGTCCATTGTCCCCTGCAACTCGGTTGAGCCAAACCAGTGGGTTGTGGTCCGTGAGAACTGTGAAGGCCCGTCCATACAGGTAGGGTTGTAGTTTCTTCAGGGCCAGGCATTCTTTCTCCACCACCGCGTAGCCTACCTCTCTGGGTAACAGCTTCCTACTGATGTAGGCTACGAGTTGGTTGAGCCTTTCTTTGTCCACCTAGCTCAGCACTGCTCCCAACCCGAAAATGGAGGCATCTGTATGAACACAAAAACATTTGTTTGGGTTAGGAGCGGCCAGGATAGGGGCAGTAATCAAGGCTGTCTTAATGCTTTGGAAGGCGGCTTCACACTCGGCGGACCACAGGACCTGTCGGGGCAGCCATTTTTGGATTGGGTTGGTCAGGGGTTTGGCCAGGGCACTGTAGTTGGGGTCAAATTTGCAGTAGTACCCTGCGGTCCCTAGGAAAGAAACCTGGGTCTTGGTCTTGGGGGTTGGCCAGTTCGCGACTGCCTCAATCTTGGCCGGCTCCGGCCGCCGCTTCCCGCAGCCTACTCGGTGTCCAAGGTACTGGACCTCTGAGCGCCCTATCGTACATTTGTCGGGCTTCAGGGTCAGACCGGTGGCGATGATGCAGTCTAGAACGATGCCTAGATGGACCAAATATTCCTCCCAGTTGTCGCTGTAGATGGCAATATCATCTAAGTATGCGCAGGCATAATCCTGGAGGCCTTTCAAGAGGTGATCAACCATCCTCTGGAAGATTGCCAGGGCATTCTTCATCCCAAACGGCATGACCTTAAACTGGAATAGGCCGAAGGGGTTGATGAATGCCGACTTGGGAACGGACTCTGGGGCCAAGGGGATCTGCCAGTATCCCTTGCAAAGGTCTAGGGTGGTCAGGAAGTTGCCGCAGGTGATCCTGTCTAGCAGGTCATCGATACGGGCCATAGGGTAGGCATCGGTTGTGGTTCTGTCATTGAGCCTACGGTAGTCTATGCAGAACCCGGTGGTCCCATCCCGTTTGGGTACCAGTACCACCGGAAATGCCCAGGGACTGTTGAACAGTTCAATGACACCCATGTCCAGCATTTCCCTGAGCTCGCTGCGCATATTTTCTCTCACTGCCTCAGGAACCCGGTACGCTGGCTGTCGCAGGGGCACCTGTCCCGGGGTCTCCACTCGGTGCACCGCTGCCATGGTGTACCCAGGGGTAGTGGAGAACATGTCTTGCCGGTTCCCTAGCACCTGCCTGACTTGCTCCCTCTGCCTAGTCCCTAGCCTTTCATCTATCTGTATGTCACATACGCCTGGGGGCACCCTGTTTTGCCCTGGGAGCTCTGGCATGGGAAGACTCTCTGAGCCCTCCACAGCCGGAGCACATATGGCGGCTACATCCTCTGCCCTTTCCTGGTATACCTTCAGCATGTTCACATGGAAGGTCTGGCGGACCCGGTCATCTGAGCATTTGGCTACCAGATAGGCCGTGTCATTCAGCTGTTCTACCACTCGGTAGGGTCCCTGCCAGGTAGCCTGTAGCTTGTCTGTTTTCACAGGGTTCAGGGCCAGGACCTTCTGCCCTATTGCCAGGGTCTGGGTACAGGCATTCCGGTCGTACCACCAATTCTTCCTGCCCTGAGCGACCTGAAGGTTCTCTTGCACCCTCTCGGCGAGGTCCTTCAGTCGGTCCCTGAATTCTAGGACGTACCCCACAATGGAGGGCTCTTCCTCCCCCACTGATCCTTCCTAGTGGGCTCTCAATAGGTCTAGGGGCCCTCTCACCCTCCGGCCATACACTAATTAAAAAGGGAAGAACCCAGTAGATTCCTGGGGCACCTCTCAGTATGCAAACAGGAGGTGCGGCAGGTATCTTTCCTAGTCTTTGTGAGAGGCCAAGAACGTCTTAAGTAACTGCTTCAGGGTTCAGTTGAACCTCTCACATAACCCATTAGTTTGGGGGTGGCATGGAACGCTTTGTAGGGGCTTTATCCCGCAAGGCCTCCACAGTTGCCGGGTGAGCTCGGCAGTGAGCTGGGTCCCTTGGTCAGAGACCACTTCCTGGGGAAAACCCACCCTGGCAAATATCCAGAGCAGGGAATCCACCACTGTCTCTGTGTGGATATTGGGCAAGGGGATCGTCTCTGGGTACCGGGTGGCATAGTCCACCACGGTTAGTATATACTTTTTCCCGGAGGTGCTGGGATGGGACAAGGGGCCAATAATATCTACGGCTACCCTGCTGAAGGACTCATCAATGATGGGGAATGGGTGCAAGGGGGCTTTGGGGTGGTCTTCTGTCTTAGAAAGAGCAGCACCACCAAATAAGCAATTCAAGCTTTCTTTCTTTATTGGGACATCATGAAGACAGAAAAACATGACGTTTCGGTCTATCTGACCTTAGCCATGTGGCATTTAAGGTCCCAATAAAGAAAGCTTTAATTGCTTATTTGGTGGTGCTGCTCTTTCTTGGACTTTTACTTCACTTGGGGTTTTTTGGCAGGACTCTTAGAGCATGCACCCGCTTGCAGATAGTGCTGGGCTTCATTGCATTTTTGTGGTCTCCTGTCTTGCCTACCCTCTGGCAAACGTCACAGGTCCTGCAGTACTGCCTAACATCCCCTGTAACCCCTGGCCAAAAGAATGTCTGAGTCAGTTGGTGACGGGTCCTAGTGACTCCTAAATGTCCTGCTAGGGGAATGTCATGCCCTATACCCAGCAGCTCGTACCAATATTTCTGCGGTACCACCAGCTGGGATTTGGGCAACTGCCCTCTTTCTCTCGGGAATCCAGTATAGGAGCCCTCTCTCCCACTCAAAATGGTCCCCTCCTGGGCCCCCGGGGTCAGTCCCTACCCAGGCATGGTAAGGAGCTAGGGTCGGGTCTCTCAATGTCTCCTGGGCGAAGTCAGTGGGGGATGCCCAGGAGATCTAGTCAGTGGTCATGGTAGGGGTCAGGGCAGAGTGTCTTACCTGGGTCACCATATCGAGTGTAGTGGCCTGCTGTACGGCTTGCTGGCTGGTGGTGACAGGGCAAGCATCCGGCGGGCTGACCCTTACGAAGGAGGAAGCGAGGTGCCCCAAGTTGTTTCCTAGCAAAACCTCAGCTGGCAAATGGTTCATAACCCCTAGTTCCACAGCACGGGGGCCGGCACTCTAATCCAGGTGCACCTGTGCAGTAGGGATCCGGAGCATCATACCTCCAGCCACATGAACCGCAAGGGATTTCCTGGTTTGTTCCGAATTGGTGACCATGTGTGGCTGGACAAGGGGAACAGTTGCTCCACTGTCTCGTAATCCCTGGGCCGGTCGGCCGTTGATCCAGACGACCTTGCGGTAGTGCAGGCGGTTGTCTCCGATAGCAGGGTCCTGACCTCTTCCTCTGCCCATTAGGTGTAATCCACAGGGCCTTCCGTGTCCAAGCAGTGGGCAGTGGCCCTGTAGCCTCCAGCTGGGGCCCTTGCCCACTGAACCTGAGGGGATTCTTTGGCTTCTCCCCTTCCGGGCAGTACCTTTGGATATGACCCATCTGACCACACTCAAAGCACCCCCAGGGTGAGCTAGTCCCGGAGAGGCGGGCAGATGCTGGCAAGGTTTGGAGGTATCGGGGAGGTGCCGGGGGGTCGAGCAGGGGTTGGTAGTGGAGTGGGTCATCGGTCACGGCTCATGGCGGGCCTGACGCCATGCATCCAAATACTGATCAGCCAGGACGGCCGCTTGGTCTTGGGCCTCCTATCTCAGACTCATTCTCGTACCCCCTCCGGGGAGTGGTTATAGAAGTGCTCCAACAGAATGAGCTGGGTAGCTTTGGCCAGGGTAGTTACATATCAGCCTGCAAACCAAGAGTCCAAGGACCGGGTAAACCGGTGTGTCCACTTTGTAAAAGGTTGCCCCTCTTGCTTCCTTAGTTCCTGGAACTTCTGCCGATGAGCCTCCGGCGTGAAACTATAGCGGGCAAGGATGCGTTCATTTACCCAGTCATAGTTCTTTTGGTCTCCCGAGGTAACAGTGTTGAAAGCCTCTAAAGCTCATCCAGACAGCTTTCCAAGCAGGAGGGTGACTCATACGGTATTGCGGTATTGGCAACCTCCTGCAACTCGCATTGTGCCTCAAATACTTGGAGGTAGCTGTTGATATCCTCCTCATCGTCTTTGAAGGGCCATAAAGTCTCATGAGGTAGCTTTTTCAGCTGGGAAGGTGGACCCAGGGGAGACGGCACGGCTCCCCCCATAGACTTGTGAACCTCCGCTATTTGAGTTGGGTGGTGTCAGATATCAGCCGAGTGATTACCTCCACGGGTGGGGTGGTCTTATAGAGAGCCATTCGTAACTAGAGCTCCCTCTGTACCTCGGACATTATTGTCTCTACCGTGGATGCCTCACTGGGCCACTCACTGCTCTTGTCGCTATCGGACCCACCAGCTGGCTCATTAGCCCGATCACTTTCCATTAGTTTGGCAATGATTGCTGCCTTGGACTTATTACTGGCAACTTCCAGCAAGTCTTTCAGCGTATTCTTCCTGAGCCCAGTGTATTGCTGCTCCATCCGAGGAGGTCTTCATTTGGTGGTTTGAACGTTCCAGGTGGAAGGAAGCATCCCACCGCTGCCAACAAAATCTGACGGACTCCGGCTACTCAGACTGGGTAGCTCCGCCAGAAGGGTCCTTCCTATACCTGGAACATGCCACTATGTAGAGGAGCAAAGTGATTATAGCAGAGCACACCCAAATAACCAGACAGAACTAGTATTCTGGTGAAACAAATAACAACTTTATTGTGGAAACACACTTCTTTTATACACAAACTCATCTTGATAAGGAGTCTTATTAGACCCTCAGATCACCCGCCATTCCCGCCCCTCCAGACAGGCTGACGCCCCCCATAGTGTCTATTGTCTTATAGAGTCCCAGTGGTACAGAGGTGGCTATTCCAGGGTGATTAGCAAGAAAGAGGATATGGAAATAGTAAATAGTGTAGTGTATCTCCACTTAACAACCACACTGTGCCAATAAAACACAGAAACATTGGCAGATATAGAAGTTAAATTTTAAAAACAGTTAGAGTGGTTGTGCCTATAATGTTAAAAACAAAGTCGGAAAATGGATAACACTAAGGTTAATACTTACAAAAATAGTAAAATAATTTAAATTAGGCAAGATAGTAAAAAATAAAGTTTACTAGTTAAAAAATATGTTGAGCATATAACTCAAATATATTATACATATAAATACAAATAATAATAGTAGTATCTATAATCCAGAATTTATATCTATAGCTTAAAATGTATCTCTTAGAGGTTATATGAAATCCTACTAATAAAATTTGCCTTATATCTACTCAGCAGCCTCCAGAATACATAACATACCTATGTGACTGGCCAGTCAAAAACTCAAAAAACTAATAAGCTTAATGGTCTAATAGGAGCCCAAGTGTGTGTCTAAATGGTATCAATTAATAATATAAAATATGATACTTAAAAAATCTACTCAAAATTATCAATGAGAGTGTCCCAATTTGTATCAATAAGAGTGTCACAATTGTTAGAAAAATAAATAGTCAGTTAGTTTGTAGATATATCCATTATTTCAGATATGATGTAGAAAATTGTATAGCAAGTTATGAGAATGTCCTTAAATTGAACGTTCAATAAAAAAGTACTAGCAATTACCGGTTAAAGCCTTTTTCAGCTATGAGCGTTTGTTAAGAGGACTTGTGGCTACAACCGGGGAGTGAATATCTTACTATGAGCAGTTTCTATTTTCAAAAGGTCTCCTTGTGGCTCCTCCGATCCTGACTGAGCCCAGCGTCCCTTCAATAGCCGTGTCTCTGTAGCCCAGCTGATTACTTCATTTGCGAATGAAGTAATCAGCTGGGCTACAGAGACACGGCTATTGAACCCTACAGACCAGTAAGGAGTGGTAACTAATTCCCTGAGGTCAGAGTGGACTTCCGGTAGTGTTCTAAGGGACGCTGGACTAAGCCAAGATTGGAGGAGTCATAAGGAGACCGTCCTGTAGTGATCTAAGGGACGCTGTGCTCAGTCAGGATCGGAGGAGCCACAAGGAGACCTTTTGAAAGAGAAACTGCTCATAGTAAGATATTCACTCCCCGGTTGTATTGAACGTTCAATTTAAGGACATTCTCATAACTTGCAATACAATTTTTTACATCATATCTGAAATAATGGATATATCTACAAACTAACTAACGGACTATTTATTTTTCTAAAAAATGTGACACTCTTATTGATACAAATTGTTACACTATCATTGATACTTTTGAGTATCCTTTTTTAAAGAAATCGCCATTTTATTCTTTGACCAATGAATGAATTTTCGAAACATCTAATAGATTATTTTTTATTTATTTTTTAAACATAGATTTTTTTAAGTATCATATTTTATATTATGAATTGATACCGTTTAGACACACACTTGGTCTCCTATTAGACCATTAAGCTTATAAGTTTTTTGAGCTTTTGACTGGCCAGTCACATAGGTATGTTATGTATTCTGGAGGCTGCTGAGTATATATAAGGCAATTATTATTAGTAGGATTTCATATAACCTCAGAGATACATTTTAAGCTATAGATATAAATTCTAGATTATAGATACTACTATTATTATTTGTATTTATATGTATAATATATTTGAGTTATATGCTCAACATATTTTTTAACTAGTAAACTTTATTTTTTACTATCTTGCCTAATTTAAATTATTTTACTATTTTTGTAAGTATTGACCTTAGTGTTATCCATTTTCAGACTTTGTTTTTAACATTATAGGCGCAACCACTCTAACTGGTTTTATATTCCAGGGTGATCCCCGGGGGAGCGGTGGCACTTTCAGGGTGTTGTTGGAAAGTCATCAGTCCCCATTTGCTACAGTCCAAAAAGCATTGTGATCTATGGCCGGGGGCCGGAAGGCCAAGAGGAAATAGGAGTTGTAGGGGGCTCCTGAACCCCCAGTTCCCAAGGGAGCTCCCCTCCGGTAATTACCCCACCTCTTGCCCTCCCTAGGGGGTACCAATCGCCAAAAGAGCAAAGCTCTGGGGTAAAGGGCCGCTGGAGCGACCTGGTGTGAATGTTAGCGGTTATATCTCTGTCTCTCTCTTTCTCTCTCTTCTCTCTCTCACACATATAGTATACCTGCCCATCTGTCAGTTTGTTTATATTTATTTATCAATCAATTAGTCTTTCTACTTTTATTTCAAAGATCGCTAAGTTTAATCTGTATCTCTCAAATCAGTTATTTTCATAACTTGATAACTGATGGCCATACAGTTTATAGTAATTGCATCAATTAATTCTTGATTTTAGCAAAATTAACTTTGCTGCCCCCAAAAGACTTCAGGTAACCCTCCACTGTGTTTAAGACCTCTGGTGCACTTGCTTCCCTAGTGCCAAATATTATTTAAGCTGCTGTAATACTGAGACATGTAAAAAGGATCTCTGGAGAATGCAATCTTTATAAATAGTATGTCATTTTTAGTGAATATTCCACTTTTCTTAAGGAGACGAAACTGCAGGATTTGTATTAAGTTCCCTTAAAGTGTTGACTTGGTAAATGGTTTCCAGATATTTTTGTTAAGGTAATTTTTGTACTGTCTGTCTTTTTGTTAAGCTATTTATCTGTTTTATCTGTCTTTGTATATTTTTTGTATATTTGTATATTTTCAATTCTCTCTGTGTGCCTGTCACCAGCAGTGACAGAACTCACTCAAAATCTTTGAAAGGTTATTTGAGCATTATATTGTAATGTAGGTATTTCTCCTTCACTTCCAAAATCCTTCAAAATTATATAAAAAGCTCTCAAGATAAAATTTGTCTTTTAAGTTTTTTTATGAGGGACCTCGCAGTAATTATGAGACTTTTTAGATAATCTCATCAAATCATCGGGCTCACTGTCAGTATTAAAGTATGCTTCTATATCTTAACATAGAGCCTCTGTATCTCCTTATCACTTCTGTAGTATATCTGTTTATTTCTTAGAATCTTGTTTTTTATGTATTTTAATAAAGAATTTAACTTATATCAAACCGTTTAATGCAGGTAACAACAATAACAAGAATATATATATATATATATATATATATATATATATATATATATATATATATATATATATATACTGTTTATACACTGGTTCAATCTATTTTCAAATAATAGATCTAAAATATTGTATGACACTTTAATAACATTTGATTGCATTTATACTTTTTTTTTTTTAATAATTTTTATTGAGGTGAACAAATACAAGTACAAAATTGTATTATATAATCAGAGGAAGTCATATGTGTAGACATGAGAATGAATATATGCCAACAAGATCAAACAATACAAGCAGATAAACTGTACTTTACAGTCATTTAAGATAAACAGTATTATTCCAATGGCAAACTGCAGATATGACGTTATTAAACTTGTTTTCTGATAAAACATTGTGCATCAATTTCTTTGATTTATTCAATGTTTGGTATGATAGGCAATGTGTCGTATAGTCAATACAGGGGGAGAGGGTTTGATTGAGGGTGTCTAATGTAGTCTCAGGAATTTAGTCGGGGAATAGTTCAGTCCAGAGAAACAAAGTTTCAATGTAAAAATCAACCCTGTCAAGGACCCTGTGGGAATACAATTCCATTTGCCTAATGTATTGTATTGTGGAAACGACTTGGGAAAAAGCTGGGGGGGTCACTATTTTTCCATGCTCTAGATATCGTTAGTTTAGTGGCCATAAACAAATAGATAATCAGTGCTTTACTGGCTGGGGTTACATTCTATATTCCCATGTGTAAGAGGCAGATCTCTGGCGTATAAGTTATGGCTATACTCAATTGGTTTATAGTTGCGAAAAGTTTTAGCCAAATGAGAAGTAGTACCAGTTTGCCCACACTCTCGCCAGCACCTGGGTGAGTGTGTGTCATATATTTTATGGAGAGTGGTTGGGACTAAGTGCCATCTCACTAGGATTTTTTAGTGGGCATTTATACTTTTTATGTAAAATGCAAAGACATTTTAATGGTTGTTTAAAAAGTTGAGTTTTTTTGTTGCTCAGATAGATAGATAGATAGATAGATAGATAGATAGATATCTAGATGGATAGATAGATACATGCTAGCTAGAGAGGTAGATAGAGATAAATAATAGATAGATGGATAGATAGATAGATTATAGATAGATCATGGAAATTTAGAACATTAAGAACTTATGTGTAAAGATGTACAATTTATTTTCTAATTGTCCTTGCATGTAGGATGTTGGTGGATACCCAGAGTTTAAGTTTCTTAATTTTACTATAAAACAGCTAAAACCAGTTATGTCCATACTTTTTATGTTTGATAAATTGATAGATTTTAATAAAAATACAATTTGAAACACCAAAGTAAATGGATTTGTGATTATAGTGGTATAGTCCTACTTCTAGAAACTATAGGTCACACAATTTGTTATGGGAAGCAAAAGATAGATAGACAGTCAGGTGAATGGATGAATAGAAAGAGGTGTTTTTTTTGTTGTTGTAGTTGTCACATCAACAAAATCACAGTTATTCACAAAGCAGAAGAAAAATCATATAGTGTAATATTGTTTATAGTTAAACAAATTTCAACTGTGCGTGGGGCAGTACTTGTATATTCCTAAGTTAAAACAGACTGTGGCAATATCAATATTATCAGTTATTTGTAGAGCACCAACAGATTCCACAGCGTTATAAACATAGGTTAATAAGCAAGGTAACAATTATGGGAGCTAAATCGATAGAGGGCCCTGCCAAGAGTTGCTCTGTTGTAAATCAACTCTCATGATGGTGGTCTACAAAACAGCTGAGCTCGTAGGCTTACATGCTTAGAGGGTTCAAGGGGATGATAAAAGGGGGAAAAGGAACTAAGATAAGAAGATGTTAGTGTATACTGTATGCATCCCTGAACAGTAGTGACTTTAATGAGCGTATGAATGTTTGAAAACTAATATTGAGTCTTGTGGAGCAAGGCAGAGAGTTCCACAAGATAGGGGCCAATCTGGAGAAGTCTTGCTGACGGGAATGTGAAGAGGTAACAAGAGAGGAGGAGAAACTGAGTTCTTGAGCAGAGCGTAGGGGACGGAAGGGATAGAATCTGGAGACAAGGTCAGAGATATAGGGGGAGATGGGTTATTGAGGGCCTTGAATGTCAGAGTCAGGATTTTATTTTGAAGTTAGAAGAAGCCAGTGAAGGGTTGGAAGAGAGGTGCAGAAGATGATTAGTGAAGATCTGCCTGTCAGATGCATTTTTTATGGAGTTAACCCCTTAACGACCAGCGCCGTACACTGTACGTCGCTGATCGTTATGCCCTTAAGTACCAGCGACGTACCCTGTACGTCACTGCAGTTCTGGGCTTCTCTCTGCCGCAATCTCGCAAATTTTGAGAGTGGGGCACTGCAGAAATAGAGTTTCAGAGTTACCGAAGCAGAGATGGCCACTCTGTGGCTCTCTCTGCATCAGACAGTGGTGGGGCCAATCGTTGGTGGGTGGGAGGGTAAGGGGGGAGGTGGGCGGTGGGCGGCCTATTGCTGGAGGAGGCGGGAGGAGGGCGGGAATGGGTGGCACTGCTATGCCATGCTACAGGGGGATAAAACAAAAACTTAAAGCTGCATCATTGAGGGTGAAGGAGGGAGGAGGGGCAATGAGGGGGATCATATGTGGGATCATTTGAGGAAAAGGGATCTGGGAGGTGGAGGGGTTTGGGTATTGAGGGGGGGCAGCTACACTACAAAAAAATGGGTATTATAATATTATTTCTTTCATGTAATTAGCAAGAGTCCATGAGCTAGTGACGTATGGGATATACATTCCTACCAGGAGGGGCAAAGTTTCCCAAACCTCAAAATGCCTATAAATACACCCCTCACCACACTCACAATTCAGTTTTTACAAACTTTGCCTCCCGTGGAGGTGGTGAAGTAAGTTTGTGCTAGATTCTACGTTGATATGCGCTTCGCAGCAGGCTGGAGCCCGGTTTTCCTCTCAGAGTGCAGTGAATGTCAGAGGGATGTGAAGAGAGTATTGCCTATTTGAATTCAATGGTCTCCTTCTACGGGATCTATTTCATAGGTTCTCTGTTATCGGTCATAGAGATTCATCTCTTACCTCCCTTTTCAGATCGACGATATACTCTTATATACCATTACCTCTACTGATTCTCGTTTCAGTACTGGTTTGGCTATCTACTATATGTAGATGAGTGTCCTGGGGTAAGTAAGTCTTATTTTTTGTGACACTCTAAGCTATGGTTGGGCACTTTATATATATATAAAGTTCTAAATATATGTCTTTAAACTTATATTTGCCATGATTCAGGATGTTCAATATTCCTTATTTCAGACAGTCAGTTTCATTATTTGGGATAATGCATATGAATAATCAATTTTTTTCTTACCTTAAAAATTGTTCAATTGACTTTTTTCCCTGTGGGCTGTTAGGCTCGCGGGGGGCTGAAAATGCTTCAATTTATTGCGTCATTCTTGGCGCGGACTTTTTTGGCGCAAAAATTTTTTTTGTAATTTCCGGCGTCATACTTGACACCGGAAGTTGTTCGTGATTGCGTCATTTTTTTACGTTTTTGCGTCAAAAATGTTGGCGTCGCCGGATGTGGCGTCATTCTTGGCGCCAAAAAAATTTAAGGCGCCAATAATGTGGGCGTCTTTTTTGGCGCTAAAAAATGTGGGCGTCATTCTTGTCTCCACCTTTTTTTCACATTATTTCAGTCTCATTTTTCATTGCTTCTGGTTGCTAGAGGCTTGTTCATTGGCATTTTTTCCCATTCCTGAAACTGTCATTTAAGGAATTTGATAAGTTTTGCTTTATATGTTGTTTTTCTTTTACATATTGCAAGATGTCTCAAATTGACCCTGGATCAGAATCTACTTCTGGAAAGACGCTGCCAGATGCTGGTTCTACCAAAGTTAAGTGCATTTGTTGTAAACTTGTGGTAACTGTTCCTCCGGCTGTAGTTTGTGATGAATGTCATGATAAACTTGCTAATGCAGATAGTATTTCCATTAGTAATGTTCCATTACCTGTTGCTGTTCCCTCAACATCTAATACTCAGGATGTTCCTGTTAATATAAAAGAATTTGTTTCTAAATCTATTAGGAAGGCTATGTCTGTTATTCCTCCTTCCAATAAATGTAAAGGTCTTTTAAAACTTCTAATTTTTCAGATGAATTTTTAAAATGACCGTCATCATTCTGATTTGTCTGTTTCTGATGAGGATTTTTCTGGTTCAGAGGATTCGGTCTCAGATATTGACACTGATAAATCTTCATATTTATTTAAAATGGAATTTATTCGCTCTTTACTTAAAGAAGTTTTAATCGCATTAGAGATGGAGGAATCTAGTCCTCTTGATACTAAATCTACTAAGCGTTTAAATTCGGTTTTTAAACCTCCTATAGTTATTCCAGAAGTTTTTCCTGTCCCTGATGCTATTTCTGAAGTAATTTCTAGGGAATGGAATAATCTGGGTACTTCATTTACTCCTCAAAGGTTTAAGAAATTGTATCCTGTGCCATCTGACAGATTAGAGTTTTGGGACAAAATCCCTAAAGTTGATGGGGCTATCTCTACTCTTGCTAAACGTACTACTATTCCTACGGCAGATAGTACTTCCTTTAAGGATCCTTTAGATAGGAAGATTGAATCCTTTCTAAGGAAAGCTTATTTATGTTCAGGTAATCTTCTTAGGCCTGCTATTTCTTTGGCTGATGTTGCTGCCGCTTCCACTTTTTGGTTGGAGGCTTTAGCACAACAAGTATCAGACCATAATACTCATAGCATTGTTAAACTTCTTCAACATGCTAATAATTTTATTTGTGATGCCATCTTTGATATCATTAGAGTTGATGTCAGGTATATGTCTTTAGCTATTTTAGCTAGAAGAGCTTTATGGCTTAAAACTTGGAATGCAGATATGTCTTCTAAGTCAACTTTGCTTTCTCTTTCTTTCCAAGGTAATAAATTATTTGGTTCCCAGCTGGATTCTATTATTTCAACTGTTACTGGGGGGAAAGGAACTTTTTTACCTCGGGACAAAAAATCTAAAGGTAAATATAGGGCTGCTAATCGTTTTCGTTCCTTTCGTCAGAATAAGGAACAGAAGCCTGACCCTTCCCCTAAAGGAACGGTTTCTGTTTGGAAACCGTCTCCAGTCTGGAATAAATCCAAGCCTTTTAGAAAGCCAAAGCCAGCTCCCAAGTCCACATGAAGGTGCGGCCCTCATTCCAGCACAGCTGGTAGGGGGCAGGTTACGATTTTTCAAAGATATTTGGATCAATTCGATTCACAGTCTTTGGATTCAAAACGTTGTTTCACAAGGGTACAGAATAGGTTTCAAGGTAAGGCCACCTGCAAGAAGATTTTTTCTCTCTCGCATTCCAATAAACCCAGTGAAGGCTCAGGCATTTCTGAAATGTGTTTCAGATCTAGAATTGGCTGGAGTAATTGTACCAGTTCCAGTTCTGGAACAGGGTCTGGGGTTTTACTCAAATCTATTCATTGTACCAAAGAAGGAGAATTCCTTCAGACCAGTTCTGGATTTAAAAATATTGAATCGTTATGTAAGGATACCAACATTCAAAATGGTAACTATAAGGACTATTCTGCCTTTTGTTCAGCAAGGGCATTATATGTCCACAATAGATTTACAGGATGCATATCTGCATATTCCGATTCATCCAGATCACTTTCAGTTTCTGAAATTCTCTTTTCTAGAAAAGCATTACCAGTTTGTGGCCCTTCCGTTTGGCCTAGCAACAGCTCCAAGGATCTTTTCAAAGGTTCTCGGTGCCCTTCTATCTGTAATCAGAGAACAGGGTATTGCGGTATTTCCTTATTTGGACGATATCTTGGTACTTGCTCAGTCTTCACATTCTGCAGAATCTCATACGAATCGACTTGTGTCGTTTCTTCAAAGACATGGTTGGATGATCAATTTACCAAAGAGTTAATTGATTCCTCAGACAAGAGTAACCTTTTTAGGTTTCCAAATAGATTCAGTGTCCATGACCTTGTCTCTAACAGACAAGAGACGTCTGAAATTGGTTTCAGCTTGTCGAAACCTTCAGTCTCAATCATTCCCTTCGGTAGCTTTATGCAGGGAAATTCTAGGTCTCATGACTGCTGCATCGGACGCGATCCCCTTTGCTCGTTTTCACATGCGACCTCTTCAGCTTTGTATGCTGAACCAGTGGTGCAGGGATTATACAAGGATATCACAATTAATATCCTTAAATCCGAATGTACGACACTCTCTGACGTGGTGGACAGATCACCATCGTTTAGTTCAAGGGGCTTCTTTTGTTCTTCCAACCTGGACTGTGATCTCAACAGATGCGAGTCTGACAGGTTGGGGAGCTGTATGGGGGTCTCTGACAGCGCAGGGGGTTTGGGAATCTCAGGAGGCGAGATTACCAATCAACATTTTGGAACTCCGTGCGATTTTCAGAGCTCTTCAGTTCTGGCCTCTTCTGAAGAGAGAATCGTTCATTTGTTTTCAGACAGACAATGTCACAACCGTGGGATATGTCAATCATCAAGGGGGGACTCACAGTCCTCAGGCTATGAAAGAAGTATCTTGGATACTTGTATGTGCGGAATCCAGCTCCTGTCTAATCTCTGCGGTTCACATCCCAGGTGTAGACAATTGGGAAGCGGATTATCTCAGTCGCCAGACGTTACATCCGGGCGAATGGTCTCTTCACCCAGAGGTATTTCTTCAGATTGTTCAAATCTGGGGACTTCCAGAAATAGATCTGATGGCTTCTCATCTAAACAAGAAACTTCCCAGGTATCTGTCCAGATCCAGGGATCCTCAGGCGGAGGCAGTGGACGCATTGTCGCTTCCCTGGAATTATCATCCTGCCTATATCTTTCCGCCTCTAGTTCTTCTTCTAAGAGTGATCTCCAAAATTCTAAAGGAGCGTTCGTTTGTACTGCTGGTGGCTCCAGCATGGCCTCACAGGTTTTGGTATGCGGATCTTGTTCGGATGGCCACCTTCTATCTCAAGGTCCTTTTTTCCATCAGGATCTCAAATCATTAAATTTGAAGGTATGGAGATTGAACGCTTGATTCTTAGTCATAGAGGTTTCTCTGACTCAGTAATTAATACTATGTTACAGGCTCGTAAATCTGTGTCTAGGAAGATTTATTATCGAGTCTGGAAGACTTACATTTCTTGGTGTTCTTCTCATAAATTCTCCTGGCATTCTTTTAGCATTCCTAGAATTTTACAGTTTCTTCAGGATGGTTTGGATAAAGGTTTGTCTGCAAGCTCCTTGAAAGGACAAATATCTGCTCTTTCTGTTCTTTTTCACAGAAAGATTGCTAATCTTCCTGATATTCATTGTTTTGTACAGGCTTTGGTTCGTATCAAGCCTGTCATTAAGTCAATCTCTCCTCCTTGGAGTCTTAATTTGGTTCTGAGGACTTTACAAGCTCCTCCGTTTGAACCTATGCATTCTCTGGATATTAAATTACTTTCTTGGAAAGTTCTGTTTCTTTTGGCCATCTCTTCTGCTAGAAGAGTTTCTGAGTTATCTGCTCTTTCTTGTGAATCTCCTTTTCTGATTTTTCATCAGGATAAGGCGGTGTTGCGGACTTCATTTAAATTTTTACCTAAGGTTGTGAATTCTAACAACATTAGTAGAGAAATTGTTGTTCCTTCATTATGTCCTAATCCTAAGAATTCTCTGGAGAGATCTTTACATTCTTTGGATGTAGTGAGAGCTTTAAAATATTATGTTGAAGCTACTAAAGATTTTAGAAAGACTTCTAGTCTATTTGTTATCTTTTCTGGTTCCAGGAAAGGTCAGAAGGCCTCCGCCATTTCTTTGGCGTCTTGGTTAAAGTCTTTGATTCATCATGCTTATGTTGAGTCGGGTAAATCCCTGCCTCAGAGGATTACGGCTCATTCTACTAGGTCAGTTTCTACTTCCTGGGCTTTTAGGAATGAAGCTTCTGTTGATCAGATTTGCAAAGCAGCAACTTGGTCTTCTTTGCATACTTTTACTAAATTCTACCATTTTGATGTGTTTTCTTCTTCTGAAGCAGTTTTTGGTAGAAAAGTACTTCAGGCAGCTGTATCAGTTTGATTCTTCTGCTTATAATTTCAGTTTTTTTCCTTATTAAGATTAAAACTTTTGTTTTGGGTTGTGGATTATTTTTCAGCGGAATTGGCTGTCTTTATTTTATCCCTCCCTCTCTAGTGACTCTTGCGTGGAAGTTCCACATCTTGGGTATTTATTATCCCATACGTCACTAGCTCATGGACTCTTGCTAATTACATGAAAGAAAACATAATTTATGTAAGAACTTACCTGATAAATTCATTTCTTTCATATTAGCAAGAGTCCATGAGGCCCACCCTTTTTTGTGGTGGTTATGATTTTTTGTAACAAGCACAATTATTCCAATTCCTTATTTTTGATGCTTTCGCTCCTTTCTTATCACCCCACTTCTTGGCTATTCGTTAAACTGAATTGTGGGTGTGGTGAGGGGTGTATTTGTAGGCATTTTGAGGTTTGGGAAACTTTGCCCCTCCTGGTAGGAATGTATATCCCATACGTCACTAGCTCATGGACTCTTGCTAATATGAAAGAAATTAATTTATCAGGTAAGTTCTTACATAAATTATGTTTTTTTTAAATTGCCTATTTTGCAGCAAACTGGGTACTGGCAGACAGCTGCCAGTACCTAAGATGGCGGCAAATAGGTAGAGGGGGGAGGGTTAGAGAGCTGTTTGGGGGGGATCAGGGAGGTTGGAAGGTAAGAGGGGATACTACCCTGCAGAAAATATATAATTTAAAAGAAAAATGTAAAAAACAAAACAAAAAAAAAACCTTTTATTTGTATACTGGCAGACTTTCTGCCAGTTCTTAAGATGGGGGTGACCTTTGGGGGTGGGGGAGGGAAGAGAGCTGTTTGAGAGGGGTCAGTGAGGGATCAGGGGGTGGGGTGTGTCAGGTGAGAGGCTGATCTCTACACTAAAGGTAAAATTAACCCTACAAGCTACCTAATTAACCCCTTCACTGCTGGGTGTAATACAAGTGTGGTGCACAGCGGCATTTAGCACCCTTCTAATTTCCTAAAAACAGTGCCAAAGCCATATATGTCTGCTATTTCTGAACAAAGAGGATCTCAGAGAAGCATTTACAACCATTTGTGCCATGATTGCACAAGCTGTTTATAAATCATTTCAGTGAGAAACCTAAAATTGTGAAAAAGTTAACAATTTTTTTTTTTTTTTTATTGCATTTGGCGGTGAAATGGTGGCATGAAATATACCAAAATGGGCCTAGATCAATACTTTGGGTTGTCTACTAAAAATAATATATATAGTTTTGATAGGTAAAAAAAAAAAAGGTTCTATTTCTGTTTAAATGTAGTGATGGCAAAAATGCTAAAAATGCTCTTGTCTTTTGGGAAAGTTTTTGTCTGAAGTGCCCGGTCCTTAAGGGGTTAAGGGAGATAGACGGCAGCTAGGGAGTCTTAAGTGTATCATTACTTTCGTCTGAGAATTTTTCCCTGAAATTTTCACATTGTCACTATAGAACCATCAGGCCTATTTCATGTAAGCTATGGAGCAATAACTTTTTACTCTTTTTACTCTGAACTCGTAATACCAGTGCAACCCAACTCGCGCAAACGGTTTAACGCTAGCACAGTTAGCGCTCTAGCACTCCACTTGTAATCTAGCCCAATATAATTTCTACTATAATTTTGCGATAAGTCGTTACTCTTTATAGGGACATGAAACCCAACATTGTTCTCTAATGCTTCAGATATAGTATTTCATTTTAAACAACTTTCCAGTTTAATTTTGTATTTGTTTTTAATTTGTTTCATTCTCTTGGTATGCTCTGTTGAAGGAGAGCAATGCACTACTGGGAGCAGGCTGAACATATAAAGGGCCAGATTATGAGTGGCGTAAACGGCTTTAACATATATATGCATGCATACGTATGCTTTAAAATGTTCAGTGAACATGATTTGCGTAGACAGTTTGCTTGTGAACACATAGGAACTGTGTCAGTAAGGGACTCTTTACTTCTCTATGGGACATTTAAAATGCAAACATAGTTGTAAATGGTCTAGCTCACTCAGTTCATAAAGATCTTTCTAATATGTTAAAGTTCACAGGTTTAAACATCACATGACTAAGGTTGTTGGAGCAGTCTTTGTTATACTTTTATACTTACATGGAGCAATGAAGTGGATTTGTAAATACTATTTAACAGTAAAGTCTACTTGAAAGTGAAGATTTTCTTTGTAAACTACTTATTTTGCAAGTGTGGACTTGCAAACCACCCTATTGGGAATTTATCTTGGAACTGGCTGGTGAACCGGAGTTCCTAACTACCTGCTGATGCAAGATTTGAAAAGAAAGAAATATCATCCTAATATCTCCATCCTGCGTGCTATATGCACTAAGAGCGGATGGTCACACTACTCTGACAATCTGAGAGAATGATTCAGCCTCCGCTAACAGGATCTAACCCCTGACCTGGGAGGTCTAACAGACACGAGATTCCGTGACTTCCAGAGGAGACTGACATTGAGAAGGCTGGTAAGCTCCCGGTTTTACCACCGGCATCCATAAGGTACTGTGAATGTACTCCGTCTCTGGAGACTAAGGATTGCCATTTAATATCGCCTGAAGATATAATCGCTTGCATTGTTGCGATTTACGCTGCCAATCATTGATCTGACCGTATTAACCTAAGACTGATCAGTTTCTACATAGGATAAGACTCTAATAGCATCTTACCGGTACCAGTCACAGCAACTTGGGACACTGGGATTAGATATCCCATATCCCCTAGATATACCCTCTTGGAGTGTATTTCTGCTTACATATTTCAGCCCTGTTTTATATGTGATATTATATAGGAGACGTCCAATTTTACTACTATGATTTTAGGTGGTATTTGTTCATTTTAAAGAGATCATTTGTGAATAAATTGTTCTTTATTTTTAATTTTGGGTTCACTTATCAACTTTTGTTCTTATCCTACCTTTAGCATTTTAGCGCTCCCACTTGCATTGTGTTGTATTTTTATTGGTAAGGTACTGGTATAGGTCCGAAACGTTGCTGCTTTTGTTTGTTACTTTGGACCATGAAAGAGAAATAAAGGTCCCTTTTTAAATTTATCTAAAGCTGGAGTCGATTTCTTTATTCAAACATCACTTGGGACAGTTGTATTTTTTTTTTTAAATTGTATATATTAAAGGTCATATTCAAATAATAAAAGTTTATACAAATACTTAGATCTCATGTAGTATAAGTTAAAATTTGGGGATTATATCTATAAAATGCTTTGCTCAAGAACCTTAAACACTTGGCTGTAACTCATTACATAGCAAAGACATTTTTTATTTGATGAATATGGGCCATATTACGTGTGGCATGCTAACAGTTGCAATAAAAAGTGATCAAAGATTGTTAGAAAAAAAGGTTGCAAATGGTTTAAAATAGAGATACATACATATACATGTCTAAATATGTATATTTATAAATATTTGTTTATATGTGTGTACATATGTATTTATATGTGTATATATGTATTTTCAGACATATATAGAAGTGCTTTGGAGCCGTTTGCAGTTAAGTAGCAGAAAACATGTAAAATTGTTTTTATGCAATATTCATATTTAATAAAGTGTTTAACTGTGTTTGTACTGTAAATATTTCACATTCTAATGTTCTTCACATAGGGGAATATGTTCTATGTATTTTTAAATATATATATATATATATAGATAGATAGATAGATAGATAGATAGATAGTCTACCAAAAAACCCATCAGGTATATATAGAAATATTTATTTAAGAATATTGGAATGTGAAATATTATTAACTCTTGTCAGGTTAGTGCACTTAAGAAAATGTGATCGGGTTTGCACAACTTTGTTTCCCCCCCACACACACACTTTTCACGCTCTATTGAAGTCTATGGGAGAATATGTTAACGTGGTCGCATGTATCAGAATTTTTTTTTTTACTTTCAACTTGTAAAGTGCAACAGTATCCAACGTGAAGTCGAGCGCAGTTAGTGCGGAGCTATAAATAGAGCTCCACTCATAATCTAGTCCTATATGTTTAAAAAAATAAGGAAATTTAACAGCAAACATGTGGATTTATTCAAAAGTATAAATTCTGAGTTAAATATAAGCAGCAGGTAAATTATTTAGTTGTCTCTTAATGGGTGTTTTTTTCAACATTTTGTGCTTCAATTAAAGTCTATAGAGAAATATGTTAAAGCCTTCGTGATATTCGAAGTGCATTTTTTTGCTCGCCTTGGGTTAGCGCTTGTGCAAATTTATTTTACTTTCAACTTGTAATACATGCGCTACCTGACAAGTGCAAAAAGCTTACTTCTAGCGGAGTAAATGCGCGACCGGAAGCAATAAATTGCACTCCACTTATAATCTAGCCCTCAAACACCATTCAGGGTGTGTGCTAAGTATTGCTTTATTGCATATAATGTACACTTTTCTTCTAGTACAATTTTTTTATTTAAAGGGACAGTCAAGTCCAAAAAAAACTTTAATTTTTCAAATAGGGCATGTAATTTTAAACAACTTTCCAATTTACTTTTATCAACAATTTTGCTTTGTTCTCTTGGCATTCTAGTAGAAAGCAAACATAGGGAGGCACATATGATAATTTCTAAGCCCTTGAAGACTGCCTCTATTTTATTTACTTTTCACAGCAGGGAAGAGCAAGCTCATGTAAGCCATATAGATAGCATTGTGATCACGCCCGTGGCTAGTGGCAGACACTGCACTAATTGTCTAAAATGCAAGTGAATAGATAATAACTAAAAGTCATGTGATTAGGGGCGGTCAGAAGATGCTTAGATACAAGTTAGTAACAGAAGTAAAAAGTGTATTAATATAACTGTGTTGGTTTTGCAAAACTGGTGAATGGGTAATAAAGGGATTATCTATCTTTTTAAACAACAAAAATTCTGGTGTTGACTGTCCCTTTAAGCTATAAATTATCAGATTATCAGAGGGTAAAATCCTAAAGCTAGCTAGTATTAAAACAGAGGATGTTATTACTAAATGGCCTGTGATTATATAAATCATGAGTTAGTATGTCACAGAGCTTCTAGGTTAATCAATTCTTTATTGATTTTTTTTTTTTTAATATTAATCCAAAGGTGATATCTAGCGATGACAAACAGGACAACTGTGACTACATTTCTTCTAGTTGCTTTTTCTGGCTGTTGGAAATGCCAATTTTCTATCTTTGCTTTATTTCTCTTGGTTTACATTATGACCATCTTGGAAAACCTTTTGATAATTTTATTGATACTTCAAGATTTAAGACTTTGGAAGCCGATGTATTTTTTCTTAGGGAATCTGTCCTTTCTGGAAATCTGGTATATCAGTGTAACATTACCCAATTTATTGGTCAACATTCTTACAGGAAACCGTGAGATCTTCTATAGTGCCTGCATTGCTCAGTTATTTATCTTCACATTTCTTGGAGCTGCAGAGTGTTATCTCTTGTCCGCAATGGCTTACGACCGATATATTGCTATCTGCAACCCTTTACAATATACAATAATTATGCAAAATAATTGTGTCTTATGTTTACTGATTTGTTCTTGGCTTGGAGGTTTCTTGACTCCAATCCTGCCCATCTGGTTTATGATTAAGTTGGACTTCTGTGGACCTAATCAAGTTGAACATTACTTTTGCGATGCTTCGCCACTGGTCAGGTTGGCATGTGGGGACAAAAAAGTCAAAGAAATTGTTGACTTTGTCGTGTCTGTGCTGGTTTTGATAAGCTCCTTGTTGGTAATCTTTATAACTTACACTTACATTACATTAGCCATCATGAAGATGTCCTCTTCCCATGGAAGGTTTAAAGCATTTTCCACATGCATCTCTCATTTGTCTGTGGTTTGTATCTTTTATGGGACCATGGGTTTCACTTACATGCGGGTGGAAGGTGGTTCTACTTTCTCAACAAATAAACTTATCTCTGTGTTCTACTCCGTGGTCACTCCAATGCTAAACCCTGTTATTTACTCCTTAAGAAATGAGGATGTTAAGCTTGCATTAAGAAAAGTGTTAATTAACTACAAATGTTTAAAGGGACATATTACTTGGTAGAATGATGGGGCTATTCAATCCTGAGCACACTACTATGGAACAGCTGTGTTAGCCTTTTATTTGCTAAGATTGTCACCACATGCATGTGGGCATTGTCAATATCTGCCATACCACTGTTGCTGATTGGTAAGTATGCTCTATGTTCTGAGAAAAAGAGAATTACCTACACTACTGACCTATATGCCCCTTTAAAAATACAATGTAATAGCAGATGCAGAATTGTACTAATTGAAATAAGTTCAATCATTGCATTGTTGTCTTCTGTTTTCCCCTGTGCAATTATTGGTCAACACTGCTGAAAAAATAATGTAATATATAGAATGGATTCCATTGTAATTATTCTACATATGTGGAAATTTAAAAAATGGTGTGTGCAACCGAATAAAAAACTTAAAGGGATATTAAACAAAACATTTAATCTCCATGTAAAACATTTAGGGGTCGATTATAATCTAACTGTGATTTGCTCCAGAAATGGATTTTGCATTGGTCATCAAGTTTCTTGATCAAAATACAAAATGGTTTTGTTTGTTAAAAGCCCACAGCTGTGACTTCCTGTTGTAACTGAAAGAGATGTTACCTGTAGTTTTTACGAAAATTAAAGGGACATGAAACCCAAAAATTTTCTATCGTGATTCAGATAGAGAATACAATTTTAAACAAGTTTCCAATTTACTTCTATTATTTAATTTGCTTCCTTCTCTTGTTATCCTTTGATGGAAGGTGTATCTAAGCAAACTCAGGAGCAACAGAGAACCTAGCTAGTAGCTGTTGATTGGTGGTTACATATATATATTGATTGTGATTGGCTCACCCCCATGTATTCAGTTAGAAACTATTAGGGCATTGCTGCTCCTTCAACAAATGATACCAAGAGAATGAAACAGATTAGAAGTAAATTATAAAGTTGTTTAAAATTGTATCCTCTATCTGAATCATGAAAAAAATTTTTTGGGTTTTATGTCCCTTTAAAGGGACAGTCAAGTCCAAAAAAACCTTTCATAATTCAAATAGGGCATGTAATTTTAAACGACTTTCCAATTTACTTTTATCACCGATTTCGATTTGTTCGCTTGGTATTCTTAGTTGAAAGCTAAACCTAGGAGGTTAATATGCTATTTTCTTAGACCTTAAAGGCCGCCTCTTCATTTGACAGTTTTTCACCACTAGAGGGCATTAGTTCATGTGTTTCATTTAGATAACAGTGAGCCTGGCTAAGATGCAAGTCTGTCAAAAGAACTGAAATAAGGGGGAAGTCTGCAGAGATTTAGATACAAGGTAATTACAGAGGTAAAACATGTATTATTATAACTGTGTTGGCTATGCAAAACTGGGGAATGGGTAATTAAGGGATTATCTATCTTTTAAAATAACAACCAATTCTGGTGGTGACTGTCCCTTTATAGAAACCACTTTTTTCTACGAACTTGAGAAAGTCCCACACGAAATTACTTCATCACTCATATATCACACCTAGGCTGAGGACTAGATGGGTACCAGGGGCGACAGATGTATGCTCTTCTAACTCATCTGACTTGATTCATATGATATGGGATTGCCCAAAATTAAAATGGTATTGGAGTAAAATTTCCTACTGGCTTACAAAGGTGATTAAAGTCAAAGTGACCATAATAGCTAAGCAGGTTCTCTTCCTTATATTATCATGATCTTGTTGATTAATAGATAGTTAATATTGCATTATTGGGCTAATCATAGAACTCCACCATTTGGACAATTACTTAAAGGGACAGTCAAGTCAAAATTAAACTTTAAAAATGCAGATAGGGCATGCTATTTTAAACAGCTTTCCAATTTACTTTTATTATTAAATTTGCTTTGTTCTCTTGGTATTCTTTGTTAAAAGCTAACCCTAGGTGGGCTCATAAAGTAATTTCTAAGCTGTTGAAGCCACCTCTAACTTTGAAAAACGGTCAAAATGCACAGTGCTAGTTCATGTGTGTCATATAGATAACATTGTGCTCACCCCCATGGAGTTATTTATGAGAAGTCAGCACTGATTGGATAAAATACAAGTCTGTCAAAAGAACTGAGATAAGGAGGCAGTCTGCAGAGGCTTAGATACAATCATGTAATTATATAGGTAAAACGTGTATTAATATAATAGTGTTGGTTATGCAAAACTGGGAAATGGTAAATAAAAGGATTATCTATCTTTTTAAACAATAAAATTTTTCAAGTAGACTGTACCTTTCAGACCATACGTTCACAGACGTTGATAGAACAGACAGTCATATGGGACCCAGAAAAGAGAATCAATTCTCAATAATTAGGACGTAAATCTTGAACATATTCTGGTACATTTGAGAAAATGGTAGATGGTGCTTTATGGTGGAGATACCATTGGTCTAATAACTATACATGTATCTGCATTATCCCCTTACTATTGACAGTCCTTGACGAGAGTGGTGGAAATCATTGGTCTGTGAGCAGTCTAGGACTGTATGTAAGCACGTGCCTTGAGGGTATGCATTCACGTGTCTTAGTGTAAGTGTAAGATCTCTTTTTTTTATGCCTTTTTTATCTTTGACTACTTGCACTGGGGCTTAAAATTCAATGATTTTAATTGTTTAATTTATTTATTTTGCTTAGTTTGTTGTTGTTTTTTTTGTTTCTTATATATTTTAAAAAATAGACTCCAGTGTATTGGATTCCTTGAAGATTCATCTTTGAATTCTTATAGCAATGTATTTTGTTCTTTCTTTAGTATATTTTATTGTTTGCCTATATATACTGTATATGTTTCTGGCTTATACAAACTCTTATTGACACGTAGCCTTTTGGGCATCTGTGTTTGTGAATCCTTAATATAAAGCTGTGAACACCTTTTTAACAGAGAAGCTCCCAAAAAGGCCTTTTCGTATGTTAAGTATTTGTCTTCAAAATGGAAACTGGGAGGTCACCTGAGACTAATGTATACAAGAGCCCTTTCCCACTACTTAAGGTTACAGTAAAGGGTTTAGGATTTAAAATCTTTTTTCACTGTGGAAGGGAAATACTCATTTACATCTGTGAGATTAACCTGTTGCAATCCATTTCCATCCTCACCACTGATTAACCATCTGAATGCTGGGCACACTTACTCTATAGCTATTTCATCACTTTTAATCTTTGACAAGTATTGTTTTTTACATTATTTATTTGTATTGTTTGTTAAAGCGCCATTTTCAGTTTGGCATGCTGCTAAAACAAGATGGAGACTACAGGTTACTATTAAAAGGACTTATGATATCTTCTTATATACTAAATTTTAACAGTATTGAAACAGTAAAGCGTTAACCATCGACATTGCAACTTTGTATCAGCATAAAAGATGCTCAAACAAGATCACACCTTCATGACAGGGTTTTTAAACTGGTTGCACCTATATTATTGAACTTCTAAATAGCATTGCGCCTTTGTGAAGGTGCGTTAAAATCTCAATGCGACAAAACAATATGGAGTTGATCACAATCCTATACTTTATTTAAGAAGATTTCTGAACTTTGGTTGCTATTGTCAGTATGCTTTTGTCACGAAAGTGCCGACAAGTGGCAATGTTGGCGGACTTTTGCAGAAGCCGCAATTCTTATTATTTCCTATGGGAGACACATCGCTATTCGTCAGCACAAAATTACGACAGACCGACGGACTGCGAGGCCGACAAGGCCAGACATGCAGTTTCTCTTCTGTCTGTCGATGCTTTGAATATCAGGGGCCTTAAAGAGCAATAAAGAAAAATTAAAAACAAGACTACATCTTCAGCTTTGACATAGAGACATGGGACAAGGAAACAAGATATTTCACAAGACTTTATGAATTCTGCCTGCTGGGTCTAAGTGTAGGGGAAAAATCTTGACCACACCCCTGTAATGCCCTTGACCAACCCCTTTTCACGGTTTGCAAGATCACTCTCTCACATCCCTCTCCCTCATTTCTCTCTCACATCCCTCTCTCCCTCCTTTCTCTCTCACATCCTCCTCTCTCTCCTTTCTCTCTCACATCCTCCTCTCCCTCCTTTCTCTCTCACATCCCTCTCTCCCACCTTTCTCTCTCCCTCCCTTCTCTCTCACATTCCTCTCTTATTTCTCTCTCACATCCCTCTCTCCCTCCTTTCTCTCTCTCATTCCTCTCTTATTTCTCTCTCACATCCCTCTCTCCCTCCTTTCTCTCTCACATTCCTCCCTCCCTCCTTTCTCTCTCACATCCCTCTCTCCCTCCTTTCTCTCTCACATTCCTCTCTCCCTCCTTTCTCTCTCACATCCCTCTCTCCCTCCTTCTCTCTCACATCCTTCTCTGCCTCCTTTCTCTCTCACATTCCTCTCTCCCTCCTTTCTCTCTCACATTCCTCTCTCCCTCCTTTCTCTCTCACATTCCTCTCTTATTTCTCTCTCACATCCCTCTCTTATTTCTCTCTCACATCCCTCTCTCCCTCCTTTCTCTCTCACATCCCTCTCTCCCTCCTTTCTCTCTCACATCCTCCTCTCCCTCCTTTCTCTCTCACATCCCTCTCTCCCTCCTTTCTCTCTCACATTCCTCTCTCCCTCCTTTCTCTCTCACATTCCTCTCTTATTTCTCTCTCACATCCCTCTCTCCCTCCTTTCTCTCTCACATTCCTCTCGTATTTCTCTCTCACGTCCCTCTCTCCCTCCTTTCTCTCTCACATTCCTCTCTCCCTCCTTTCTCTCTCACATCCCTCTCTCCCTCCTTTCTCTCTCACATTCCTCTCTCCCTCCTTTCTCTCTCACATCCCTCTCTCCCTCCTTTCTCTCTCACTTCCTTCTGTCCCTCCTTTCTCTCTCACATTCCTCTCTCCCTCCTTTCTCTCTCACATTCCTCTCTCCCTCCTTTCTCTCTCACATTCCTCTCTTATTTCTCTCTCACATCCCTCTCTTATTTCTCTCTCACATCCCTCTCTCCCTCCTTTCTCTCTCACATTCCTCTTATTTCTCTCTCAAATCCCTCTCTCCCTCCTCTCTCCCTCCTTTCTCTCTCACATTCCTCTCTCCCTCCTTTCTCTCTCACATTCCTCTCTTATTTATCTCTCACATCCCTCTCTCCCTCCTTTCTCTCTCACATCCCTCTCTCCCTCCTTTCTCTCTCACATTCCTCTCTTATTTCTCTCTCACATCCCTCTCTCCCTCCTTTCTCTCTCACATTCCTCTCTCCCTCCTTTCTCTCTCACATTCCTCTCTCCCTCCTTTCTCTCTCACATTCCTCTCTTATTTCTCTCTCACATCCCTCTCTTATTTCTCTCTCACATCCCTCTCTCCCTCCTTTCTCTCTCACATTCCTCTCTTATTTCTCTCTCACATCCCTCTCTCCCTCCTTGCTTTCTCAAATCCCTCTCTCCCTCCTTTCTCTCTCACATTCCTCTCTTATTTCTCTCTCACATCCCTCTCTCCCTCCTTTCTCTCTCACATTCCTCTCTTATTTCTCTCTCACATCCCTCTCTCCCTCCTTTCTCTCTCACATTCCTCTTATTTCTCTCTCACATCCCTCTCTCCCTCCTTTCTCTCTCACATTCCTCTCTTATTTCTCTCTCACATACCTCTCTCCCTCCTTTCTCTCTCACATCCCTCTCTCCCTCCTTTCTCTCTCACATTCCTCTCTTATTTCTCTCTCACATCCCTCTCTCCCTCCTTTCTCTCTCACATTCCTCTTATTTCTCTCTCACATCCCTCTCTCCCTCCTCTCTCCCTCCCTTCTCTCTCACATTCCTCTCTCCCTCCTTTCTCTCTCACATTCCTCTCTTATTTTTCTCTCACATCCCTCTCTTATTTCTCTCTCACATCCCTCTCTCCCTCCTTTCTCTCTCACATTCCTCTCTTATTTCTCTCTCACATCCCTCTCTCCCTCCTTTCTCTCTCCCATTCCTCTCTTATTTCTCTCTCACATCCCTCTCTCCCTCCTTTCTCTCTCACATTCCTCTCTTATTTCTCTCTCACATCCCTCTCTCCCTCCTTTCTCTCTCACATTCCTCTCTTATTTCTCTCTCACATCCCTCTCTCCCTCCTTTCTCTCTCACATTCCTCTCTTATTTCTCTCTCACATCCCTCTCTTATTTCTCTCTCACATCCCTCTCTCCCTCCTTTCTCTCTCACATTCCTCTCTTATTTCTCTCTCACATCCCTCTCTCCCTCCTTTCTCTCTCACATTCCTCTCTTATTTCTCTCTCACATCCCTCTCTCCCTCCTTTCTCTCTCACATTCCTCTCTTATTTCTCTCTCAAATCCCTCTCTCCCTCCTTTCTCTCTCACATCCCTCTCTCCCTCCTTTCTCTCTCACATCCCTCTCTCCCTCCTTTCTCTCTCACATTCCTCTCTCCCTCCTTTCTCTCTCTCTCACATTCCTCTCTCCCTCCTTTCTCTCTCACATTCCTCTCTTATTTCTCTCTCACATTCCTCTCTTATTTTTCTCTCACATCCCTCTCTCCCTCCTTTCTCTCTCACATTCCTCTCTTATTTCTCTCTCACATCCCTCTCTCCCTCCTTTCTCTCTCACATTCCTCTCTTATTTCTCTCTCACATCCCTCTCTCCCTCCTTTCTCTCTCACATTCCTCTCTTATTTCTCTCTCACATCCCTCTCTCCCTCCTCTCTCCCACATTCCTCTCTCCCTCCTTTCTCTCTCACATTCCTCTCTTATTTCTCTCTCACATCCCTCTCTCCCTCCTTTCTCTCTCACATTCCTCTCTTATTTCTCTCTCACATCCCTCTCTCCCTCCTTTCTCTCTCACATTCCTCTCTCCCTCCTTTCTCTCTCACATTCCTCTCTCCCTCCTTTCTCTCTCACATTCCTCTCTTATTTCTCTCTCAAATCCCTCTCTCCCTCCTTTCTCTCTCACATCCCTCTCTCCCTCCTTTCTCTCTCACATTCCTCTCTTATTTCTCTCTCACATCCCTCTCTCCCTCCTTTCTCTCTCACATTCCTCTCTCCCTCCTTTCTCTCTCTCACACATTCCTCTCTCCCTCCTTTCTCTCTCACATTCCTCCCTCCTTTCTCTCTCACATTCCTCTCTTATTTCTCTCTCACGTCCCTCTCTCCCTCCTTTCTCTCTCACATTCCTCTTTTATTTCTCTCTCACATCCCTCTCTCCCTCCTTTCTCTCTCACATTCCTCTCTTATTTCTCTCTCACATCCCTCTCTCCCTCCTTTCTCTCTCACATCCCTCTCTCCCTCCTTTCTCTCTCACATTCCTCTCTTATTTCTCTCTCACATCCCTCTCTCCCTCCTTTCTCTCTCACATTCCTCTCTTATTTCTCTCTCACATCCCTCTCTCCCTCCTCTCTCCCACATTCCTCTCTCCCTCCTTTCTCTCTCACATTCCTCTCTTATTTCTCTCTCACATCCCCCTCTTATTTCTCTCTCACATCCCTCTCTCCCTCCTTTCTCTCTCACATTCCTCTCTTATTGCTCTATCACATCCCTCTCTCCCTCCTTTCTCTCTCACATCCCTCTCTCCCTCCTTTCTCTCTCACATTCCTCTCTTATTTCTCTCTCACATCCCTCTCTCCCTCCTTTCTCTCTCACATTCCTCTCTTATTTCTCTCTCACATCCCTCTCTCCCTCCTTTCTCTCTCACATTCATCTCTTATTTCTCTCTCACATCCCTCTCTCCCTCCTTTCTCTCTCACATCCCTCTCTCCCTTCTTTCTCTCTCACATTCCTCTCTTATTTCTCTCTCACATCCCTCTCTCCCTCCTTTCTCTCTCACATTCCTCTCTTATTTCTCTCTCACATCCCTCTCTCCCTCCTTTCTCTCTCACATTCCTCTCTCCCTCCTTTCTCTCTCACATTCCTCTCTCCCTCCTTTCTCTCTCACATTCCTCTCTTATTTCTCTCTCACATCCCTCTCTTATTTCTCTCTCACATCCCTCTCTCCCTCCTTTCTCTCTCACATTCCTCTCTTATTTCTCTCTCACATCCCTCTCTCCCTTCTTTCTCTCTCACATCCCTCTCTCCCTCCTTTCTCTCTCACATTCCTCTCTTATTTCTCTCTCACATCCCTCTCTCCCTCCTTTCTCTCTCACATTCCTCTCTTATTTCTCTCTCACATCCCTCTCTCCCTCCTTTCTCTCTCACATTCCTCTCTTATTTCTCTCTCACATCCCTCTCTCCCTCCTTTCTCTCTCACATTCCTCTCTTATTTCTCTCTCACATCCCTCTCTCCCTCCTTTCTCTCTCACATCCCTCTCTCCCTCCTTTCTCTCTCACATTCCTCTCTTATTTCTCTCTCACATCCCTCTCTCCCTCCTTTCTCTCTCACATTCCTCTCTTATTTCTCTCTCACATCCCTCTCTCCCTCCTTTCTCTCTCACATTCCTCTCTCCCTCCTTTCTCTCTCACATTCCTCTCTCCCTCCTTTCTCTCTCACACTCCTCTCTTATTTCTCTCTCACATCCCTCTCTTATTTCTCTCTCACACCCCTCTCTCCCTCCTTTCTCTCTCACATTCCTCTCATATTTCTCTCTCACATCCCTCTCTCCCTCCCTCCTTTCTCTCTCACATCCCTCTCTCCCTCCTTTCTCTCTCACATTCCTCTCTTATTTCTCTCTCACATCCCTCTCTCCCTCCTTTTTCTCTCACATTCCTCTCTTATTTCTCTCTCACATCCCTCTATCCCTCCTTTCTCTCTCACATTCCTCTCTTATTTCTCTCTCACATCCCTCTCTCTCTCCTTTCTCTCTCACATTCCTCTCTTATTTCTCTCTCACATCCCTCTCCCTCCTTTCTCTCTCACATTCCTCTCTTATTTCTCTCTCACATCCCTCTCTCCCTTATTTCTCTCTCACATCCCTCTCTCCCTTATTTCTCTCTCACATTCCTCTCTTATTTTTCTCTCACATCCCTCTCTCCCTCCTTTCTAGCTCATATTGTTTTCCCTCCTTTCTCTCTCACATCCCCCACTCCCCCCTTTCTCTCTCACACCCCCTCCCCCTCCTTTATCTCTCATATTCCCTCTCTCCCTAATTTACTCCTATTATCAAATTTTCTTTGTTCTTTTGGTATCTTTATTTGAAAAAGCAAGAATGTAAGCTTAGGAGCCGGCCCTTTTTTTTTTAGCACCTGGGTAGCGCTTGCTGATTGGTGTCTAAATGTAATCCAAAAAGGCAGCAATGCCACTTTAATAGCAAGGCTATGTTTTTATTGGGACATAACCAAAATAGTACAACAATGTTTTGGTCTATATGACCTTAATCATGTTGCATGTAGCCGCCAATCAGCAAGCGCTACCCAGGTGCTGAAACAAAACAAAAAATGGCCGGCTCCTAAGCTTTTTTAAATAAAGATACCAAGAGAACAAAGAAAAATTGATTGAGTGGAGTAAATTAGAAAGTTGCTTAAAATTGAACGCTCTGGGGCTGATTTATCAAAGTCTACTTTGTAGTGTATCATGTTTGCCAGACATCGCTGAATGCCGACAGCATACACCGTCGGCATTTAACATTGCACAAGCAGTTCTAGTGAACTGCTTGTGCAATGCTGCCCTCTGCCGATTGGTCGCTAGCAGGGGGTGCCAATCAACCCAATCGTACACGATCGGGCGGATTGCAGACCGCAGCCTAAGAGGCAGCGGACCAGTTAAGGAGCTACTTCAAAACTGCTGTTTTCGAAGGCTTACACGGTAACAGGGGCATCAGGGGCTATTCGGCCCTTGATAAATCGGCCCCTCTATCTGAATCATGAAAGTTACATTTTTACTAGACTATCCTTTTAAATACAATTGCAATAACTTCTAAACTATAGTTGACAACTTTTCCAGCTGCTCCAGAGTACAGGACCATTTTCATTCACATATGGTGCCTGGGCCAGCCTCCTGCACTCCTTGCTGTCAGTGTTTGTAATGGACATTTCCTGCCTGTCATTATGGCACTGGTGTCAGAGTAGCCTGTGGGTAATAAATAACATTTATGTGTGATGGGTTGATAGGTGGGCGTGGCTAAGGCACTGGAGATTGACCATAAGGTCCGGCAGCAAAATAGGGGAGCGGGGAGACAATTAATAATCCCGGCTGGTGCAGATGGCTGCACTGTGTTAAACATTTGGTGCTTGAAGCCTTCTACCCAAAGATCTGAGAATCATACAAGCTTTAAATATAAATTCCAGGCTGAATGCCCCCAGACACCAAGAATTCATGCATGTGTATGGCCCAGTGAAGCTGGAGAGACACTGGCAGAGCACTTACATTTACAGGGCCTGAATTGAGCAAGCCCACCTAAATGGGCAAGTAAAACTCCAGCCCTGCCAGACCTGTAAAAGCCCTAACACCAGTCTCAGCCTTGTCCAGCAACACAGAAGGATAACACCAGCTACTACAGTGGTAATCTACACCAGGGCTTATTGTCAGTTCCCACCATAATGTACAGTCTCACTGTGATCTACTGCTGTATAATGTGATGATAGTATATTTGTATGGCACATTAAACTCACAGTATCTTACTTACCATGACTTGTGAATTGCTCCAGTGTTCAGATACCTACCTTCACTAATCCTTTATTATTTTTATGACTCTTTTTCTTACCTCACTTGGGGCTAGATTATAAGTGGAGCGCTAAATTATTGAGCTCCCGCAAACTGGCAAATTTGCCCGTTTGCGGGAGCGCAATAATTAACCAGCTATTACAAGTGACTGATTATTGCTACCGCAAGATCAGGGTAGCAATTAGTGCTTAAAAAATTACCCAGAGATCGGATATCTGGTTAATTTTATAAATCTGCCCAAAATACTGTCTAGTGTAGTTTATTAAAAAATAAAGATGGCAGCTAGCCACAAGGGGAGGGTCAATGAGGTGTTAAGGGATGGCAGTGTGATTAAATTTGTACTAGTATCGCTTACTTTATGGGCAGTATAAAGATGGGAGCGGTTTAAGCACTTCATATTAGCTTAGGGATAATATCAGATTTACTGCTTCATTTGGCCTAGATTTGGAGTTCGGCGGTAGCCGTGAAAACCAGCGTTAGAGGCTCCTAACGCTGGTTTTGGGCGCCCGCTGGTATTTGGAGTCAGTGATTAAAGGGTCTAACGCTCACTTTTCAGCCGCGACTTTTCCATACCGCAGATCCCCCTACGCCATTTGCGTAGCCTATCTTTTCAATGGGATCTTTCTAACGCTGGTATTTAGAGTCGTTTCTGCAGTGAGCGTTAGAGCTCTAACGACAAGATTCCAGCCGCCTGAAAATAGCAGGAGTTAAGAGCTTTCTGGCTAACGCCGGTTTATAAAGCTCTTAACTACTGTACCCTAAAGTACACTAACACCCATAAACTACCTATGTACCCCTAAACCGAGCTCCCCCCACACCGCCGCCACTCGATTAAAATTTTTAACCCCTAATCTGCCGACCGCCACCTACGTTATACTTATGTACCCCTAATCTGCTGCCCCTAACCCCGCCGACCCCTGTATTATATTTATTCACCCCTAACCTGCCCCCCACAACGTCGCCGCCAGCTACTTACAATAATTAACCCCTAATCTTCCGACCGCAAATCGCCGCCACCTACGTTATCCCTATGTACCCCTAATCTGCTGCCCCTAACACCGCCGACCCCTATATTATATTTATTAACCCCTAATCTGCCCCCCTCAACGTCGCCGACACCTGCCTACACTTATTAACCCCTAATCTGCCGAGCGGACCTGAGCGCTACTATAATAAAGTTATTAACCCCTAATCCGCCTCACTAACCCGATCATAAATAGTATTAACCCCTAATCTGCCCTCCCTAACATCGCCGACACCTACCTTCAATTATTAACCCCTAAACTTCCGATCGGAGCTCACCGCTATTCTAATAAATGGATTAACCCCTAAAGCTAAGTCTAACCCTAACACTAACACCCCCCTAAGTTAAATATAATTTTTATCTAACGAAATAAATTAACTCTTATTAAATAAATTATTCCTATTTAAATCTAAATACTTACCTGTAAAATAAATCCTAATATAGCTACAATATAAATTATAATTATATTATAGCTATTTTAGGATTAATATTTATTTTACAGGCAACTTTGTAATTATTTTAACCAGGTACAATAGCTATTAAATAGTTATTAACTATTTAATAGTTACCTAGTTAAAATAATAACAAATTTACCTGTAAAATAAATCCTAACCTAAGTTATAATTAAACCTAACACTACCCTATCAATAAAATAATTAAATAAACTACCTACAATTACCTACAATTAACCTAACACTACACTATCAATACATTAATTAAACACAATTGCTACAAATAAATACAATTAAATAAACTAGCTAAAGTACAAAAAATAAAAAAGAACTAAGTTACAGAAAATAAAAAAATATTTACAAACATAAGAAAAATATTACAACAATTTTAAACTAATTACACCTACTCTAAGCCCCCTAATAAAATAACAAAGCCCCCCAAAATAAAAAATTCCCTACCCTATTCTAAATTAAAAAAGTTACAAGCTCTTTTACCTTACCAGCCCTGAACAGGGCCCTTTGCGGGGCATGCCCCAAGAATTTCAGCTCTTTTGCCTGTAAAAGAATAAATACAATACCCCCCCCCCAACATTACAACCCACCACCCACATACCCCTAATCTAACCCAAACCCCCCTTAAATAAACCTAACACTAAGCCCCTGAAGATCTTCCTACCTTGTCTTCACCATCCAGGTATCACCGATCCGTCCTGGCTCCAAGATCTTCATCCAACCCAAGCGGGGGTTGGCGATCCATAATCCGGTCCAGAAGAGGCTCCAAAGTCTTCCTCCTATCCGGCAAGAAGAGGACATCCGGACCGGCAAACATCTTCTCCAAGCGGCATCTTCGATCTTCTTCCATCCGGTGCGGAGCGGGTCCATCTTGAAGCAGGCGACGCGGATCCATCCTCTTCTTCCGATGTCTCCCGACTAATGACGGTTCCTTTAAGGGACGTCATCCAAGATGGCGTCCCTCGAATTCCAATTGGCTGATAGGATTCTATCAGCCAATCGGAATTAAGGTAGGAATTTTCTGATTGGCTGATGGAATCAGCCAATCAGAATCAAGTTCAATCCGATTGGCTGATCCAATCAGCCAATCAGATTGAGCTCGCATTCTATTGGCTGTTCCGATCAGCCAATAGAATGCGAGCTCAATCTGATTTGCTGATGGGATCGGCCAATCGGATTGAACTTGATTCTGATTGGCTGATTCCATCAGCCAATCAGAAAATTCCTACCTTAATTCCGAGTGGCTGATAGAATCCTATCAGCCAATCGGAATTCGAGGGACGCCATCTTGGATGACGTCCCTTAAAGGAACCGTCATTAGTCGGGAGACATCGGAAGAAGAGGATGGATCCGCGTCGCCTGCTTCAAGATGGACCCGCTCCGCACCGGATGGAAGAAGATCGAAGATGCCGCTTGGAGAAGATGTTTGCCGGTCCGGATGTCCTCTTCTTGCCGGATAGGAGGAAGACTTTGGAGCACCGGATTATGGATCGCCAACCCCCGCTTGGGTTGGATGAAGATCTTGGAGCCAGGACGGATCGGTGATACCTGGATGGTGAAGACAAGGTAGGAAGATCTTCAGGGGCTTAGTGTTAGGTTTATTTAAGGGGGGTTTGGGTTAGATTAGGGGTATGTGGGTGGTGGGTTGTAATGTTGGGGGGGGGGGGGTATTGTATTTATTCTTTTACAGGCAAAAGAGCTGAAATTCTTGGGGCATGCCCCGCAAAGGGCCCTGTTCAGGGCTGGTAAGGTAAAAGAGCTTGTAACTTTTTTAATTTAGAATAGGGTAGGGAATTTTTTATTTTGGGGGGCTTTGTTATTTTATTAGGGGGCTTAGAGTAGGTGTAATTAGTTTAAAATTGTTGTAATATTTTTCTTATGTTTGTAAATATTTTTTTATTTTCTGTAACTTAGTTCTTTTTTATTTTTTGTACTTTAGCTAGTTTATTTAATTGTATTTATTTGTAGCAATTGTGTTTAATTAATTTATTGATAGTGTAGTGTTAGGTTAATTGTAGGTAATTGTAGGTAGTTTATTTAATTATTTTATTGATAGGGTAGTGTTAGGTTTAATTATAACTTAGGTTAGGATTTATTTTACAGGTAAATTTGTTATTATTTTAACTAGGTAACTATTAAATAGTTAATAACTATTTAATAGCTATTGTACCTGGTTAAAATAATTACAAAGTTGCCTGTAAAATAAATATTAATCCTAAAATAGCTATAATATAATTATAATTTATATTGTAGCTATATTAGGATTTATTTTACAGGTAAGTATTTAGCTTTAAATAGGAATAAGTTATTTAATAAGAGTTAATTAATTTCGTTAGATGTAAATTATATTTAACTTAGGGGGGTGTTAGTGTTAGGGTTAGACTTAGCTTTAGGGGTTAATACATTTATTAGAATAGCGGTGAGCTCCAGTCGGCAGATTAGGGGTTAATAATTGAAGTTAGGTGTCGGCGATGTTAGGGAGGGCAGATTAGGGGTTAATACTATTTATTATAGGGTTAGTGAGGCGGATTAGGGGTTAATAACTTTATTATAGTAGCGCTCAGGTCCGCTCGGCAGATTAGGGGTTAATAAGTGTAGGTAGGTGTCGGCGACGTTGTGGGGGGCAGATTAGGGGTTAATAAATATAACATAGGGGTCGGCGATGTTAGGGCAGCAGATTAGGGGTACATAGGGATAACGTAGGTGGCGGCGTTTTACGGAGCGGCAGATTAGGGGTTAAAAAAAATATGCAGGGGTCAGCGATAGCGGGGGCGGCAGATTAGGGGTTAATAAGTGTAAGATTAGGGGTGTTTAGACTCGGGGTACATGTTAGGGTGTTAGGTGCAGACGTAGGAAGTGTTTCCCCATAGGAATCAATGGGGCTGCGTTAGGAGCTGAACGCTGCTTTTTTGCAGGTGTTAGGTTTTTTTTCAGCTCAAACAGTCCCATTGTTTCCTATGGGAGAATCGTGCACGAGCACGTTTTTGAGGCCGGCCGCGTCCGTAAGCAACTCTGGTATCGAGAGTTGCTTTTGCGGTAAAAATGCTCTACGCTCCTTTTTTGGAGCCTAACGCAGCATTTGTTTTAACTCTCGATACCAGAGTTAAATTTATGGTGCGGCCAGAAAAAAGCCCGCGGAGCGTTAACAGCCCTTTTACCGCCGAACTCCAAATCTAGGCCTTTGAGTGTAATAGCTATAACATATTCAATTAAAAAGAGAACACAAGATATTAGAAAATTACGTTATATAAACTAGACTAAGGATTATGTAATTAACACAACATAACTCTGGTCAGTGTCCCAACAGTATATTCACCACTATTATGGAGCAGCTGAAAACAGACCCAAAATACTTTTATTTTATTAGCCCCAGGATTTTACTTGCATTATAAGCTGAGTCTTACAAATGTTGTAAAAGAACCTTTGAGAGAGAGTATCATAGTGGTTCGAGGTCGGTCGTGGACCAATATTATTATCCTCTAGGGTCTCTCCAATAAGGTTTGAAGGGTGTATATAACCATATTGCTTATTTGTTACTGAAGCAATCTTTCTACGATTATCATTTGGAACAGCGGTATTGGGAAGGGAATTTGCTTGTTTTCCTATCATGGAATCCTGGGAGCCCCCCACTAACTCCCAATCGACCATGGGTGTCTGGAAATGTCCTCCCTTCGGTTGCCATTCTTATCGGGTATCAGGTGGTTTTGTTTGAGAGTTTTGTATACCAGGGGCTGCTGCTATAAGGTTATACAAAGTCATCGACCGGGCCCCTCTGTTTAGAGGTTTGTGAAGTGTCACAGAGTTAGCTTCTAAGTACCGGGGAATCTCTCGACAGTAACCTGCATGCATCTCGCCACAGTTATTATTATTTAGAGCAGTGGTGTTGAGAAGGGAGTGATTTTACTTTTCCATCATGGATTTTTGGGAGCCCCCCCACAAACTCACAGTCGGCCATGTGTATCAATGTGTCCCCCCACTCTTGGGGTGCTAGATAGTTCATTAAAGGTTAACTGTGCCCACAGGGAATTCTTTACCTCTAGAGTTGTTGCAGGATGGGCGCCTGAGACCGCCAACAAGGTTTCTCCATTTTGCGTCTTGTGTAGTATAACAGGGTTAGTTCCCGGGTGCGGGGATTTCCCCTGTCAGTAGTCAGATGAGTTTGCTGCCATCGGTCTCGCCACAGTTGTAGATGGTGTGTTTATGGTAGTAAAGCGACTCAGTAGGTAATCCAGTAGAGCATTATTTATAAGGTGCTGGCATAATTCTTCGAACCTGGCCATGTTGATGCTTAGGGTATCTTGTAGGATTGGTTTCCTTACAGTGGCCATTTTAGCTGTAAAGTGGTGAAGGTTTTCCGTTTTAACTTCCCTTCCAGGAGTTTTATCTTTTTCTGTGGTCTTGTGTCCCTTTTGTGACAGATCAAAATGAATAGGGTCTGTGCAAATATACCCTGATGTGTGGTGATGGCAAAATACCTTGGAGTACTGAGGGGGGTAGCGCTGTCTATCGTGAGCCGCCTCTCTAGGCCTTTGTTGTCTAGTCAGTTCTCCCGAATACAGTATTGTTGAAGCTAAATATTGTATTACTGAGTGGTAATCTATGAGGATGATTTTTGCTGTGCAGTCTCTTGTAATCGGCGGGTTTATGAGAGGTTCATCCGGCGCTCTGGAGTATGCGACAGTCCAGCATTGCTGCTAAGACATGCCCCCCGCTACTGTAATTTGTAATTAAACTCACCTGTATCAATTAACAGGTGCTGACAATATAGAAATCACACCAGCAACCCGTTAAAATAGTGAAAAATGTATTCAACCTTTCTGTTGTGTGTCTCTGTGTGCCACACTGAGCATGGAGAAGAGAAAGAGCAGCAAAGAATTGTCTGAGGATTTGAGAACAAAAATTGTGGAAAAGCATGGACAATCTCAAGGTTACAAGTCCATCTCCATAGATCTTAAAGGACCAGTCAACACAGTTCATTTGCATCATCAACAAATGCAAGATCATGAGACAATGCAATAGCACTTTGTCTGAACTTCAAATGAGTAGATTATTTTTCTGACAATTTTAAAAGTTGTCTTTTTCCACTCCCCCTGTACCATGTGACAGCCATCAGCCAATCAGAAATGCATACACATACCATGTGACAGCCATCAGCCATTCACAAATGCATACACACTTATTCTTGCACATGCTCAGTAGGAGCTGGTGACTCAAGAAGTTTAAATATAAAAAGACTGTGCACATTTAGTTAATGGAAGTAAATTGGAAAGTTGTTTAAAATGGCATGCTCTATCTGAATAATGAAAGTTTAATTTTGATTGAGTGTCCCTTTAATGTTCCTGTGTCCACTGTGCGCAACATTGTCAAGAAGTTTACAGCCCATGGCACTGTAACTAATCTTCAAAAGAAAACATCTAGAAATTGTTGTAGGAAAGTATACACATGTATAGCACTCCGTTCCCCTGAATTATTCTAAATTGGTACAACAGTGTGGATTTATTATCATAAGCGGTTAAAAATAAAACTTTATTAGATTCATTTAAAAGATGGGTACTTTAAAAACATATGTGTTTACAAGTTATGTACAGTGCTCAAAGGGCCTTTGAAAAAGCCGGAGTTGCCGGCGAAACATGTTAGGGGAAAGGGCAGTTGGGACCCTACTCTCATAAATATATTCCTCTCTATCTTATTGGTTATAGCGGTACTTAGACTTATAAGAGCTTAATATTACAATGGTTGACGGATACTAACACAGGAGGCATCCCCTTTTGTTTATTAATTTATATTTATACCACTAAGCTCTTTTATAACAAGTGCACCCTGTCCTTCAGACAGGAGATCATTATATAGCCCTTTTATAGTGAATATGAAAAGTCCATTGTATGTGCCTGGGGTTAACTCAATACTTAGCTACTTATAGTAAGCATCGATCAGGTACAATCCTCATTTGTATGGACACTTGCAATCTGAAAGCAACTATTATAACAAAGATTATTTGAATAATTATAACATCAATAGATGCTCACAATTATAGTGAGCAATATTACCAAACTCAATATATCGGGTAATTTCAATAAAGGACCCTTTACTGAGAGATATGTAACTTTGTTCGATTTATAAAAGTTATACAATACTGTCCTCTAATGGTAAATAACCACATCGCAATATAACTTATTATTTTCAGTTGCTTTATGATAACTGCTGATATTATTAATATCCATTAAGATGTGGTAATTTATAAAGAGTTTATTCCAAGCTTCTGTTTTTGATAATTTGGTAATTTATACTTAATCCTATTATAAACTAATAGAGACTTGATACAACTTAAAGGACATTATTATATTAACCCTATCATATATCCATAGAGGTCCTACTCTTTTTAAGAGTTAATATGCCATGTGATATAGAACAACCGATATACAATGATAGAAATGGTGACTGATGATACTTGACCTTACTATAAACCCAGAAAAGTTTTACATAATCAAAAGGTATACTATACTATCCCCAACATACCATGTGACATATAGCAATGGATATTGAATAATAAAATCTGCTGAACAGACACTCATTTGTAAGTGAATTATTATATAAGTGGTCACTATTATCTATCTTATTACAAGCACACCTGACCAAACGGTGCTGGCTTCTGTTCTAACCATATTAGAGGTTATTTTTGAGACTATATAATTTACAAATAGACCTACAACATCAATGATCGTTACTGGAACTAGTGACTGGTTGAGGGTTACCTTCAATAATACTCCAATTCTAGCATAATTTAAGCAACACTTTATACACTGTGTCTATTAGATATCAAGCTCTTTGAGCACTGTACATAACTTGTAAACACATATGTTTTTAAAGTTCCCATCTTTTAAATGAATCTAATAAAGTTTTATTTTTAACCGCTTATGATAATAAATCCACACTGTTGTACCCATTTAGAATAATTCAGGGGAACAGAGTGCTATACATGTGTATACTTTCCTACAATAATGTCTAGTTATTTTCTTTTGAAGTTTCAGACTATACACAGAACCTGTGGGCTCTCTTTAGACTATATAAGGCCATTATAGTACAATTACAGCCCTTCTCCATTACTAACCTATAGTAGTGCCATCCCTCTTCCCCCTTTTTTCTATTAGAACTATAGCTTATCTCTCTGGATGTGGATGAAAAAGAAAAATTGATAAAAAAATTGCAACGAAGGATTGTGCAAATGGTGGACAAAGAACCTCGATCAACTTCCAGACAAATTCAAGCTGACCTTCAGGCCCAGGATACAAATGTGTCAGCTCACATTATACGTCACCATCTGAATGAAAAGGGACACTATGGTAGGAGACCCAGGGGGACCCCACTGCTGACACAGAAACATAAAAAAGCCAGATTGGAGTTTACCAAAACTTACCTGAGGAAGCCAAAATCCTTTTGGGAGAATGTGCTGTGGACAGATAAAACAAAATTACAGCTTTTTGGTTAAGCCCATCATTCTACTGTTTTCAGAAAAAAGAAATGAGGCTTTTAAAGAAAAGAATACAGTCCCTACAGTCAAACATGGTGAAGGTTCACTGATTTTTTAGGGTTGCCTTGCTGCTTCAGGCACTGGATGTCTTGACTGTGTGCATGGCATTATGAAATCTGAAGACTTTCAAAGAATTCTGTGGTGCATTGTAGGGCCCAATGTCAGAAAGTTGGATTTCCGTCAGAGATCATGGGTCTTACAGCAGGACAATCACCCAAAGCACACACCAAAAAGCACTGAGAAAAGGTTTAAGACAAAGCGCTGGAGAGTACTGAACTGGCCAGCAATGAGTCCAGATCTCAATCCCATAGAGCGCCTGTGGAGAGATCTCAAAACAGCAGTTGGGAAAAGGAACCCTTCCAATCTGAGAGACCTGGAGCAGTTGGCATAAGAAGACCTAAAGGTCTAAAATTCAAGTAGAGAGGTGTAAGAAACTAATTGATGGTTACAGGAAGCGATTGATTTCAGTTATTTTTTCCAAGGGGTCTGCTACCAAATATTAAATTTATTAAATTGAGGGTGCCAATAATTTTGTCCAGTCCATTTTTGGAGTTTTGCGTGGAATGTTCAGATTTGGCTTTTTTGTTACATACCAATACAAACAAAAGAAATAAACATGAGAATGCCTAAACATTTGTAATTGCAACAATTTTCTGAGCAAAGTGGTGCATTATCTAACAGAAATGCAGGGGTGCCAATATTTTTGGCCATGGCTGTATATATTTATATGTTAATATGTGTAATCTATCCCTAAATGTTACTCACTACTTCTGATCCAACTCATCACCTTTCCACACCACACACACTACTCTACCCCCTCTATGGGGTCGATTTATCAAACCCTTCGGCAGGCTTCACCTGCCTATGACTGCAGGTTCTCACAAGAGAACCTGCAGTCCTGTATTTAACAAGCAGCGGTCATAAGACCTCTGCTTCCTTAACCTTTCGCCACCTCTTAGGTGGCGAATTTCAATTTCCCTGATCTCTCGTCTGACCGGTAAGATTGACAGTGGGCAGCGTTGCACAAGAGCGCAAAATTGCATTCTTGTGCAATGCTGAATTCCGGAAGCAGAATTCAGCCTGCCAGAGGCGAGCTGCGGTGGACAGGAACGCGTATGTGCTTGAAAATCGACCCCTATATATATGTTTAGCCATTGTGAAACACCTTATTGTGCAAACAAATTTTAATATTTTTCATGTTAAACCATAAACAAAGTCCTTTTAACCCCTTAACGACCAACGACGTATGGGGTACGTCCTGCAAAAAAATGCAGTTAACGACCAAGGACGTACCCTGTACGTTGTTGGTCTTTGAAAGCAGTGGAAGCGATCCTGATCACTTCCAACTGCTTTCATGTTATAGCAGTGATGCCTCGATATTGAGGCATCCTGCTATAACATTTTTTAGCCGTCCGATGCAGAGAGAGCCACCCTGTGGCCCTCTCTGCATCGGCCATTGATGGCCATGTTCGTTGGTGGGTGGGAGCTTACCAAGGGAGGCGGGTGGGCGGCCATCGGTGGGAAGGGGGGCGGGATCGATTGCGGGTGCACGCGCAGGTGCGCGCGCACGCGGGCGGGAACCCTACACTATGAAACAATGATGGTACTCGGTGGGAGTGAGGGTGGGCAGCTCAAAACTTTAGCAGCTCAAATGTTTAGCGATCTGGTAGGGGTTGGGGGGTTGGGGGTTGAGGGAGGGCAGCTACACTACAGAAAATAGTATTTTTAAAAAAAATAATAAAAAAAAACATATTTCATTTCAAACTGGGCACTGGCAGACAGCTGCCAGTACCCAATATGGTGCAATAAGGCAGAGAGAGGGGGGTTAGAGAGCTGTTTGGGGGGGATCAGGGAGGTTGGGGGCTAAGGGAGGATACTACAGAACAGAATTATTATTTAAAAAAAAAAAAAAAAAAAAACTCTTATTTTAGTACTGGCAGACTTACTGCCAGTACTTAAGATGGCGGGGACAATTGTGGGGTGGGGGAGGGAAGAGAGCTGTTTGGGAGGGATCTGGGGGTGTGATGTGTCATGTGGGAGGTTGATACCTACACTAAAGCTAAAATTAACCCTGCAAGCTCCCTAAAAGCTCCCTAATTAACCCCTTCACTGCTGGGCATTATAAACGTATGGTGCGCAGCGGCATTTAGCTGCCTTCTAATTACCAAAAAGCAAAGCCAAAGCCATATATGTCTGCTATTTCTGAACAAAGGGGATCCCAGAGAAGCTTTTACAACCATTTATGCCATAATTGCACAAGCTGTTTGTAAATAATTTTAGTGAGAAACCTAAAATTGGGAACATTTTACGTTTTATTTTTATTTGTTCGCATTTGGCGGTGAAATGGTAGCATGAAATATACCAAAATGGGCCTAGATCAATACTTTGGGTTGTCTACCTCACTACACTAAAGCTAAAATTAAAACTACAAGCTCCCTACATGCTCCCTAATTAACCCCTTCACTGCTGGGTATAATACACGTGTGGTGCGCAGCGTCATTTAGCGGCCTTCTAAATACCAAAAGGCGATGCCAAAGCCATATATGTCTGCTATTTTTGAACAAAGGGGATCCCAGAGAAACATTTACAACCATGTATGCCATAATTGCACAAGTTGTTTGTAAATAATTTCAATGAGAAACCTAAAGTTTGTGAAAACATTTGTGAAAAAGTGAACATTTTTTTTTATTTGATCGCATTTTGTAGTGAAATGGTGGCATGAAATATACCAAAATGGGCCTAGATCAATACTTTGGGATGTCTTCTAAAAAAATATATATACATGTCAAGGGATATTCAGGGATTCCAGACAGATATCAGTGTCCCAATGTAACTAGCGCTAATTTTGAAAAAAAGTGGTTTGGAAATAGCAAAGTGCTACTTGTATTTATTGCCCTATAACTTGCAAACAGGGCCGGACTGGGAAATCAGACCAGCCCTGGAAATTTGTATAGACAGGCCCAACCCCGCCCCCTCCAACATAACCACGCCCCCTCCAACATAGTCACGCCCCCTCCAAGCCAGCCAACTTTTCCCCTTCAACTCATATAGATTATATATATATATATATATATATATAAAAAATACAAATATTGTGAGTTAAGCAGGCAGTTTATACACAAATGAAATACTTGCAGACATACTTACACATACTTGCAGACACACTATATACACTTGCATACAGACACACACCACAACATACACATGCATGCAGACACAAAACCTACACATACAAATCGACACACACATACATGCAGGCACAAAACATACACACACCACAGAGTATAGGATTTTTAGGTGGCTAATTAAAATGCCTAGAAAAGCAAAATATTGACCTCTTTTGACACTGTGACTTGATGCCATATATATGGGTCACTCACAGAGTACCCCCCCTTGCTTTGATGCTGCAGCAGCAGCACCCAGACGTCCCAGCTTCAGATTTCACTCACTGCACAGTGCACACTGACTGACAGACACTCAAAGTGCAATAAAATGATGCCCCCAGCCCCACTGCAATAAATGATGCCCCTAGCAATAAAATGAAGCCCCCCTACAATAAAAAAATATGATGCCCCAGTACAAAAATATTGCCCCATCTCCCCAGCACAAAGATGATGCCCCATCCCCCCTGCAATAAAATGATGCCCCATCCCCCTGCAATAAAATGATGCCCCATCCCCCTGCAATAAAATGATGCCCCATCCTCACAGCAATAAAATGATGCCCCATCCCCACAGCAATAAAATGATTCCCCCAACAAAAATATGATGCCCCCAGCAATAAAAAGATGTCCCCAGCCCCCTGTAATAAAATAAAGCCCCCCTGCAATAAAATGAAGCCCAGTCCCCCTGCAATAAAATTATGCCCCCAGCCCCCCTGCAATAAAATTATGCCCCCAGCCCCACTGCAATGATGCCCCCAGCTATAAAATTAAACCCCCAGCCCCCTTGCAATAAAATAATGCCCCATCCCAACTGCATTAAATGATGCCCCCAGCAATAAAATGAAGCCCCTAGCCCCCCTGCAATAAAATGATGCTCCAGCCCCACTGCAGTAAAATGATGCCCCTAGCCCCACTGCAATAAAATTAAGCCCCCAGCAATAAAATGATGCCCAGTCCCCCTGCAATAAAATGATGCCCTCAGCCCCCCTGAAAAAAACGATGCCCCCAGCAATAAAATGATGCCTCAGATCTCCCCTGCAATAAAATGATGCGTGCCCCCCAAAAAACATTATGCCCCCAACTCAGGCGCAATGTCATGACACACTACTGCCTAGATATTCCCATCCACGTACTTTATGGTGTAACTGGAGAGTACATGATATGTTCCACTCACTATAAACTACCCCTGCGCTGCATCCTCCATACTCTGTACTGTAACAGAGTATGGACTCAGGATGCCGGGGTAGTTTATAGTGAGTGGAACATGTGAGCGGTCACTGAGTGGTAACTGGTGGTAAGCATTGAGCAATGCATTGTGTGCACAAACCCTGCTTACTTACCGCCCATCTGCAGACTCAGTGCGATCTGGCTCAGACAGCCTCTCTGCAGAGTTTAGTGTCACCGGCGGGCTGGTTCAACTGTGAGTGCTCAGTGCAGTGCTGCAGCCGCGTGTGTGAAGGCTGTGGTCGCGTAACGCTCAGGAGTCAGAATAAGTGGCAAGTGGGTCACGTGACGGCGGGTGCTGACGTCACTGCCTGCCTGTCACTCACTCACCTGTGCCGGGCGGGTAAAAAATTGCGGGAAATCATTTTTAAAAAAATTGTGCACAAAAAAAAATAATAAAATAAAAAATATATATATTTTGTTTGACTTTGAACCAGTGTGGTGGGCTGCAGAGCAAACTAGCAAAGGAAACTAGTGGCAGCCTAACAGCCGCACTGTCTGATCAGGGCAAAAAAAAAATCAATTAGCCGCCCGCATCAAAAATGTGCTGCTCTCAGTCTCTGCAGCAGCTGAGCCAGCCCAGCTGAGCTGTCGGCCGGCGGCCCACCGGGATTTTTCCCGGTATCCCGGCTGCCCAATCCGGCCCTGCTTGCAAAAAAAGCAAAGAAGATGTAAACATTGGGTATTTCTAAACTCAGGACAAAATTTAGAAACTATTTAGCATGGGTGTTTTTTAGTGGTTGTAGATGTGTAACAGATTTTGGGGGTCAAAGTTAGAAAAACTGCGTTTTTTTTCCATTTTTTCCTCATATTTTATAATTTTTTTTTTACAGTAAATTATAAGATATGATGAAAATAATGGTATCTTTAGAAATCCCATTTAATGGCGAGAAAAACGGTATATAATATGTGTGGGTACAGTAAATGAGTATGAGGAAAATTACAGCTAAACACAAACACCGCAGAAATGTAAAAATAGCCTTGGTCCCAAACGGACAGAAAATGGAAAAGTGCTGTGGTCATTAAGGGGTTAAAAGGATCCTAAACCCAATTTTTTTTCTTTAATGATTCAGATAGAGCATGCAATTTTAAGCAACTTTCCTATTTACTCTTATTATCAATTTTTCTTCTTTTTCTTACTATCTTTCGGCTAGATTACGAGTTTTGCGTTATGGCTCATAACGCTGCTTTTTCACTACCGCTGCTATTATGAGTCTTGCAGGTATAGCTGTACCGCACACTTTTTTGGCCGTAACGCAACGTAACTACCGCACCTTTCAAAAAGTAATTTTTCAATGGGACTTCCATAGCGCCTGTATTACGAGTTTTGCCTGGGAGGCCAAAACGTGAGCGGTACAGCCTATAACGACAAGATTCGTACCGCCATCTAAAGTCAGTAGTTATGGGTTTTGCGCTACAAAGCTGTAGCATAAAACTCATAATTAAAGTGTTACAAAGTACACTAACACCCATAAACTACCTATTAACCCCTAAACTGAGGCCCTACCGCATTGCAAACACTATAATAAAAATATTAACCCCTAATCTTCCACTCCGGACATCGCCGCCACTATAATAAACATATTAACCCCTAAACCGCCACACTCCTGCATCACAAACTCTAGTTAAATATTATTAACCCCTAATCTGCCGCCCCAACGTCACCGCCGCCACTATACTAAAGTTAATAACCCCTAAACCTAACCCTAAGTCTAACCCTAACACCCCTAACTTTAATATAATTAAAATAAATCTAAATAAAAATGGCTATTATTAACTAAATAATTCCTATTTAAAACTAAATACAGTACTTACCTAAAAAATAAACCCTCAGAAGAAGGCAGCATCTTGCAGTATAAAAATATATTTATTTCCACATGCTGGAATAAAACAGTGACGTTTCGGGTGGTATGATTAAGGGTGTTCCACCCGAAACGTCACTGTTTTATTCCAGCATGTGGAAATAAAGATATTTTTATACTGCAAGGTGCTGCCTTCTTCTGTGGATTTATTGTGACTAAAGGGATTACAGCACCCTTTTTGGCCTGCACCTGACAGTGGAGCTGAGCTACAAACTGTTCTAGTAAAAAATAAACCCTAAGCTAGCTACAATATAACTAATAGTTACATTGTAGCTATCGTAGGTTTTATTTTTATTTCACAGCTAAGTTTGTATTTATTTTAACTAGGTAGACTAGTTAGTAAATAGTTATTAACTATTTACTAACTATCTAGTTAAAATAAATACAAATTTACCTGTAAAATAAAACCTAACCTGCCTCACACTAACACCTAACATTACATTAAAACTAAATAAATTACATTAATTAAATACAATTAACTAAATTACAAAAAAAAATAAACACTAAATTACACAAAATAAAAAAGAAATTATCAAATATTTAAACTAATTACACCTAATCTAATAGCCCTATCAAAATAAAAAAGCCCTCCCAAAATAAAAAAAACCCTAGCCTAAACTAAACTGCCAGTAGCCCTTAAAAAGGCCTTTTGCGGGGCATTGCCCCAAAGAAATCAGCTCTTTTACCCGTAAAAAAAAAAATACAAATAACCCCCCAACAGTAAAACCCACCACCCACACAACCAAACCCCCCAAATAAAATCCTATCTAAAAAGCCTAAGCTCCCCATTGCCCTGAAAAGGGCATTTGGATGGGCATTGCCCTTAAAAAAGGGCATTTAGCTCTTTTTCTGTGCCCAAAACCCTAATCTAAAAATAAAACCCACCCAATAAACCCTTAATAAAACCTAACGCTAACCCCCGAAGATCCACTTACATTTTTTTTGTTGTTTTTTTTTTCTAAAATGTTTTTTATTGAGGCAAACAAAACAAATACAAACAGTTACAGAGATCCATTCAAGGGATCTGAAAACTGGAGCATAGCTGAAGACATATCGCTGACAACTCAGAGAGTCCATATCATTATTTACAAAACTGAGAGAATTACAAGCTTAATCTAATCTTGATTAAACATCGTACAAACATTATAGAGTTGTAGACAAATACAATAAACAAGGTAGGGAATAAATGAAGAAGGAGCCCGAAGAACCTCTCTAAGAGGGGGGAGAAGAAAAAAAAAAGGGGGGGGGGAAGAGGGAAGGGTTGGGAAAGGATGGGGGGAAGGGGGAGAGAGGGGAGAGGAGAAGAGCTAAAGAAGGGTTAGAGAGAGAGGATGAAAGATGGATAGCCTGATATGCGTCAAAGGGGTGAGCAGGTATCTGTGAACCAATCATTCCATATAATGTGAAACATTGTCCTGGTCGTCAGCTGATCCAGGTACTTTAGTCCGGTTCAGTCTACCCCTCTTATATTCATCCCATAAATACCAGACCGAACAGTAAAGGTTATAGCGTCCCTCAACTCTTAGTGAGTATTCTTCCACTTTCTGTATATAGTCAAGGGTCTCAAATACTGGTGCTAGCGTTAGGAGTGTGTTCCTTGCCCATTGTCTTGCTATAACTAGTTTAGCGGCTAGGAGAATAATAACACAAAGGGATCTTACTGGCTTTGGAAAGTCTTGCAAATCAAGGTGGAAGAGTGCTGTGTCTCCAGTGAGACGCCTAACCAGGTGCATCTGTATCAGTAAGTCTGTCACTTGAGCCCAAAAGTTCCTTAACTTAGGACATTCCCACCAAATATGTAGGTGTGTGCCTCTCTGTGTACAACCTCTCCAACACTCCGCTGAACGAGAGGGAAAAATTCTATGCAACCTGGTCGGGACCCAGTGCCATCTGAGTAAATTTTTTATATATAGTTCAAACAGATTAGAGCAGCGGACCGCTGTATTGACGTCTTGGAGAGCACGCTGCCAAACCCCCTCAGGACACATCACCCCTAAGTCTCTCTCCCAGTCCCTAGTGGATTGTGTTTTAGTGAAGTGTGAGGAGTCAAGTAATAGCTTATAATGGAACGATAAGGTACCCCGCAGCAATCTGCCTGACATCCATCTCCTCTCTCATTTGGTAAGAACACGGGTATCTGATCTAGGGAACCCCCAGGACAGAAGGAGTGAAACTAAACGAAGATATTCGAATTGTAAATCTCTGGGAAAGTCGTCTAGTGGATAGTCATGAGGCGGTACCACGAGGATGTCTCCCCTATAAAGGTCTGAAATCAGTCTGATCCCCAAGGTTTCCCATCTTTTAGGTCTCGAATCAGGAAGGCAATGCATCAATTCCTTGATTGAATGTATTGGGGAGGGGTGCGGCGCAACCATGTCATATGATTGTAGCGCCCTCCAGCAACGCAAGCAAGTTTTAACTATGCGGCTATGAATCCCTTTTAGGATATCAGCATGATCCGGGATCCAGATCAAATCAGCTAAATCAACTCCAGCAGGTAAGGAGCTCTGTTCTATTTGAAACCAACGAGTGGTACAATCCTGAACCTCCCAAGCTGTAATGTGTGAAAGCATGGCTGCTTTATAGTAATAAGTGATGTTAGGAGCTGAAATGCCCCCACATTTCTTGGGCTTTTGTAATTGGGAGAGAGACAACCTCGCATGACGACCTTTCCAGATGTATTTGGTGAAGACTGACTGAAAATGATTAAGGAGATAGGCAGGGACAGCCACAGGAAGACACCTAAAGAGGTAAGTCAGCCGAGGGAGCAGCAGCATCTTCAGGGCCATAACTTTGCCCGTCCATGACACTTCTGAAGCCTTCCACCTACCAATGGTCTGCCTCAAGTCCTGAAGAAGGGACTCATAGTTTGTAGTCACAATTATTTTGGGGTCATGAGAGAGCATTATGCCTAGGTGTTTTAATCCCTCCATGGACCATTTAAATGGATATAAGCATCTCAAGTTGTCTAGTATAGGTGTGGTCAGTCCCATAGCGAATGCTTCTGTCTTATTATAGTTTAGCTTGTAGTACGTTTGCAAACTCAGCTAGTATTTTGAACAGCTCTGGGAGCGATTCCTCCAGCTCTGACATAAATATTGTCAGGTCGTCTGCGAAAAGCGCTAAGGTGTGTGGAGTGTCGTAAAGTATTAAGGGCTGAACAGATGGGGTCGATCGAAGCCTAATCGCTAAAGGCTCCATCATCAGGGCAAAAAGAAGGGGTGACAGGGGGCACTAGAAACAAATCCCAACCCTCTTACCCTAGCTGAGGGACCCGAATACAATGCCATTACTGCCGTCACAAATAAGGCAGGAAAATGGAATGCATGTAAAACCGCTATCATGTAATCCCACCGGACCCTGTCAAATGCCATTTCAGCATCTAAAGACAGGGTAACCAGTGGGATCCCGAGCGAAGCTGTCTTGAAGAAGATATTTAGAAGTCTTCTTGTATTATCCGAACCCTGGCGTCCAGGGTAACCCCACTTGATCAGGGTGGATCAGGGATGGCAAGGTCTTATTCAGACGTGTGGCCAGGATCTTGGCGTAGATTTTAACATCTCTATTTATAAGGGAGATTGGTCGATAACTCTCACAAAGTGAGGGGTCTTTCCCCGGTTTAGGTATTGTAATGACAGACGCTTCAAGAAAGTCCTTGGGAAAACCACCAGTATCCACGGCCGCATGGAACACTCGAGTTAGGAGAGGACATAGGAGAATCGCAAATTTTTTATAGAATAGGGCATCAAAACCATCAGGACCCGGGGATTTATGTGCCTTAAGGCTCTTGATAGTCACCGTAACTTCCTTCATAGTGATAGGAGCTGCGAGTAAGTCCACAAAGTTCTCAGGAACCCGCGGTAGCTGAAGCATGTCTAGGAACTCAAGAGTCGCAGATTTTGGGGCAAAATGTGATCAAGGGTCCTCTGAAATCTGGTACAAATGGCTATAATAATCAGCAAAGGCTTTACCAATGTCGCTTGGAGAATAGTATCTTTTATCATCCTTTGCGATATATGCTATCTTGTTCAGCAGAGATCTCTGCTGTAATTTGTGAGCTAGCAGTTTATCCGCTCTATCACCCTTGTGATAATATCTTTGTTTCAGGAGATAAAGATTTCTTTGGACCCGCTCCAACTCATAAGTTTCAATTTGCTTTTTAAGGGATTGAACTTTATTGATCAGTGAGCACGATCTGGCCCCTCTGAGCTGCTTCCTCAGGGTAATGTAGTCATAGTATAGTTGGGCCAGGGGAGCTCCCCTGGATTTTTTATTTTCATTATCCTTCTGAATAAAGAGACCCCGGAGAAATGCCTTAAGCGTTGCCCAAAGGGTGAATGCAGACACAGTTTCAGAGTCATTGATTCAAAGAAAATCCTCTATCTCTTGCGTCCAAGAAGGGACCAGCGCATCCACGAGCAGATACTCAGGCAACCTCCAAGAGCGCCCCGCGCCTCCTGTCTGTGAAAAAATCACTTCCAGAACAACTGCGTCGTGATCATACCACACACAGGGCACAATTGCCACTGCCGATACTTTCTTCAATGTCCACGAATGGCAAAATAAATAATCGAGTCTCGAGAAGGACTGGAAAGAAGCCGAGTAGCAGGTATAGTCATCCACATCAGGGTGCAGGGGAGGGGGTAAGGGGGGCCTGAGTACTGGCGTATGACAAGGTACCTAACCATGGTTAACCTTAGGACTATAAAGTGTGATAAAGGCATTAATTGATAGCTAACAAAACAGTTATTGTTCTCAAATGTAGACATGTAAGAGGATGACACATTTCAAAACTTGAAAGCAAACCTGTAGAAAAATGTGGATATTTAGCAGAATATCTGACCCCAGGATTGAACATTTAACAGGGCGCCTTACCATGTTCTACCTTAAATTATAAAACACGGTGCAAGCATTGGGTAGTAAATAGCAACAACAAATAGCCTTCACAATTTTTAAATGGACAAACTAGGGAAGAGGCAGGGGGGAAGGGGGGAGGAGGGGGAGGGAGGGGAGGAGGGGAGGAGGGGGGAGGAGGGGGAGGGAGGGGAGGAGGGGAGGAGGGGGGAGGAGGGGAGGAGGGGGGAGGAGGGGAGGGGGAGGGAGGAGGGGGGAGGAGGGGAGGGGGAGGGAGGAGGGGAGGCGGAGGGAAGGGGAGGAGGGGAGGGGGGGAAGGGGAAGAGGAGGAAGGGGGAGGGAGGGAGGGGGAAGGGAGGGGGCTTGGAGGAAGGGGGAGAGGGGGGAAGGGGGGAGTGGGGGGCCTGAGTACTGGCGCATGACATGATACCTAACCATAGCTAACCTTAGGACTATAAAGAGTGGTAAAGGCATTGATTAGTAGACGACAAAACAGTTGTTGTTCTCAAATGTAGTCATGTAAGAGGATGGTACAATTCGAAACTTGAATGCAAACAGGTAGAAAAATTTGAACAGTTAAAAGTATATCTGACCACAGTGAATAGCAATAACAAATAGCCATCACAATTTTAAATGCGAACATGTAATAGAATCTTAGTTATATTAAGCAGTTATAAACAGCTCTAATGGATCTTGAAAGGAAACATGATGAAACTTTAAACATTTAACAAGGTAACTGTCCCTAGGTTACTTTACCACTCCACTGGTGCCAGTAGAGAACTTCTAGCAGTCTTAGTCCTTGTGCAGGGCGACCCGATAGATAGAAACATCAGGTCATGGCCATCAAAGGCTTAATTTAGACAAGAAGTGACCTCCCGCAGCAAAAGGAAAGAGAGTCAACGGGCAGGGTCCTGTCTGTTTGGATTCCAGCCCGGAGCTACCGCTCTCAGCGGAGGCCCCGCTCTCTGTGGATGAGGCGGATCTTCAACTTCATCAGCAGCTGGAAGATGCAATGTCCTCAGTAAATCCTGAGCTTGCCTCGGAGTGAGGGCAGTATGTTGGGCACCATCTTTGGTGATGATTAGTTTAGTGGGGAACCCCCACCGGTAACGGATTTGGTTCAGTCGCAGTACTTTAGTGACATCATTAAAGGATCTCCTTTGTTGCAGCGTGTAGGAAGACAAGTCTGGATATAATGCAGCATCCTTAAATTGATCTGAAAGCTGAGGTTGTCTCAGTGTTGCCCTCAGGAGCTTGTCTTTATAAGTACAGTAATGCAGTCTAGTTATAGTATCTCTGGGTTTGTCCATAGGGAGATTTTTTGGCCTAGCTGCTCTGTGGATCCTATCAATTCTCACTTCTGCCTCTCCAGAAGGCCCTAGAATAGCTCTGAACAACGCCTGGGCATATTTCTCTAATTCCTGAGGACCAACAGATTCAGGGATTCCCCTAATTCTAACGTTGTTCTGTCGAGATCGGTCCTCAAGATCAGCTAGCTTTGCTTCTAGAGAAGATACTTGATAAGCAAGGTTCTGGGTATAGCTAACCCAGTTCATGTGATCAACTAGAAGGTCTTCCTGCTTACGCTCAATGATATCTGTGCGTTCATTAACTGTAGTAATATCTTTTCGTAAGTCATCAAAGGATCTTTCCAACTTATCAAATCTCTTCGCAAAAGATTGGCTTTGCTTATCTAAGAGCTGTTTCATAGAGTCTATGTTAATCACTTCACCTTGCGAACGTGAGGGTGGTGAGTATTTCACATTGGACCTCTCTTCCAAGGGGGCTGGGGATAATGATCTGTCATCATCAGAGATTTCGGGATTTGGGTCTCTTATAGGTTGAAAGTGGTCCCGGACTGTATGTTTTGAGGATTGATTTCCTCTCTGCTTCTTTTTAGCCTGTTGCGACATATTGTAAAGAGCAATATAAGTTCTGAATGGAATTATCACCAAGGAAGTATGCAGATCCAGTCCAAAACAGATTATCCTAGATAACCACAGTTATTTCACACCGGTAGGGAGGGGTGCTGCAGGTTCTTAGCACCTCATGCTTACTTTACTCAAAACAGGAACGAATGAAACAAGTCCCTTGTATAGGCCTGAATCAGGTAATCTCGGCAACCAGCAACCTTGGTGAAGAATCTAGGTTCTGAAGGGGCTATGTAGATAGCTTTATGGCCTTGTTACCATTATGGTGGCACTGTGCTCTCCAGAACACAAATTTTTACTGTATCTGGCAATACAGCCACAGGTATCAGCAGGGTTTTCACTTGGATGGGGATAAACCACAATAGTAGAGCGAGGTTTTGGGTGTCAGGATCTGAAGATAAGGGCCACACAAAGTCACAGTGTACACTGACTACACAGTAAGTAGATCCTGCAAGAAAGTCTCCCAGGCCCCTTAAAACATTCAACCAAAGACTGTGTGGTGTCTTTCAAACAAATCAGGTGCACTGTGCTACAGCATCCAAGGTATGAAAAGCAAGTCAAGTGTAAAAATTAGAGAATGTCTCTGAGTGATGAGTCAGGTGTTAGCACAACTCCCCAGGGAGAGTGTCCACACTGGACCAAGTCGGAAAAGGGATCGTAGATATGACCTGCTGTACAGAAAGAAACAGCAGGAAAAGGGGGGGGGGGGGGGGAGTGCGCTCAACAACTCCTGTAAGATTTATTCACTTCTCCAAAAGCACCTGTGTAGTTTTTCAGCTCTCTATTTTTTATTTGGACTGTAAATGTCAATGTGATCAGCTTTTTTTGGAGTCTTCACCCAATGTGCAATTGGGCTAGAACAGGTAGGTGGGGAAGGAAGACTCTTTGTTCTTTAAATGCGTTGTCTTTAGTTATATTGAGTGAATAACTTTTCAAAATATGTCTCTTCTTATTTGTGTGGAATTTATTCTAAACACTCCTGTCTCACAGCAGATTGCCCAACATGAGCTAAAGTGAAGGTTTTTTCCCCTGTGAGCGTCCTCACTGCTGCCCACTAGGAGACTCAGATTAACACTACGCAGTTAAGTCTTAAAATGGCGGATTTCGCGCCATAACAGCACCCAGTGTGTGTAGTGGTTAAATCTTATCCTTACCCTTATAGTTTGGGCACCGGACACTCCTGCCTTACCTAAGTTACAGCCACTCTGATGTCCGTGTGACTTCTTGGCTTCCCCGCATTAAATCCGGGGCTCAATGTCGACTCTAGGTAAATTGCCTCACTCACCCAATCGGCCCTTCTGAACTGCGATCTCCACGTTACTGTGCGCTGCAGAGCGTTGTCACTCCAGCTCCTCTGATCTCTTATGACTGGATTGTCTGCAGATGTCCTCCGGAGCGGATCCCTGACCCTCCGGAGGGAGAGCTAGCTCTGTTATAAGATAGGAGACCAGTCAGCTTGCCGAGTCTCAGCGTTAGTACCGTAATGCAGGGTTCAGAGTTTGTGTACAAGAATCTGTCCAAAGATGAATCAATTGATCCACTGACCTCTGCTTACAAATATATACCCCTAGATCCATGATTCCAGACCTAGGCAATTCCAGATCTAGGCAATACTTTTAATAGATTTTTGTCTCCATACAGCGGTTAGCCCCACTTACAGTTTTTGAAGACTGGATATCCATCCTCATCAAGCCGGGAGAAGTCTTCATCCAAGCGGGCAGAAGTCCTCAACGAAGCCGGGAGAAGTCTTCATCCAAGCAGCAAGAAGTCGTCCTCCAGGCGGGCAGAATTCTTCATCCAGACGGCATCTTCTATATTCATCCTTCCGACGCGGAGCGCCTCCATCTTCAAGACATCCGGCGCGGAGCATCCTCTACTTTCGTTGGATCTTGAAGAATGAAGGTTCCTTTTAATGACATGATCCAAGATGGCGTCCCTTGAATTCCGATTGGCTGATAGAATTCTATCAGCCAATCGGAATTAAAGGGTAAAAAATCCTATTGGCTGATGCAATCAGCCAATAGGATTGAGCTTCAATTCTATTGGCTGATTGGATCAGCCAATAGGATTGAGCTTGCATTCTATTGGCTCTTCCAATCAGCCAATATAATGCAAGCTCAATCCTATTGGCTGATTGGATCAGCCAATAGGATTAAAGCTCAATCAACCAATAGAATTTTTTACCCTTTAATTCCGACTGGCTGATAGAATTCTATCAGCCAATTGGAATTCAAGGGACGCCATCTTGGATGACGTCATTTAAAGGAACCTTCATTCTTCAAGAGCCATTGATTGAAGAGGATGCTCCGCGTCATATGTCTTGAAGATGGAGCCGCTCCGCGTCAGAAGGATGAAGATAGAAGATGCCGTCTGGATGAAGACTTCTGCCCACCTGGAGGACGAGTTCTTGGAACTTGGATGAAGACTTCTCCCGGCTTCATTGAGGACTTCTGCCCGCTTGGATAAAGACTTCTCCCGGCTTGATGAGGATGGATGTCCAGTCTTCAAAAACTGTAAGTGGATCTTTGGGGGTTAGTGTTAGGTTTTATTAAGGGTTTATTGGGTGGATTTTATTTTTAGATTAGGGTTTTGGGCACAGAAAAAGAGCTAAATGCCCTTTTAAGGGCAATGCTCATCCAAATGCCCTTTTCAGGGCAATGGGGAGCTTAGGTTTTTTAGATAGGATTTTATTTGGGGGGTTTGGTTGTGTGGGTGGTGGGTTTTACTGTTGGGGGGTTGTTTGTAATTTTTTTTACAGGTAAAAGAGCTGATTTCTTTAGGGCAATGCCCCGCAAAAGGCCCTTTTAAGGGCTATTGGCAGTTTAGTTTAGGCTAGGGTTTTTTTTTATTTTGGGGGGGCTTTTTTATTTTGATAGGGCTATTAGATTAGGTGTAATTAGTTTAAATATTTGATAATTTATTTTTTATTTTGTGTAATTTAGTGTTTATTTTTTTGTAATTTAGTTAATTGTATTTAATTAATGTAATTTATTTAATTTTAGTGTAATGTTAGATGTTAGTGGTACTCAGGTTAGGTTTTATTTTACAGGTAAATTTGTATTTATTTTAACTAGATAGTTAGTAAATAGTTAATAACTATTTACTAACTAGTCTACCTAGTTAAAATAAATACAAACTTAGCTGTGAAATAAAAATAAAACCTAAGATAGCTACATTGTAACTATTAGTTATATTGTAGCTATCTTAGGGTTTATTTTACAGGTAAGTATTTAGTTTTAAATAGGAATTAGTTAGGTAATGATAGTAAGTTTTATTTAGATTTATTTTAATTATATTAAAGTTAGGGTTAGGTTTAGGGGTTAATATATGTATTTAGTGTTAGTGATGTGGGAGGCCAGAGGTTTATGGGTTAATAACTTTAGTATAGTGGCGACGTTGGGGGCAGCAGATTAGGGGTTAATAAGTGTAATGTAGGTAGCGGCGATGCCGGGGGCGGCAGATTAGGGGTTAATAAGTGTAATGTAGGTGTCGGCGATGTCGGGGGCGGCAGATTAGGGATTAATAAGTGTAATGTAGGTGTCGGCGATGTCGGAGGCGGCAGATTAGGGGTGTTTAGACTCGGGGTTTATGTTAGGGTGTTAGGTTTAAACATAAATTTTCTTTCCCCATAGGAATCAATGGGGCTGTGTTACGGAGCTTTACGTTCCTTTATTGCAGGTGTTAGGCTTTTTTTTAGCCGGCTCTCCCCATTGATGTCAATGGGGAAATTGCGCACGAGCACGTAAAACCAGCTCAAAGCAGCGCTGGTATTTGTGTGCGGTATGGAGCTCAATGCAACCATATTGCCCACGAAAGCAGTTTTTGGAAAACCAGTAATAGCAGCGCTTTTAAAGGTGAGCGGTGGAAATAACTTGCAAGTTATTACTGAGCCGCTCATAACGCAAAACTCGTAATCTGGCCGTTTATTTGAAAAAGCAGGAATCTAAGCTAAGGTGCCGGACCATTTTTGGTTCAGTACCCTGGATAGCACTTGCTTATTGTTGGCTACATTTAGCCACCAATCAGCAAGCACTACCCAGGTGCTGAACCAAAAATGGGCCGGATCCTAAGCTTTACATTCCTGATTTTTTAAATAAAGATAGCAAGAGAACAAAGAAAAATTGATAATAGGAGTAAATTAGAAAGTTGCTTAAAATTGGATGCTCTATCTGAATCATTAAATAAAAAAAAATGGGTTTAGTATCCCTTTAATACAATTATTAAAAATATATACCTTTGCTGTCCTTTTGGCACAATGTATAGACAGCAACTATCTCTCTCTCATATGATGTAAAGTTGTGTAAACCAGGGTAGGTTCAATCTAAGACAGCAGGGACATAAAACAATACTGTGTAGCTTTTTTAATTTTGCATTGGTGATAACCTGGATAACTAACCATGGGCTTGATAAAGCCTTTGGCTTGATAAAGGGGACAATCATTTGAAATAGCTAAGTTTGCCTATATATACTGATTGTTACGGTACCAACTGTGTACCAAGGGTTAACCCCAGATGAACAATGTCCTGCATAGACAATCAGCAATTCACAACCCAGCCAGTTTCAGGTTTAAACAGAATATCTGCTTTATTTGAAGGCAGCACACAGATTTATACACCCTGGCTTCAGGTTACAAAGGGCATTGGTTTAACAGTAAGGCAAACATATGAACAATGCATCAAACAATTGTCTATTCACAGGTAAAACAGATTAACATATTAAGTTAATTAACTAGGGAAGAACGTTTACTCAGACAATCTGATGTTGGGCAGTCTAGTTAACATAATCACACAATGACACAATCAGTTTACCCAGACAGACTCCTGAGACACAATCAGATCTTAAACATACATAGAATACATCTTATTACAGAATATAGGAACAGTTCTTATTAGCTATAAAGTCTTTTATGCCCACTTTGCTTATAGAGTCACAATTGCTCCCACAAGGGGCACTCACACCCTGTACCCATCCTGTATTTATGGATACAGGGTGACATAGACATAAGACAGAGGTATGAAAGTACATGGGGTGTCCAGCATATAAAATTCCATATTTCCATGCAGTCTCTGGGTATCCTTAAGCCCATGTACCTCCAGCCCAAAGAATGTTCCATAACAGGCCCTCCAATGTACAGTGGCGAGATTGGTTTTGTCACATCTCTCCCCTTTTCCAAACAGACTAACAGGGTATCTGACCTCCTGCCGGTCAGTGCCCTGGTTAGTCCAGCAACCCACCCATAAAACACAATTAGTAGTACAGCCCACCCACAATAAATGGTTACTACACCTGAGTACGGGGAAAACTTGTCCATGTCCAGGTGCCTCACCACAGCTGTGTGGGGGACTGGTACGCTGAATTGGTGGGTTGCGAGGTGGGCAGAGACCAGCTGTACTCTGCCCGGGTGCCAGCACTACCATGGAAGTAGCCTGGTGGGAGCCTGGTTGCTGGAGGGGAAGACCGACTGTCTCCCCTTCGGATACATAGCTGTGCTGCTGGAGGGGGAGACCAATCGTCTCCCCTTTGGCTAAACAGCCGTGTTGCTGGGGGACAGGACCATCAAACTCCTCTCCCTCTGGTTTGTCATGCTCGGCTGTCCAGGGTATATACTGTGGCATATACCACCAGAGCGCCTGGTAGGCATGTCAGTTTGCTGGGACAATCCATCTGTATTCCCGTTATGAGAGAGAATTCCTGTCCATACAAACAAGGGTTCAAATTCCTCAGTGCCCAGACCAGGGCCAAACAGTCCTTCAAAATCCCATCAGCTTCTTTACGAGTTTTCTGTACCTGCTCTTTATAGGTATCCACAATCCCTTCATACTGACATAGGGTGCCCTTGAGTTGCTGCACCTCACTATGAGCCAGCGTCAGCTTCTCCTCCAGTGTCACTAAGTTTGTCTTTAATGTTTCATGTTCCACTCTCAAGCTGGTGTTTTCTGCAGTTTGTCGGTGCAGCTTGTCTAGCAGAGATTCCTGTTCTAAACGTGCTTTTTCCTCTGCGCTCCTCTTCTCCTTCATCAGCGCATTGTAACGGGACCTCCACATATCAATAGCGGATAGAGATTTACTGAGCTCAGCGTCCTGGGGCTTAGCAGCAGGTGGGTCAGTCTCTGCTGCACGGATCTGGGCACGGGTAGTCACAGAGTTAACATCAGCGGGACCCATAGGAGCGTAGGCAGAAACAAGGGGGGCCAAGTCATTTCCAAGAAGAACATCAGCAGGTAAGTCCTTCTTGACCCCCACATTCACAGGTCTAGCGCCCACTCCCCAATCCAAATGTACCCTGGCAACAGGTAGGCTGAACACATCGCCCCCTGCTACCCTCACAGCCACAGTGTCTCCAGTGTACTGTTTCTCAGACACCAAGTTCTTTTGAAGCAAGGTCATGGTAGCACCAGTATCCCGTAGACCACTGACCTTCTTCCCATTCACTTTAACCAGTTGCCGGTTATTCCGGTGGGCAGCTTGCACAAGGTCTGCCTCATGTAGGATGCTCCAGCATTCTTGCGCCTCTACGTAGCGGGCCGCAGGCTGAGGATTACGTGGGATTCCGCCGGCGGGTCTTCTCCAGGACTGCGCTTGGTTCGCTGCGTTTAGGGGACACTCTGGTCTTTTGTGCCCTAGTTGCTTACATCTAAAGCACCGAATAGGTTGTGAGTAGCCCCGCGAATTGAACAGGGCTCTCTGAGGGTAGTTCGTGGCCGGAGGCCGTGTGGTATAGCGGTGCGCCGGGGTTTGGTAACTGGCAGCTGCTGGGGTGACTGGGGGTCTGTACTCCACTCTAGCAGGGGGCTTAGTGGTAGCAATGTCCAGTTTGCGGGCATCCGTATACTCATCTGCCAAGCGAGCCGCTTCCTGCAGGGTGGAGGGTTTACGGTCCCGAACCCACTCTCGAACTCCTGCGGGTAATTTGTCGAAGCAATGTTCCAACAGGAATAGCTGCAGCACCTCTTCCCCAGATATGGCTTGGCACCCCGCTATCCAGTGAGCTGCTGTGCGGTGCACCTTACATGCCCACTCAAGGTAGGAATCTCCAGCTAATTTAACAGTGTCTCTGAACCGTCTCCGGTATGCCTCCGGTGTAACCGCATACCTGGAGAGCAGAGCCTCTTTTACAGTATTATAATCCCTGACTTCCTCATCTGGAATGGCCCGAAAAGCCTCTCTGGCCCGGCCGGATAATTTTCCAGATAATATCGTGACCCAGTCCTCTGCGGGTACCTTGTGTAGTGCACATTGCCTCTCAAAATCCGCAAGGTACCCATCAATCTCTCCTTCTGTTTCCAGGAAGTTTTCAAAAGCTGCAAAATTTACTTTTCTCTTTTCCATCTTAGTCAGTATTGTAATAATCCCCCTCTTCCTGAGGTTACTGGCTTGTGTAGTTGCTCTTCTGGGCGATAAGGTTCATTCCGTCGCTGCCACCAATGTTACGGTACCAACTGTGTACCAAGGGTTAACCCCAGATGAACAATGTCCTGCATAGACAATCAGCAATTCACAACCCAGCCAGTTTCAGGTTTAAACAGAATATCTGCTTTATTTGAAGGCAGCACACAGATTTATACACCCTGGCTTCAGGTTACAAAGGGCATTGGTTTAACAGTAAGGCAAACATATGAACAATGCATCAAACAATTGTCTATTCACAGGTAAAACAGATTAACATATTAAGTTAATTAACTAGGGAAGAACGTTTACTCAGACAATCTGATGTTGGGCAGTCTAGTTAACATAATCACACAATGACACAATCAGTTTACCCAGACAGACTCCTGAGACACAATCAGATCTTAAACATACATAGAATACATCTTATTACAGAATATAGGAACAGTTCTTATTAGCTATAAAGTCTTTTATGCCCACTTTGCTTATAGAGTCACAATTGCTCCCACAAGGGGCACTCACACCCTGTACCCATCCTGTATTTATGGATACAGGGTGACATAGACATAAGACAGAGGTATGAAAGTACATGGGGTGTCCAGCATATAAAATTCCATATTTCCATGCAGTCTCTGGGTATCCTTAAGCCCATGTACCTCCAGCCCAAAGAATGTTCCATAACAGGCCCTCCAATGTACAGTGGCGAGATTGGTTTTGTCACACTGATCTTGTCAATACTGCATTATTATTATAAAAAGCTATATCCAGAGGTAGAGACAGTGGGGGGTTGAAGAAAGAGACCAGCCCTTTTATATATAAAAAAAAGTGTCCCTGCAGTACTTTGAATACAAAAAACATTAAAGGGACAGTAAACATAAAATAATTGTAGCGGAGAGGCAGTAGGATCCGCAATATCTTTTAGTTAGGCAGAGACATCCTCATCTTAAAAACGTTGTCTAAATAATTCAGTACAAGTTTAAGTCTAAATCAGCAATTTATTTTGCTTCTAGCCACAGCTTAAAACTGGTGCAACAACAACTGCTAACAACAACTGTCTAAGACAATACAGTTACTCAAAACTAACAGTTACTCAAAACTGAAGTTAACCCCTTCAGTACTGTTGGATTTGCACCCTGTACCTATAATGGGCACAGGGTGACTTAACATAATGCTTGAATCCATAATCCGTAGGGTGGTTGACAGAGGGGTCTGTCACAATAATGTTATATAATGCTGCACATAGTGCAGCATTATATAACATCTTAGCGGCAGGTGGCAAAAACAAACCAGAGCACTACTAAACCAGAGCGGGAGCGAGCTACATTCATTTCAATGATGCGATCGGGCGCGCTGTGATTAGACAGCGTGCCCACGAAGCGCTTTTAAAATCCAACACCCGCTCAGAAGATCCTGGAGCGGAGAGCTGCTAAATCCAAGTTTGATATAAAATATCTTACAATGCGTTTGTTTTTGCCACCTGCTGCTAAGATAATGTTATATAATGCGGCACTATGTGCAGCATTATGTAACATTATTTTATAAGTTTACTGTCCCTTTAACTGCTCGCCTAAGTGCATTATCCCTTTAAGGGAGTTACTTGCTAAAATGAACTGTTCTATGGGTATAGAGCATTTCTAATTTCCCTACAATAATCCTTTAAATTAATGTTTAGGCAAATTCCCCTACTTTAAAACCTGACTTTGATACCTGAAAGCGAAAATCTTTGAAAAGCCCTCAAAATGAGTACAGCTCCAAAAGTCTCTCACCTCAGATTTCTCTGTTTACACATGCACCCTATCCTTTCATTTTGTATTGCCTCCAGGCCTCAAATCAGCCAGTCCAGGCCCTTATTCACCTTGCATAACCTGCACTCCTTATGACAACACCAGTGCCTCTCTTCAACACTACATCTCCACGCCAACCAAGCTTCTCCATCTTTGCGCCAACGCAACGTCACTCTGCTTTCATTGCGGCACTCCACCTTCAAGCCAGTGTATCCATCTTTACAGCAGCTGTGCCTACTATAATAAATGAATGTTGATTCAACAGTCACTCATTATCTTTCACTACTCGCCACATTCCATTTCCATTTAGTTGAGTGGACATTTTGAGCCCTGTAAATATATATAATATATACACACATATTAAATGTGAAATATAAGTTTATTATTGAAATAAATGTAATGTGTTTTAAAGGGATATGGTATATGACAAGGTTTTTGACTGGGAAGGACTCAAAGGTGTATATATATATATATATATGTATATATATATATATATATAAATCAATTGTAGATAAAAAGCGCACTCCCACTCGCAGCAAGGGCAAGGACCAGGGTGCAATAGATTCCAAATTACAAACAGTCCAATGATTGCACTCTCTGGATTTAGCACACAGCAAAACTTTAATGTGAATGTTTTCGGAGCATTTACTCCTTCCTCAGTCTGAGGAAGGAGTGAATGCTCCGAAAACGTTCACATTAAAGTTTTGCTGTGTGCTAAATCCAGAGAGTGCAATCATTGGACTGTTTGTTATATATATATATATATATATATATATATATATACAAATGCAAAATTTGGTTTAGCACACCTTACAAAAAGTTTTTATACACATCTTTGGGAGTGCTGCCAATATGACCCAGTAATTACACAAACAAAAAGGTATTGGCGCACATCCATTTTCAAAAGCACAACATATTTTTTGAACTGCTGCAAAAAATTGCCTGCAAACAACATCAAGGGACAACTATTCTTTTTAAATTAAATTGGGATCTTAGTCACACAATATGGCCATATTCTGCTTAGCCAGTCACCACTTACAAGGTGCCCCAATATAGACTGGTCCTACCACTACAGTCCTTTGCCTCAGAGGGCTGAATCATTCCTGCTTTTACTCTTCATAATAGAATGAGACTCCCTGGCTTAATATTCACAACTCTATTACACTGTCATGAGCACACCTGAGCTTGGGTGGGGTGCTTTAACCAATGGGAGATGGTCAGTCTTCCTAATTATGTTTTAATACAAATGCAAAATTTGGTTTAGCACACCTTACAAAAAGTTTATATACACATCTTTGGGAGTGCTGCCAATATGACCCAGTAATTACACAAACAAAAAAGGTATTGTAACATATTTTAAAGTGTTACAAGGTCTCAGGTGTGAATGGGGAACAGGTGTGTTAAATTTTGTGTTATAGCTCTCACACTCTCTCATACTGGTCACTGGAAGTTCAACATGGCACCTCATAGCAAAGAACTCTCTGAGGATCTACAAAAAAGAATTGTTGCTCTACATAAAGATGGCTTCGGCTATAAAAAGATTGCCAAGACCCTGAAACTGAGCTGCAGCATGGTGGGCAAGACCATACAGCGGTTTCACAGGACAGGTTCATTCAGAATAGGCCTCACCATGGTCGACCAAAGAAGTTGAGTGCACGTGCTCAGTGTCATATCCAGAGGTTGGCTTTGCGAAATAGACGTATGAGTGTTCCTAGCATTGCTGAAGAGGTTGAAGGGGTGGGCAGTCAGCCTGTCAGTGCTCAGACCATACGCCGCACACTGCATCAAATTGGTCTGCATGGCTGTCGTCCCTGAAGGACGCCTCTTCTAAAGATGATGCACAAGAAAGCCTGCAAACAGTTTGCTGAAGACAAGCAGACTATGGACATGGATTACTGGAACCATGTCCTGTGGTCTGATGAGACCAAGATAAACTTATTTGGTTCAGATGGTGTCAAGCGTGTGTGGCGGCAACCAGGTGAGGAGTACAAAGACAAGTGTGTCTTCCCTACAGTCAAGCACACCTTACAAAAAGTTTATATACACATCTTTGGGAGTGCTGCCAACAGGGCCGCCACTAGAAATTTTGGGGCCCCTGACTTAACCATTGATCAGGCCCCCCCCCTCCTTAACGTGCAATTTTTGACCAAGTGACTAAAACGTATATGCACTTTATTCCTAAGTGTCTATTTAAACTTGGAAATGTTGTAAAGGTAGTAACATACACACAGACACACTCATATACTAAAACACACACTCACACATAAGGATTCACATATAGACACTCTAGCAGACACGCAAAGAAACACACTCAGACACAGACACCCAGACACTCAGCACTTGTTTACATTGACCTGAATGAGGTAAACTACAGTTTTGTAAAAAAAAAAAAAAAAGGAGATTTAGAAAACAAAATATGGATTTTGGATTCTGATTATCTTTTTGCAAAGGAAGATACCAACTAAATGATGACAACATCATGCAGTGGCTGAAAGGAAGGGCCCTGAACTGCCTAAACAACAATTTAAAGGTTAAATGGTGGATTGGTGACTTCCAGAAAGGTCTTGTTAGTCTCAAAGTCTGTAGAAAGATGTGAATAATCAGTAGTAAGGTCAAAATGTCCTAAAAAGGAACAGACAATGGACACACACACAAACTCAAACTTGCACATACACCCAAGGAAACACCGACAGAAACAGCCTCAGAAAACACACAGACATACACACACACACACACAAACACACACACATAGACACCCACAGAAAACACACACACATACACACAGAGAGACAGCCACAGAAAGACATACACACACACACCCTCACTGAGACACCCACAGAAAACACACAAAGACATACACACACCCTCAAAGATATACCCACAGAAAACACACACCCTCATTGAGACATCTGCAGAAAACACATACATACATACACACACACACACTCACAGAGACATCCACAAAAAAACAGACATATACACCCACCATCACAGAGGCATCCAGAGAAAATACACAAAGGCAAACATACACACACCCTCACAGAGACACACATAGAAAAAGCTCAAATACATATGCACAAACCCTCACAGCCATCCACAGAAAATGTACAAATACATACACACCCACCCTCACAGAGAGACCCACAGAAAAAAATACATACACACTCATATAGGCCAATTTATGAAATGTCTGTCTCGCCAGAAACACAGGGTGTCAAGCTCCATTCGGAGCTTGATAGATAGGCCCCATGGAGACACAAACCAAAGCACAAAGACATAAACACAGACACCCACAGAAACACTCACAGGAGGAAACATTTATGCACCTTGCATCCCCTAAATCAACAGTGTGTGACATGCATGATAAAAAAATGCAGAAATTAAGAAATCACTTTTTAAAGAATCATAATTTGTAAATGTGCAAACAAAAATAATTCTGTGAATTCAAAATTGTACATTAATGATCTGGGTAGATGGCTAGATGAAGAAAAGTACTTTTAAAAGGTTGACATATGTTTGCTTGTTTTTTCCCCATTTTCCCCATCCAAGAGCACCACTTCAAATATAGTGTAAAAATGTTCCCTTCTGTCAGCTGTACTTATGGATTTTGAAAATGCTGTACTCTATATGGTCTTGGTGGAACCATAAGCTGTGGTACTCATACCATTAGATCTGGTTAAATGCAGGATTTAGGCTTGTTGCTATGTATTTCAAAATTAAGTCAGCTGTAGTGTAAACTGAACAGTTTTAAGTTAACCTGTCTCATTTCAAACACTGGGCAATCTTAGTCTGAGAGTATAACATTTTATGTAGATGTAAAAATCTTAGATAAAATGCCTTCTTGCGTCTGGAACGTCCTTGCATAAAGGGGCAGTAAACTGGAATGTAATTAATATATATACAGTATATATATATATATATATATATGTATATATATATATATATACTGTATATATATATATATCTATATATATATATATATAAATGCATATCTGCCAAAAGAGCACCTACCATTTGTGTATTGAGGAGGAAACATTTCTGCATGGTTTTAAATATAGAATTTCTACAGCATTGTCAAATAATTATAAATACACTGCTGCTAAAAAAATGTGTTTTTATGGACCCCTGGCCCCACCATACAACTACTACCACACTGAAGTTACAATCCGAAATTGCACAAAGAAATAAAAAACATTTGCTAAGTAAGTCCTACCTCCTCTGCAAATGAAGGTGATCTGCCGTTTGACTCAGGCACACACTGTACAAAGTGCCAAGTCTGTCTCACACTGTGCATAGTAGTTTAGTGCACACTCAGAAATCCTCTCAAATGCTAATACTTTACTCCTTGTAATAACATTTCCCATGCTCAATTAGCACTCTGCTGTAGTACCCACTGGTGGCTGCCAAAATTATTATTTTTTTTTTTTTTTTTTAAGTTCTTGCCTCATGGGCCCCCCCCTGGCCCATTGGGCCCCTGACAGGAGTCACCCCTGTCACCCCCTGATGGCGGCCCTGGCTGCCAATATGACCCAGTAATTACACAAACAAAAAGGTATTGGCGCACATCCATTTTCAAAAGCACAACATATTTTTTGAACTGCTGCAAAAAATTGCCTGCAAACAACATCAAGGGACAACTATTCTTTTTAAATTAAATTGGGATCTTAGTCACACAATATGGCCATATTCTGCTTAGCCAGTCACCACTTACTTAGTCCTAACACTACAGTCCTTTGCCTCAGAGGGCTGAATCATTCCTGCTTTTACTCTTCATAATAGAATATGACTCCCTGGTGGGAGTGTCATGGTCTGGGCCTGCATATGTGCTGCCGGCACTAGGGAGCTACAGTTCATTGAGGGAGCCATGAATGCCAACATGTACTGTGACATACTGAAGCAAAACATGATCCCCTCCTTTCAGAGACTGGGCCGCATGGCAGTATTCCAACATGATAATGACCCAAAACACACCTCCAGGACGACCACTGTCTTGCTAAAGGTGATGGACTGGCCAAGCATGTCTCCAGACCAAAACCCTATTGAGCATTTGTGGGGCATCCTCAAACGGAAGGTGGAGGAGCACAAGGTCTCTAACATCCACCAGCTCCGTGATGTCGTCATGGTGGAGTGGAAGAGGACTCCAGTGGCAACCTGTGAAGCTCTGGTGAACTCCATGCCCAAGAGGGTTAAGGCAGTGCTGGAAAATAATGGTGGCCACAGAGGATATTGACACTTTGTGCCCAATTTGGACATTTCCACTTAGGGGTGTACTCACTTTTGTTGCCAATGGTTTAGACATTAATGGCTGTGTGTTGAGTTATTTTGAGGGGAAAGCACATTTACACTGTAGAAATCCAGTCTGCTCCTATCAGCATGACTGAATGCCTTTTCCGAATGTGAGTACCCTGTGTGTATTCCTTCTGTTTGTCACACACTTTGTACTATTGATTTGCACATGTGGCGCCTCTTTCTGTTTCATATTTTATTGTAGATCTTCCATTCCTGATGAAGTAAGAGAGCTGCCTATTCACCTTTTACATCAAGTTTACCACATTCTGGATATCGTTAAAGCTTGGAATTGGAGCTATAAGTATATAGATAATTGACTTTGTATGCTTCCTATGCCAGTATATATATATATATATATATTTTATTTATTCATTTTTATAATCATTATTTAGCAGCATGGTACAAAAGGATGTCATTGTTGATACAAAAGTTTAAACAGAAACAAAAGAGGGAGAAACCATCAGTCTCCAAAAGAAAGGAGAACGAACTCCCGTATAGTAAAATGAAATAGTAGAGCTAGACTGTCCGTGATAAGTCCATTTGAAAACAGTAGCCCCACTCCATATAAATGCATGGTGATTGACAATGACACCAATGTACAAAACATAACTCAAACAACAACAAAACTATGCCGAAATTTCTTAATTTAAGATCACTTTGTATATATTCTACACATCTAGTGGTATCCCTCGACTTTGTATTTAACTATCAACCTTTGAGAGAAGTGCTAAGCTAAAAAGGTCATTATTAGAGTATCAGGCAGGGGTGGGGCCATGTCAGCCATACCCCTCTAAGATAACACTAGCCCTGTCATTCCTCCTAGGTCACTCCTGTAACTTGTTATGCCAGTATATTTTATATGGGATAGTGGGACATTAAGAACAACATTTTAACATAGTTGTACAGGTATCATTTGTATTTTCCATTTACATTTTGTCTATATTGCCCTGAGCGCCTCCTAGAGGATTTATATATTATCCTGTTGCTTTAGAGCTCTACACTGTTATACAGGCTGTACACTCACTACTTTACATTGTAGCAAAGTATCATTTATTCAGTGTTGTCACATGAAAATATATAATAAAATATTTACAAAAATGTGAGGGGTGTCTGTGCCTCTATATCTCATTATACATCTGCATGTGTCTGTGCCTCTATGTCTCATTATACATCTGCATGTGTCTGTGCCTCTATGTCTCATTAAACATCTGCATGTGTCTGTGCCTCTATGTCTCATTATACATCTGCATGTGTCTGTGCCTCTATGTCTCATTATACATCTGCATGTGTCTGTGCCTCTATATCTCATTATACATCTGCATGTGTCTGTGCCTCTATGTCTCATTATACATCTGCATGTGTCTGTGCCTCTAGGTCTCATTATACATCTGCATGTGTCTGTGCCTCTATATCTCATTATACATCTGCATGTGTCTGCGCCTCTATATCTCATTATACATCTGCATGTGTCTGTGCCTCTATATCTCATTATACATCTGCATGTGTCTGTGCCTTTATATGTCATTATACATCTGCATGTGTCTGTGCCTCTATATCTCATTATACATATGCATGTGTCTGTGCCTCTATATCTCATTATACATATGCATGTGTCTGTGCCTCTATATCTCATTATACATCTGCATGTGTCTGTGCCTCTATATCTCATTATACATCTGCATGTGTCTCTGCCTCTATATCTCATTATACATCTGCATGTGTCTCTGCCGCTATATCTCATTATACATCTGCATGTGTCTGTGCCTCTATATCTCATTATACATCTGCATGTGTCTGTGCTTCTATATATTATTATACATCTGCATGTGTCTGTGCCTCTATATCTCATTATACATCTGCATGTGTCTGTGCCTCTATATCTCATTATACATCTGCATGTGTCTGTGCCTCTATATCTCATTATACATCTGTATGTGTCTGTGCCTCTATGTCTCATTATACATCTGTATGTGTCTGTGCCTCTATGTCTCATTATACATCTGCATGTGTCTGTGCCTCTAGGTCTCATTATACATCTGCATGTGTCTGTGCCTCTATGTCTCATTATACATCTGCATGTGTCTGTGCCTCTATGTCTCATTATACATCTGCATGTGTATGTGCCTCTATATCTCATTATACATCTGCATGTGTCTGTGCCTCTATATCTCATTATACATCTGCACGTGTCTGTGCCTCTATATCTCATTATACATCTGCATGTGTCTGTGCCTCTATATCTCATTATACATCTGCATGTGTTTGTGCCTCTATATCTCATTATACATCTGCATGTGTCTGTGCCTCTATGTCTCATTATACATCTGCATGTGTCTGTGCCTCTATATCTCATTATACATCTGCATGTGTCTGTGCCTCTATGTCTCATTATACATCTGCATGTGTCTGTGCCTATATATCTCATTATACATCTGCATGTGTCTGTGCCTCTATAACTCATTATACATCTGCATGTGTCTGTGCCTCTATATCTCATTATACATCTGCATGTGTCTGTACCTCTATATCTCATTATACATCTGCATGTGTCTGTGCCTTTATATCTCATTATACATCTGCATGTGTCTGTGCCTCTATATCTCATTATACATCTGCATGTGTCTGTACCTCTATATCTCATTATACATCTGCATGTGTCTGTGCCTTTATATCTCATTATACATTTACATGTGTCTGTGCCTTTATATCTCATTATACATCTGCATGTGTCTGTGCCTCTATAACTCATTATACATCTGCATGTGTCTGTGCCTCTATATCTCATTATACATCTGCATGTGTCTGTGCCTCTATAACTCATTATACATCTGCATGTGTCTGTGTCTCTATATCTCATTATACATCTGCATGTGTATCTGCCGCTATATCTCATTATACATCTGCATGTGTCTGTGCCTCTATATAACATTATACATATGCATGTGTCTGTGCCTCTATATCTCATTATACATCTGCATGTGTATGTGCCTCTGTCTCATTATACATCTGCATGTGTATGTGCCTCTATATCTCATTATACATCTGCATGTGTATGTGCCTCTATATCTCATTATACATCTGCATGTGTATGTGCCTCTATATCTCATTATACATCTGCATGTGTATGTGCCTCTATATCTCATTATACATCTGCATGTGTATGTGCCTCTATATCTCATTATACATCTGCATGTGTATGTGCCTCTATATCTCATTATACATCTGCATGTGTATGTGCCTCTATATCTCATTATACATCTGTATGTGTCTGTGCCTCTATGTCTCATTATACATCTGAATGTGTATGTGCATCTATATCTCATTATACATCTGTATGTGTCTGTGCCTCTATGTCTCATTATACATATGCATGTGTATGTGCCTCTATATCTCATTATACATCTGCATGTGTCTGTGCCTCTGTCTCATTATACATCTGAATGTGTATGTGCATCTATGTCTCATTATACATCTGCATGTGTCTGTGCCTCTATATCTCATTAATCATCTGCATGTGTCTGTGCCTCTATGTCTCATTATACATCTGCATGTGTCTGTGCCTCTATATCTCATTATACATCTGCATGTGTCTGTGCCTCTATGTCTCATTATACATCTGCATGTGTCTGTGCCTCTATGTCTCATTATACATCTGCATGTGTCTGTGCCTCTATGTCTCATTATACATCTGCATGTGTCTGTGCCTATATATCTCATTATACATCTGCATGTGTCTGTGCCTATATATCTCATTATACATCTGCATGTGTCTGTGCCTATATATCTCATTATACATCTGCATGTGTCTGTGCCTATATATCTCATTATACATCTGCATGTGTCTGTGCCTATATATCTCATTATACATCTGCATGTGTCTGTGCCTCTATATCTCATTATACATCTGCATGTGTATGTGCCTATATATCTCATTATACATCTGCATGTGTCTGTGCCTATATATCTCATTATACATCTGCATGTGTCTGTGCCTCTATGTCTCATTATACATCTGCATGTGTCTCTGCCTCTATATCTCATTATACATCTGCATGTGTATGTGCCTCAATATCTCATTATACATCTGCATGTGTCTCTGCCGCTATATCTCATTATACATCTGCATGTGTCTGTGCCTCTATATCTCATTAATCATCTGCATGTGTATGTGCCTCTATATCTCATTATACATCTGCATGTGTCTGTGCCTCTATATCTCATTATACATCTGCATGTGTATGTGCCTCTGTCTCATTATACATCTGAATGTGTATGTGCATCTATGTCTCATTATACATCTGCATGTGTCTGTGCCTCTATATCTCATTAATCATCTGCATGTGTCTGTGCCTCTATGTCTCATTATACATCTGCATGTGTCTGTGCCTCTATATCTCATTATACATCTGCATGTGTCTGTGCCTCTATGTCTCATTATACATCTGCATGTGTCTGTGCCTCTATGTCTCATTATACATCTGCATGTGTCTGTGCCTCTATATCTCATTATACATCTGCATGTGTCTGTGCCTCTATGTCTCATTATACATCTGCATGTGTCTGTGCCTCTATGTCTCATTGTACATCTGCATGTGTCTGTGCCTCTATGTCTCATTATACATCTGCATGTGTCTGTGCCTCTATGTCTCATTATACATCTGCATGTGTCTGTGCCTCTATATCTCATTATACATCTGCATGTGTCTGTGCCTCTATGTCTCATTAAACATCTGCACGTGTCTGTGCCTCTATATCTCATTATACATCTGCACGTGTCTGTGCCTCTATATCTCATTATACATCTGCATGTGTCTGTACCTCTATGTCTCATTATACATCTGCATGTGTCTGTACCTCTATGTCTCATTATACATCTGCATGTGTCTGTACCTCTATGTCTCATTATACATCTGCATGTGTCTGTGCCTCTATATCTCATTATACATCTGCATGTGTCTGTGCCTCTATGTCTCATTATACATCTGTATGTGTCTGTGCCTCTATGTCTCATTATACATCTGCATGTGTCTGTGCCTCTATATCTCATTATACATCTGCATGTGTCTGTGCCTCTATATCTCATTATACATCTGCATGTGTCTGTGCCTCTATATCTCATTATACATCTGCATGTCTGTACCTCTATATCTCATTATACATCTGCATGTGTCTGTGCCTCTATATCTCATTATACATCTGTATGTGTCTGTGCCTCTATGTCTCATTATACATCTGTATGTGTCTGTGCCTCTATGTCTCATTATACATCTGCATGTGTCTGTGCCTCTATGTCTCATTATACATCTGCATGTGTCTGTGCCTCTATGTCTCATTATACATCTGCATGTGTCTGTGCCTCTATGTCTCATTATACATCTGCATGTGTCTGTGCCTATATATCTCATTATACATCTGCATGTGTCTGTGCCTCTATATCTCATTATACATCTGCATGTGTCTCTGCCGCTATATCTCATTATACATCTGCATGTGTCTGTGCCTCTATATCTCATTAATCATCTGCATGTGTATGTGCCTCTATATCTCATTATACATCTGCATGTGTCTGTGCCTCTATATCTCATTATACATCTGCATGTGTATGTGCCTCTGTCTCATTATACATCTGAATGTGTATGTGCATCTATGTCTCATTATACATCTGCATGTGTCTGTGCCTCTATATCTCATTAATCATCTGCATGTGTCTGTGCCTCTATGTCTCATTATACATCTGCATGTGTCTGTGCCTCTATATCTCATTATACATCTGCATGTGTCTGTGCCTCTATGTCTCATTATACATCTGCATGTGTCTGTGCCTCTATGTCTCATTATACATCTGCATGTGTCTGTGGCTCTATATCTCATTATACATCTGCATGTGTCTGTGCCTCTATGTCTCATTATACATCTGCATGTGTCTGTGCCTCTATGTCTCATTGTACATCTGCATGTGTCTGTGCCTCTATGTCTCATTATACATCTGCATGTGTCTGTGCCTCTATGTCTCATTATACATCTGCATGTGTCTGTGCCTCTATATCTCATTATACATCTGCATGTGTCTGTGCCTCTATGTCTCATTAAACATCTGCACGTGTCTGTGCCTCTATATCTCATTATACATCTGCACGTGTCTGTGCCTCTATATCTCATTATACATCTGCATGTGTCTGTACCTCTATGTCTCATTATACATCTGCATGTGTCTGTACCTCTATGTCTCATTATACATCTGCATGTGTCTGTACCTCTATGTCTCATTATACATCTGCATGTGTCTGTGCCTCTATATCTCATTATACATCTGCATGTGTCTGTGCCTCTATGTCTCATTATACATCTGTATGGGTCTGTGCCTCTATGTCTCATTATACATCTGCATGTGTCTGTGCCTCTATATCTCATTATACATCTGCATGTGTCTGTGCCTCTATATCTCATTATACATCTGCATGTGTCTGTGCCTCTATATCTCATTATACATCTGCATGTCTGTACCTCTATATCTCATTATACATCTGCATGTGTCTGTGCCTCTATATCTCATTATACATCTGTATGTGTCTGTGCCTCTATGTCTCATTATACATCTGTATGTGTCTGTGCCTCTATGTCTCATTATACATCTGCATGTGTCTGTGCCTCTATGTCTCATTATACATCTGCATGTGTCTGTGCCTCTATGTCTCATTATACATCTGCATGTGTCTGTGCCTCTATGTCTCATTATACATCTGCATGTGTCTGTGCCTATATATCTCATTATACATCTGCATGTGTCTGTGCCTCTATGTCTCATTATACATCTGCATGTGTCTGTGCCTCTATATCTCATTATACATCTGCATGTGTCTGTGCCTCTATATCTCATTATACATCTGCATGTGTATGTGCCTCTATATCTCATTATACATCTGCATGTGTCTGTGCCTCTATGTCTCATTATACATCTGCATGTGTCTGTGCCTCTATATCTCATTATACATCTGCATGTGTATGTGCCTCTATATCTCATTATACATCTGCATGTGTCTGTGCCTCTATGTCTCATTATACATCTGCATGTGTCTGTGCCTCTATATCTCATTATACATCTGCATGTGTATGTGCCTCTATATCTTATTATACATCTGCATGTGTCTGTGCCTCTAGGTCTCATTATACATCTGCATGTGTCTGTGCCTCTATATCTCATTATACATCTGCATGTGTATGTGCCTCTATATCTTATTATACATCTGCATGTGTCTCTGCCGCTATATCTCATTATACATCTGCATGTGTATGTGCCTCTATATCTCATTATACATCTGAATGTGTATGTGCCTCTATATCTCATTATACATCTGCATGTGTCTGTGCCTCTAGGTCTCATTATACATCTGCATGTGTCTGTGCCTCTATATCTCATTATACATCTGCATGTGTCTGTGCCTCTAGATCTCATTATACATCTGAATGTGTATGTGCCTCTATATCTCATTATACATCTGCATGTGTCTGTGCCTCTATATCTCATTATACATCTGAATGTGTATGTGCCTCTAGATCTCATTATACATCTGAATGTGTCTGTGCCTCTATATCTCATTATACATCTGCATGTGTATGTGCCTCTATATCTCATTATACATCTGCATGTGTCTGTGCCTATATATCTCATTATACATCTGCATGTGTCTGTGCCTATATATCTCATTATACATCTGCATGTGTCTGTGCCTCTATATCTCATTATACATCTGCATGTGTCTGTGCCTATATATCTCATTATACATCTGAATGTGTATGTGCCTCTATATCTCATTATACATCTGCATGTGTCTGTGCCTATATATCTCATTATACATCTGCATGTGTCTGTGCCTATATATCTCATTATACATCTGCATGTGTCTGTGCCTATATATCTCATTATACATCTGCATGTGTCTGTGCCTATATATCTCATTATACATCTGCATGTGTCTGTGCCTCTATATCTCATTATACATCTGCATGTGTCTGTGCCTCTATATCTCATTATACATCTGCATGTGTCTGTGCCACTATATATCATTATACATTTACATGTCTGTACTACTGTTCCTTTATACACCTCAAGTGTCTGTGTGCTGCCTCTGGCTCTGCCCCTAATACATCTGCACGTGCATTTGCCTCTGTTACATCACATATATTTTGTCCAAATTTATGTATGTGCATCTGTGTCCCTATATATACGATATACACTACATACATACATAATGGAAGGCGCTATAGCTAAGCCGCTGTAAGATAGATACACATAGGCTTACCATAAGTCCCAGTTTGACTGGGATTGTCCCTGTTTGGAGGCGCTGTCCCAGTGTCCCACCCAATTGTTCATTCTGTCCCAGTTTGTCAGGTGTCTGGTATTTGACCGGACAGTCCGGTATTTCTGTTTGCTGTCTTTTTAAAAAACAGACATTTTTGAGCCCATTCTGTCCATGTGCCTTACTGACTGCCTGACATACTTTGTTTACAGTCAGTGGCACTGTGAAACTAAGTAGTACAGCGCTGAATAGCGCAGAAGTGGGTGACGTCAGTCACAGATGTGTGGCTAGTGTGAAGGTCAGCAGCATGTGAGGTACAAAGCACTATGGGACATGCAGTTGCCATGGTAGCAAGACATTAACAGTCCACCCCGGGTGACACTTTAACCCCAGCAGTGCCAGTGACTAGGGAAGGGTATTCTCCTGGCACACCTGGCTTTGCGGTCACATAATGAGCATCAGGCTGCAAGCCAAGGGCTACTGCTGTTCACTGAGCAGGCATTGCTATAGTAACAGCTACATTCGCTCAGTAGCAGACACTGTGTAAATATCTATATATGTAACGTTATTTATCCAGTGTGTGCAGTGCACGGGTACGTTACGTTTACAATAAAGCTATGTGAATATTAAAAAACATTTCCACAGTATGCTTAGTCCTTTCCATAACAACAGTAACAGAGCACCGCCATCTTGTTATAGGACCTTTGCCTTAGCAGTTCACTTCTGGTTTAAGTGTTCACATGTGTGCAGAGTCTGTGTGCTAGGTAAGTGCCCATTGTAAGTTACACATTACCTCTGTAATATGTGCATCAGGGGCTGTTCTGTAATGGGGACATTTCCCGTCTGGCATTCTGGGGAACTGCTTAGCAAAAGCTGCCTTTTGTGATAGGTAGTGATCACAAAGGTTAATTTACTCTCTGGAAAATTAGTTCCGGTCGGCAATCACCACACCCCCTCGACCACGCCCCTGATCACACCCCCACTGGCACTGCACCAGGTGGTCCCAGTTTCACTTCTAAAAATTATGGTACGCCTAGATACACAGAGTTAGCAGCTAAAGCCCAGCACCACCTTCCGGGAGACTTGGGATGTCTGCTACACTCACACTGACAGACATATGACAGACACATGGGTTAGTCATGTATTGATAAACACCAGACACAACTCTCATTGCACAAAAAGAAAAAACAACAAAGCGATTAGCTCTCTCTCGATTCAGAAGGTCTGCAACATCTATTCTCCGCTCCGCCAGGAATGACTTCCGGGTATCTTGTGCGGAGCGTCATGGGAGATGTAGGACTGCTGGTCTTCTTTCCAGGTCTCATCGGGGTACAACATGGCGGATTGTACAAGGTAACTTTACAAATGTATATGTGCATTAAATGTGTTAGTTGTCTTATATCTCAGCCTAAAAGGTTCTGTGAAGGAGGCTGTGTGTGAAAGTATTTAGCAGTATATATTTGTATAGAGGATACTGAGGTTGGACAGCTTGTCTGAGTCTGAACTAATCTTACTCTCACATCGCATCTCTATACGTATATATGGCACTAGGGAGGGGCAGTTTATGTGTGAGACAGAAGCAAAGCCTCTATCATATATGTACTGGAGAAAGGGCTTCATGTATGTGATAGAGAGAACATCTGTATAGTGTCATGTCTTTATATAAGGTACTGGAGAGAGGGCTTCATGTATGTGATAGAGGGAACATCTGTATAGTGTCATGTCTTTATATAAGGTACTGGAGAGAGGGCTTCATGTATGTGATAGAGAGAACATCTGTATAGTGTCATGTCTTTATATAAGGTACTGGAGAAAGGGCTTCATGTATGTGATAGAGAGAACATCTGTATAGTGTCATGTCTTTATATAAGGTACTGGAGAGAGGGCTTCATGTATGTGATAGAGGGAACATCTGTATAGTGTCATGTCTTTATATAAGGTACTGGAGAGAGGGCTTCATGTATGTGATAGAGAGAACATCTGTATAGTGTCATGTCTTTATATAAGGTACTGGAGAAAGGGCTTCATGTATGTGATAGAGAGAACATCTGTATAGTGTCATGTCTTTATATAAGGTACTGGAGAGAGGGCTTCATGTATGTGATAGAGGGAACATCTGTATAGTGTCATGTCTTTATATAAGGTACTGGAGAGAGTGCTTCATGTATGTGATAGAGAGAACATCTGTATAGTGTCATGTCTTTATATAAGGTACTGGAGAGAGGGCTTCATGTATGTGATAGAGGGAACATCTGTATAGTGTCATGTCTTTATATAAGGTACTGGAGAAAGGGCTTCATGTATGTGATAGAGAGAACATCTGTATAGTGTCATGTCTTTATATAAAGTACTGGAGAGGGCTTCATGTATGTGATATAGGGAACATCTGTATAGTGTCATGTCTTTATATAAGGTACTGGAGAGAGGGCTTCATGTATGTGATAGAGAGAACATCTGTATAGTGTCATGTCTTTATATAAGGTACTGGAGAGAGGGCTTCATGTATGTGATAGAGGGAACATCTGTATAGTGTCATGTCTTTATATAAGGTACTGGAGAGAGGGCTTCATGTATGTGATAGAGGGAACATCTGTATAGTGTCATGTCTTTATATAAGGTACTGGAGAGAGGGCTTCATGTATGTGATAGAGGGAACATCTGTATAGTGTCATGTCTTTATATAAGGTACTGGAGAGAGGGCTTCATGTATGTGATAGAGGGAACATCTGTATAGTGTCATGTCTTTATATAAGGTACTGGAGAGAGGGCTTCATGTATGTGATAGAGGGAACATCTGTATAGTGCCATGTCTTTATATAAGGTACTGGAGAGAGGGCTTCGTGTATGTGATAGAGGGAACATCTGTATAGTGTCATGTCTTTATATAAGGTACTGGAGATAGGGCTTCGTGTATGTGATAGAGGGAACATCTGTATAGTGTCATGTCTTTATATAAGGTACTGGGGAAGGAGCTTTATGTACTGTATTTGATAGATAGGACCTCACTATATTATTATAAAAATTACTGTGAGGAAATGTATGTATGTATGTGATAGAGGGAACCTCTTTATAGTGTTATATATATATATATTTATTTATAAGGTACTGGGGAAGTAGCTTTATGTATGTGATAGAGAGAACTTATATATAGTACTCATTACCTGAGGAGGTAGTAAATGCCAATACCTTAGATACAATTAAAAGTGGTTTAGATACATTTCTGGCTAGAAACAGAATTCATGGATATGATTACTTGTGTTAAATGGGTCACCTTTTAATTGGATTAATTTAAGCTCAACTGAAGCTTTTCTGTAAGTATATCATATTTGTATAGGTTGAACTTGATGGACGGGAGGAACCTTATGTAAGATAGATAATCCACTTATTACCCATTCCCCAGTTTTGCATAACCAATACTGTTATATTAATACACTTTTTACCTCTATCATTACCATGCAGACTGCCCTTCATCTCTGCTTTTTACAATCTTGTATTTTAGCCAATTAGTGCTGGTTCTTTTATAATCATTATCATTATCCACAGGTGAGCATCATTTTATCTATATGGCACATATGAACTAGCACTGTCTGGCTGTTATGTAAGATTTAAAAAGCTAATAAAAAGCACTGAGATAAGAGGCGGCCTGCTGGGGCTTAGGAACAGGCAAACTTAGAGGTTAAAAAGTATATTAATATAACAGTGTTGGTTATAAAAAGCTGGGGAATTGGTAGTAAAAGTGTTATCTATCTTTTAAACAATAAAAAAAATTGAATGTCCCTTTACATATGTGATAGATTGAATTTATCTATAGCAGGGCCGGTCTGACCTTTGGCCAAACTGTGCAAATGCCTGGTGGGCCGACGGGGTTAGCTTAGCCCTGCCCACTATTAACTAAAGTTTCTGCATGGCGATGGGAACTATAATTACCAGCCTGGTCTTTGTATCGAGAGGAGGCAGTAGGTAAGTTCACCATAAGAGAGCGCTTCATAGGGGGCAAGACATAAGTTTAGATGTGGAACTGGGATTGTGCAGGAGACTATGAGGGGGCTGGCTGTCTGTCATCTGCAGGAGTTACTGAGGCAGACACTGTAGGATGGATCGTGGAGCTGATGTCTGGCAGGTTAACAGCTAACTACCCTTCACCAACTTACACCAATGCATTTTATCAAATATACATTTTATTTATGTTTTATTTTATATATATATATATATATATATATATATATATATATATATATATATATATATATATATATAATAAAGTTAAAGCTATCTCCTATTGCACGTATAAGCTTGCACTCTTTCCTTAAAGGGACATGAAACCCAAAAATTTTCTTTCATGATTCAGATAGAGAATACAATTTTAAACAACTTTCCAATTTACTTATATTATTTCATTTGCTTCCTTCTCTTGTTATCCTTTGCTTAAAGGTTTAGCTAGGCAAGCTCAGGAGAAGGAGAGAAAATTAGATAATAGAAGTAAATTAGAAAGTTGTTTAAAATTGTATTCTCTATTTGAATCATGAAAGAAAACATTTGTATTTCATGTCCCTTTAAGATTGTAATTGAAAGTAATTAAAAAACAAACAAACACATTTTTAGATAGTTTAAAAATGCCTTGGTGGCATTTATTAATTTATTAGCAGCATTATTAACTATTAATATAACTGATGTGAAAAGCCATCAAGACATTTCTTAAATCTGTACGAAAAGTGTTTTTTTTTTTTATCCCCAAAAAATACATCATTTAAAAAAAATAAAATAAAAAAAATACAGATTTAGTAATTAAAATATTGATGTGTTTTTTTCTAACCCCTTCCCGCTGTTATGACGGTCCATGCCGTCCTAACCATGCTGGGCTTTAGCACCATTAGGATGGCATGGAACGTCATAGCTGTTTGGCTGTACTGTCTACTCCAGAATTTTTATTGTTTAAAAAGATAGCTAATCCCTTTATTACCCAGTCCCCAGTTTTGCCTAACCAGCACTGTTATATTAAAATTTAAATGCACATAGATGAATTACATCTTTGAATAGAAACATATTTGCAATATACATATATTAGCAAAAATGCTTCTAGTAAAATATATCACTGTTTTAGTAATAACATTTTTCTCTGCACGTGCATGTGATGCATAGCTAGATATTTTTAGTGCACCAGCATTTTAAATACTGCAGCTGCTCAGAGCACAAGTGGGGCTTGTATTATGTCAGCAATTAACAAATTGTGTCATTACCAGATGGAACAAGCACCTTAGGCTCTCTGAGCAAGTGCTGTGTTTAAAATGCTGGTGCACAGTGCATACTTAAATACACTTTGAAACAGCTATAACTTTTGTTAGAAGCATTTTTGCTTACATATGCATGTTAAAAAAAATTCTTCTATTCAAAACTGAAATGCATCCATGTGGATTCCAAATTTGTCTGGAATGTCCCTTTTAATATACTTCTTACCTCTGTGATTATCTTGTATCTGTGCCTCTGCAGACTGCCCCCTTTATTTCAGTTCTTTTGAAAGACTAGCATGTAGGCAATTAGTGCTGACTCCTAGGTAATTCCACGGACGCGAGTACAATGTTAATTATATGGCACACATGAACTAACACCCTCTAGTTGTGAAAACTGTCACAATGCATTCAGATAAGAGGCAGCCTTCAAAAAAGCCTTATTTTTTAATACTGGCAGACTGTCTGCCAGTACCTAAGATGGGGGTTACCAGTGGAGGAGGGAAGAGAGCTGTTTGGGAGGGATCAGGTAGGGATCAGGGGGTAGGAAGTGTCAGGTGGGAGGCTAATCTCTACACTAAAGCTAACATTAACTTTTTAAGCTACCTAATTAACCCCTTCACTGCCGGGAATAATAGAAGTGTGGTGCGCAGCTGCAATTAGCGGCCTTATAATTACCAAAAAGCAATGGCAAAGCCATATATGTCTGCTATTTCTGAACAAAGGGGATCCCAGAGAAGCTTTTACAAACATTTGTGCCATGATTGCTCAAGCTGTTTGTAAATAATTTCTGTGAGAAATCCAAAGTTTGTGAAAAAAGTACTTTTTTTTTTTTATTTGATGTCATTTAGCGGTGAAATGGTGGCACGAAATATACCAAAATGGGCCTAGATCAATACCTTGAGTTGTCTACTTAAAAAAAATATATATAGATTTGATAGGTAAATAAAAAAAAAACAAGGCTCTATTTCTGTTTAAATGGAGTGATAGCAAAAATGCTAAAAATGCTCTGGTATTTTGGACAAGTTTTTGTCTGGAAGTCCCGGTAGTGAAAGAGTTAAAGGGATACTGAACCCACATTTTTGCTTTCATGATTTAGATAGAGCAGAGCTTTCCAAACTTTTCATGTTGGCGACATACTTTTTAGACCTACATCATTTTACGACATAGTAATTCCGTTGTACTAGTAAACAGGAGGTTAAACTAACTTGTTTAAGAGATACGGACACATACATAAATGATATAAAAATGAAATGTATTTACAAGTAACAGTATGTATGTGCAAGAATTTAAAAAAGTTTAATAACACCAATAGCTACTTACTATTTTAATGGGCTGTATGAGGTTGATGGGATGAACACAGTTTCTGAATATTTGGTGGAATATTAGCTAAAGACACTCGCAATTCATCATCAAGCATTTTTAAGCCTCCACTTCCTATCCATATATGAAGAGCAGGAGCAGCAATGCACTATTGGAGCTAGCTGGAAAAAAACCAACACTTTGACTTCTGACTTCAGCTCATCGTTTAAGCTGTCGCCATCAGGGCTCTGCGTGTCCGACTGACTACTGCCCGTGCTGCAAACATACTGCTGTCCCACTCACTGACTACAGATGCCGATTGAGGAGACTACACGTGCAGTCAGGAGCCAATTTTCCCACCCAAGCCGCCAATGGGAATAGTTTCAGTTCCTGCTGAGCTGTGCCAATCGGTTAAGATGATCTATGACCCACTAGGTATCAATCACGTGTCAACCACATGATATGCGTAGCAGGCAGGCGGTAAGTCAGAAACCAAAAACATTTTTTACAAAATGTTAAATTAAAAAAAAAATTGTACTGAAGCAGGGACACACCTACACACTGCTCCTGACACACTAATGTGTCACGACACACAGTTTGGAAAGCACTGAGATAGAGCATGCAATTATAAGCAACTTTCTAATTTACTCCTATTATCATTTTTTCTTCGTTCTCTTGCTATCTTTATTTAAAAAAGCCAGGATCTAAGCTATGAAGCCGGCCCATTATTGGTTCAGCACCTTGGATAGCGCTTTCTCATTGGTGGGTACATTTTACCACCAATCGGCAAGCGCAACCCAGGTGCTGAACCAAAAATGTTAGCTTAGATTCCTGCTTTTTCAAATAAAGAGCGCAAGAGAAAGAAGAAAAATTAATAATAGGGGTAAATTAGAAAGTTGCTTATAATTGATGCTCTATCGAAATCATGAAAGAAAAAAAGTGGGTTTAGTATCCCTTTAACAGCACCAATGAACACTTGGGCTAAATATGTATCCCTGATTAACCTCTTTTGAAACCTGCCCCCACATGCTGTATAAAGTATACCAGCAAAATGTTCTGCTGTGTGTGCATTATATGAATCTCCAGACCTGAACCCCATTGAAAACTTCTGGAAGGTGATCAAGAGGAATATGGATGTTCACAAGCCATCAAACAAGGCCGAACTGCTTGATTTTGTTTTTGCGCCAGGAGTGGCATAAAATCACCCGACAGCAATGTGAGAAGACAGGTGGAGAGCAGCCAAGACGCATTAAATCTGTGATTGAAAGTCAAGGTTATTCGACTAAATATTGATTTCTGAACCCTTGCGAAGTTAAAACATTAGTATAGTGTTTAAAAAAGAATATAAACTTGTATTCTTTGCATTATTCAAGGACTGAAAACACTGCATCTTTTTAGTTATTTGGATCAGTTGTCATTTTCTGCAAATTTCTGCTCTAAATGAAAATATTTTTATTCTGAATTTGTGAGAAATGTCAGGCGTTTATAAAACAAAAATGTTAATTTTACTCAAACACATACCTATAAATAGTAAAACCAGAGAAATTGATAATTTTGCAGTGGTCTCTTAAATAAATATACAGTATCTTACAAAAGTGAGCACACCCCTTACATTTTTGTAAATATTTGATTATATCTTTTCATGTGACAATACTGAAGAAATGACACTTTGCTACAATGTAAAGTAGTGAGTGTACAGCCTGTATAACAGTGTAAATTTGCTGTCCCCTCAAAATAACTCAACACACAGTCATTAATGCCTTAACTGTTGGCAACAAAAGTGAATACACCCCTAAGTGGAAATGTCCAAATTGGGCCCAATTAGCCATTTTCCCTGCCCGGTGTCATGTGACTCGTTAGTGTGTGAATGGGGAGCAGGTGTGTTAAATTTGGTGTTATCGCTCTCACACTCTCTCATACTGAAAAAAAGAAGTGTTGCTCTACATAAAGATGGACTAGGCTATAAGAAGATTGCCAAGACCCTGAAACGAAGCTGCAGCACGGTGGGCAAGACCATACAGCGGTTTCACAGGACAGGTTCCACTCAGAACAGACCTCGCCATGGTCGACCAAAGAAGTTGAGTGTATGTGCTCAGCGTCATATCCAGAGGTTGTCTTTGGGAAATAGACGTATGAGTACTGCCAGCATTGTTTCAGAGGTTGAAGGGGTGGGGGGGTCAGCCTGTCAGTGCTCAGACCATACGCCGCACACTACATCAAATTGGTCTGCATGGCTGTCGTCCCAGAAGAAAGAAAGCCTGCAAACAGTTTGCTGAAGACAAGCAGACTAAGGACATGGATTACTGGAACCATGTCCTGTGGTCCGATGAGACCAAGATAAACTCATTTGGTTCAGATGGTGTCAAGCGTGTGTGGCGGCAACCAGGTGAGGAGTACAAATACAAGTGTGTCTCGCCTACAGTCAAGCATGGTGGTGGGAGTGTCATGGTCTCGGCCTGCATGAGTGCTGCCGGCACTGGGGAGCTACAGTTCATTGAGGGAACCATGAATGCCAACATGTACTGTAACATACTGAAGCAGAGCATTATCCCCCTCCCTTTGTAGACTGGGCCGCAGGGCAGTATTCCAACATAACAACCCCATACACACCTCCAAGATGTCCACTGCCTTGCTAAAGAAGCTGAGGGTAAATGTGATGGACTGGCCAAGCATGTCTCCAGACCTAAACCCTATTGAGCATCTGTGGGGCATCCTCAAACGGAAGGTGGGGGAGCACAAGGTCTCTAACATCCACCAACTCTGTGATGTCATGGAGGAGTGGAAGAGGACTCCAGTGGCAAACTGTGAAGCTCTGGTGAACTCCATGCCCAAGAGGGTTAAGGCAGTGCTGGAAAATAATGGTGGCCACACAAAATATTGACACTTTGGGCCCAATTTGGACATTTCCACTTAGGGGTGTACTCACTTTTGTTGCCAACAGTTTAGGCATTAATGGCTGTGTGTTGAGTTATTTTGAGGGGACAGCAAATTAACACTGTTATACAGGCTGTACACTCACTACTTTACATTGTATAAAAGTGTAATTTCTTCAGTGATGTCACATGAAAAGATAAAATAAAATATTTACAAAAATGAGAGGGGTGTACTCACTTTTGTGAGATACTGTAAGTTAATTCTGAAAAAAACATTGGGGAAGGAGTGTCCCAGTAATCCCCTTTGAGAAAAATGGGGCATTTGCATTCTACTGACTCAACAGAAAATAGGGCTGGTCTTCATATTTTTCCAGGGCTGCTTTTTATTGCCAGTCCAGCCCTGGCTAAGGATGTTCCTCAGAGTACAGTATGTTTTGAACATACTTGTTCAAGATGAGAACTAGCAGTATAACAGGCAATCTAGCAATTAGAATAATTTTTCAAAAGTTAGTGGCAAGTTCTTAAGGAACAGAAGCATCTCTGCATGTTCAGCTATAAGTCTGTTTCTGACATCAGTAAGGACGTTTGACGCTAAGCTGAACAGTCTTTCACTTTTCACACTACTGCATTGGGCAGAAAGATATTTTTGGGCCATTTTAGCCAGAACTGGAAATCTCAGTTTATTAACTGCTCAGTACTTCAGGGTTTTATCTGATTGAGGTACAGTGATCTCTCCCAGGTAGGCTTCCAGCTGTATAGTAGCAGCTTTTGGAGCACTGCTCTCAAACGTACAATAATACAAATAACAGCAATTTGTATTGAAGAACAGAAGTGAACAATTTTTAGTTAAGTCTTCACTCCAGCTTAAAATGAAATGGGAGCATGCAGTTTGAAAAACTCCAGAAGATGGCGTATGGGTAGGAAGTGGAGGTATCGGTTTAAGTATCATACTCGTGCAAATACTTGGTATTGGCACCGATACTAGTATCGGTATCGGTGCAACCCTACAACTATCAGATATCTAACACCTGAAATTTAGAAAGAGGTACAAATGTGTGTAGACAAGACTTTTAAGAAAAATCTGATTGATAGTGATACCAAGAATTTTTTGATAAAGTAAGAGGCTAGTACCCTTGTACCCTGGTAGATCAATTGTGGTTAGTACAGATTGAATTCTGTCTAACATGTCCATATTCTTGGATACAATTCTTAGACCATTCCTTTTGTTATCAGTCTCATATTTGAAAGATACAAGTGATTTTTATTTTTACAGAAAATTGGTGATTTATCCTTAGATACAGATAAGTGTGTTTTGCATACTTAGATATAGTATAGTTAGATTATATGCTTCTATCACACATAAGTGGCCTTGGGACTATCAGGAATATCTTAAATACATCTGGCTCGTTTTATTTACAACAGCAATTTTTTTGGAATTGCTGGAAATCATTTTGTATTGTAACTTTATTCTATTTTATGATAGTTTTTATCTGCAAAAACAAGGAACTGCAATGGGTTCCAACGTCGTCCCAACCTATGCAAATGTATTTATGAGTCAATTGGAGGAAAGATATGTATACACTAATAATTTATGGAGAGGGTATATCCCCTCAAATATATAGAAAAAGAGATTGAGAGTCCAACTAATCCTTATAAAGTATTTTCTATACAATAAAAAATATAACACGTTAAAACCCTTCTATTGAGATTATCATCTAAATGTCTTAGCATTTAAAGATCCTTCGATGACATGACTAGGGGCATGTAGCCTGAAATGTAGCCATTTGTATCTTCCTATCATTTTATATTAAAAAAACAGAGATTTATTTGCAAAAAGATTATGGTGTTGAACTTTTTTGTTGTCATGTATTTTTTTCCCCCCATATACTTTAAAGTGACATTAAACACTTTGAGATGGTATTGGAAAAATTATAAATTGTGTATGTGTGTGTGTGTGTGTGTATATATATATATATATATATATATATATATATATATATATATATATTAGTCTACAATATACTTTCATTATTTATTTTGTCCCCTTTTCCTGTAATTCCATTCTGAAATTGTGAGCATTTCAGTTCCTGTTACAAATGAAAGTGCAGAACACTTTTTTATTTTCTGCACAGCCATTGGCTGCACACTCTAGTGATCTATTTATTACTGTCCCTAATTGGCCACAGCAGAGAAGGTAACCTAATTTACAACATGGCAGCTCCCATTGTTTTATAGACACTAAAACTTTACACTTATTTTGTCACTATTTAAACAACTAAGGAAACTTTAAAAAATACATCTACATGTTATTCTCAGACTAATCTTTTCTTTGAACACATCATTCTATCTAGCATGAATTAGTCTTTAATGTCCCTTTAACCCCTTTTCCATTTTCTGTCCGTTTGGGACCAAGGCTATTTTTACATTTCTGCAGTGTTTGTGTTTAGCTGAAATTTTCCTCTTACTCATTTACTGTACCCACACATATTATATACCGTTTTTCTCGCCATTAAATGGACTTTCTAAAAATACCATTATTTTCATCATATCTTATCATTTACTATAAAAAAAAATATAAAATATGAGGAAAAATGGAAAAAAAAACACTTTTTCTAACTTTGAACCCCAAAATCTGTTACATATCTACAACCACCAAAAAACACCCATGCTACATAGTTTCTAAATTTTGTCCTGAGTTTAGAAATACCCAATGTTTACATGTTCTTCTTTGCTTTTTTTGTAACTTATAGGGCCATAAATACAAGTAGCAGTTTGCTATTTTCAAACCATTTTTTTTCAAAATTAACGCTAGTTACATTAGGACACTAATATCTTTCAGGAATCCCTGAATATCCATTGACATGTATATATTTTTTTTTAGTAGACATCCCAAAGTATTGATCTAGGCCCATTTTGGTATATTTCATGCCACCATTTCACCGCCAAATGCGATCAAATACAAAAAATCATTCACTTTTTCACAAATGTTTTCACAAACTTTCAGTTTCTCACTGAAATTATTTACAAACTGCTTGTGCAATTATGGCATAAATGGTTGTAAATTCTTCTCTGGGATCCCCTTTGTTCAGAAATAGCAGACATATATGACTTTGGCATTGCTTTTTGGTAATTAGAAGGCCGCTAAATGCCACTGCGCACCACACGTGTATTATGCCCAGCAGTGAAGGGGTTAATTAGGGAGCATGTAAGGAGCTTTTTGGGATAATTTTAGCTTTAGTGTAGTGTAGTAGACAACCCCAAGTATTGATCTAGGCCCATTTTGGTATATTTCATGCCACCATATCACCGCCAAATGCGATCAAATTAAAAAAAACGTAAAATTTTTCACAATTTTAGGTTTCTCACTGAAATCATTTACAAACAGCTTGTGCAATTATGGCACAAATGGTTGTAAATGCTTCTCTGGGATCCCCTTTGTTCAGAAATAGCAGACATATATGACTTTGGCGTTGCTTTTTGGTAATTAGAATGCTGCTAAATGGCGCTGCGCATCACACGTGTATTATGGCTAGCAGTGAAGGGGTTAATTAGGTAGCTTGTAGGGAGCTTGCAGGGTTAATTTTAGCTTTAGTGTAGAGATCAGCCTCCCACCTGAAACATCAGACCCCCTGATCCCTCCCAAACATCTCTCTTCCCTCCCCTACCCCACAAATGTCCCCGCCATCTTAAGTATTGGCAGAAACTCTGCCAGTACTAAAATAAAAGGTATATTTGGGCTTTTTTGTGCGTTTTTTTTAAGCATATTTACATATGCTTCTGTGTAGGATCCCCCTTAGCCCCCAACCTCACTGATCCCCCACCAAACCGCTCTCTAACCCTCCCCCTCTGACTTAATGTGCGCCATCTTGGGTACTGGCAGCTGTCTGCCAGTACCCAGTTTAGTGAAAAATATGCTTTCCCCCCCCCCCCCCCCCCCCCAAGACCAACCCCCCACCCCTTCCAGATCCCTTAGATCAGAGCTTTCCAAACTTTTCATGTTGGTGACACACTTTTTAGACCTGCATCATTTCACGACACAGTAATTCGGTTGTACTAGCAAACAGCAGGTTAAACAAACTTGTTTTAAGAGATACGGACACATAGATTATATAATAACAAAATGTATTTACAAGTAACAGTATGTAAGTATGTGCAAGAATTTAAAAAAAAGTTTAATAACACCAATAGCTACTTACTATTTTAATGGGATTTATGAGGTTGATGGGATGAACACAGTTTCTGAATAGTTGGTGGAATATTAGCTAAAGACACTCGCATTTCATCATCAAGCATTTTTAAGCTTCCACTTCCTACCCATATAACAGGAGCAGCAATGCAATGCTGGGAGCTAGCTGCAACCCCCCCCCCCCCCCCCACTGACTAATGAATTCAGCTCAGCCTTTAAGCTGCCACCCTCAGAGTTCTGCGAGTCCGACTACTGCTTACACTGCAAACACACTGCTGTCCCGCTTACTGACTTCACATGCAGTCACAAGCTGATTGAGGAGACTACACGTGCAGTCAGGAGCCAATGTGCCGCCAAAGCCGCTAATGGAAATAGTTTCAGTTCTCGCTGAGCTGCGCCAATAGGTTAAGATGATCTGTTACCCACTAGGTATCAATCATGTGTCAACCACCTGAAATGTGTAGCAGGCCGGCGGAAATTCGAAAACCCCCCCAAAAAATAAAAAAATTGTGCGTAGCAGGGACACACCTACACACTGCTGCCGACACACTAATGTGTCACGACACACAGTTTGGAAAGCACTGCCTTAGATGCTTTAAAAAAAAAGTTTATTTCATTTTTTATTTACACTTTTCTTTTAACTTTTTTTCTGTAGTGTAGCGGTTCCCACCCGCTCCCGCCCCGTGCACGCGCCCGCCCGCCACCACCGTGGCGCACCCCCGTCGGCTCCGCCCCCGATCCCGCCCCCTCCACCTTACACAGCTCACCGATGGCCGCCCACCCGCCTCCCAAGTCGGCTCCCACCCACCAACGATACCGGCCATCGATGTCCGGTGCAGAGAGGGCCACAGAGTGGCTCTCTCTGCATCGGATGGCCAGAAAGTGTTATTGCAGGATGCCTCAATATCGAGGCATCACTGCAATAACTGGAAAGCAGCTGGAAGCGAGCAGGATCGCTTCCAGCTGCTTTCCAGACCGAGGACGTGCAGGGTACGTCCTTGGTCGTTAACTGACATCCTTTAGAGGACGTACCCTGCACGTCCTCGGTCGTTAAGGGGTTAAAGGAACACTAAAATCAAAATGAAACTTTCATGATTCAAATAGAGAACACCATTTTAATCAGCTTTCCAATTCACTTCAATTATCTAAATGTGCACTTTATCTTTTTTTATATACATTTTGTGATTGGCTGTTGGCTGTCAGATGATGCAGTGTGTAAAGAAAATTGAATGAACTTTAAAATTTGTGAGAACATTTTTTACTACTTATTTGAAATTCAAACTAAGTTTATCTTTTTATTATGCATTTGTTGAGTATAATATTCTCATGGTCCTTAAATGGTGTTTTTCTGATGATAATCACTATCTGCTAGATTACGAGTTTTGTCGGTAAAGCCGTGCGTTGCTAACAAGCCTTTTTTTTTCCAGCGCTCCCTTTAAACAATTCTGGTATTACAAGTTTTCTGAATGGCTGCGTTAGCCTCAGAAAAGTGAGCGTTGAGCAAAATTTAGCTCCACTTCTCACTGTAATACCAGCGTTGCTTACAGTAGCGGTAAGCTGGCAAAACATGCTCGTGCTTGATTTCCCCATGGAAACAATGGGGCTGAGATGGCTGGAAAAAAAAAAAGCAGCGTTCAGCTCCTAACGCAGCCCCATTGTTTCCTATGGGGAAATACTTTCTAAGTCTATACCTAACACCCTAACATGAACCCTGAGTCTAAACACCCCTAATCTTACACTTATTAACCCCTAATCTGCCGCCCCCGACATCCTCGCCACCTGCATTATATTGTTAACCCCTAATCTGCCGCTCCGGACTCCGCCACCATCTACATTATACCTATGAACCCCTAATCTGCTGCCCCCAACATCGCTGACACCTACATTATAGTTATTAACCCCTAATCTGCCGTCCCCAACGTCGCCGCCACCTAACTACAATTATTAACCCCTAATCTGCCGACCGGACATCACCGCCACTATAATAAATGTATTAACCCCTAAACCGCCGCACTCCTGCCTCGCAAACACTATAAAATTTGTTATTAACCCCTAATCTGCCGTCCCTAACATCGCCGCCACCTACCTACAATTATTAACCCCTAATCTACTGATCGGACATCGCCGCCACTATAATAAATGTATTAACCCCTAAACCGCCGCACTCCCGCCTTGCAAACACTATAAACTTTGCTATTAACCCCTAATCTGCCACCCCCAACGTCGCCGCTACTATATTAAATGTATTAACCCCTAAACCTAAGTCTAACCCTAATACCCCCCTAACCTAAATCTATTTTTAATAAATCTAAATAAAATTACTATAATTAAATAAATTATTCCTATTTAAAACTAAATACTTACCTATAAAATAAACCCTAATATAGCTACAATATAACTAATAGTTACATTGTAGCTATTTTAGGATTTAATTTTATTTTACAGTCAACTTTGTATTTATTTTAACTAGGTACAATAGTTATTAACTATTTAATAGCTAACTAGCTAAAATAAATACAAAATTACCTGTAAAATAAATCCTAACCTAAGTTACAATTACACCTAACACTACTCTATAATTAAATTAATTACCTAAACTACCTACAATTAAATACAATTAAATTAAATAAACTAAATTACGAATAAAAACAAACACTAAGTTACAGAAAATAAAAAAGAAATTACAATATTTTAAACTAATTACACCTAATCTAATCCCCCTAATAAAATAAAAAAAAAAACAAAATAATAAAATTCCCTACCCTACACTAAATTACAAATAGCCCTTAAAAGGGCCTTTTGCGGGGCATTGCCCCAAAGTAATCGGCTCTTTTACCTGTAAAAAAAGAAATACAATACCCCCCCAACATTAAAACCCACCACCCACATGCCCCTACTCTAAAATCCACCCAATCCCCCCTTAAAAATACCTAACACTAACCCCCTGAAGATCACCCTACCTTGAGCCGTGTTCACCCAGCCGGGCACCAGTGGTCATCCGATGGGGCAGAAGAGGACATCCGGACCGGCAGAAGTCTTCATCCTATCCGGGCAGAAGAGGACATCCGGAGAGTTTTATGTTACGGCGTTAGCCCATAAAACTCTTAACTACTGACTTTTAAATGCGGTAGGAGTCTTGTAATACCGGCGTTAGGAAAATCTCATTAAAATGATAGGATACGCAATTGACGGAGATTTGCGGTATGGAAAAGTCGCGGAAAAAAAGTGAGCGGTAGACCCTTTCCTGCCTGACTCGTAATAGCAGCGGGCGTTAAAAGCAGCGTTAGGACCCCTTAACGCTGCTTTTTAAGGCTAACGCCAAACTCGTAATCTAGCCATATGTTTTCTCGGGACAGACTACACCATTATTTTTATTGTTTAAAAAGATAGATAATCCTTTTATTACCCATTCTCCAGTTTTACATAACCAACGCTGTTATATTAATACACTTTCTAGTTGTGAAAAACTGTCAAAAATGCTTTCAGACAAGAGGCGGCCTTCAAGGGTTAAGAAATTTAGCATATGAGCCTACCTAGGTTGAGCTTTCAACTAAGAATACCAAGAGAACAAAGCAAAATTGATGATAAAAGTAAATAGGAAAGTTATTTATAATTACATGCCTTAGCTGAATCATGAAAGTTTATTTTTGACTAGACTGTCCCTTTTAAGGATTGTAATTAAAGGGACACTCAAGTAAAAATAAACTTTAATGATTCAGAAAGAGCAGCAGTTTTAAGTCGCTTTCCAATTTACTTCCATTATCAAATTTTGCACAGTCTTTTTATATGCACACTTTCTGGGGAACAAGATCCTACTGAGATTAGATCCAAAATAAGGTGGCGCAAATTAATGCAGTTCTGTCTTTAGTGGTGTGAATGTAAATGTTGTCCCACTGTGGGTCCAATATATTCTCTCTATACGAGTGTACAGAAGTGTGTGAAAAAGTGTGTAAAAAAGGGATATTCTCCCTATATGAAGATGAAAATAAAAATCTCTAAACTAGAGTTCCACAATTCAACAAGATGTTTATTTAATAAAAGTACTTTAAAATATGTATTTATTAATCAAGCAGTCTACTCACAAATTAACATTCTGTATAATATACAATCCTAAAACACTGGTGTTTTTTCATATATTAAAAGCAGTAAAAAACGCAAAATTTAAATTGCGCAAACATGCAGGTATATGCGCAAAAATATAAACTGTATACCTATTGATAAAAAGGTTACTTTTTTACCTCTAAACAAAGGACTGGCAATTAAAAAACATATATGAATACATGTAGCAAATGCCCGTTATTACAGCATAGGAACTGCACAGATATTGAAGGGTTTCGTAGGTATATATCAGTTCCTTATGGGCTCATATTATGGCAAACAGGGGTTACTATTCTTCCATCATTTAGATCGTATGAGGAAACATATATGACAGATATTTCCTAGTGCGGTACTTTAACTCGCAACTCTTTACTTTGTTGCTTACACTTTACTGTAATGTTAGTTCTTAAGTTTCAGCGTCTATTATTGTACCAGGAGGTAAGTTACATACGGTTTAACGCTGGATGTAGGGATTCCTTCTTTCGAACAGTGCACTGTTGACGTCTTCCTTCTATGGTACAGGAAAGCCGGTGGAGTGCTATATCTCTTAGCCTCCGTTTACCAGCGGTATTGGTGATTTTGTCTCCTTAGATTATCGCTTCCCCAGTGGCGGACCTTGATGGTGATTCCGTGAGCTCAGATCCACAGCTTACTTCTGTCTTTGTGAGTTGTTTAACCCAGACTCGGTATTGCTTTCACCGGTCTCCTCACTGCTATCACAGCCGACAAAGTCCTCCTCTGGAGCTAAGTTGTTTGGCTCACTCCTCACTTTCTCCAAATTCAAATGGTCAGGTTTCTACGCGTTTCGGCGTTACGCCTTTCTCAAGATACCTGATTGAACCACCTGCTGCCTATTTATCTGTGTCTTCCATGCTTCATCGCTTCAGCTTAACCCCTTATGTTCCTGTTCTTAATCAGTTTGTTTAGAATTTCTCATGGTCTTAGTTCTTATGTTGTCCTTTGTTGAACCTAATTTCAAAATTATTTAATTTGTTATTAAAAAGCTTATGGCGCCATAGTTCATGTTGCTATATACGGCATCACAAAGAAAATAATTAATTTGTATATTTAGTGCCCATATTTTCATATGATCTTAGTTCATTATCCTTTCATTATCCTTTGTTCAACCTACTAAAAAAGAATTATTATTTGGATTTTTTAAAGGATCAGTCTCCATAGTTCGTGTTACTTAGCGGGAAAATTCACAAAATATATATATAGGCCTTAGTTGTATAATAACCAAATTTGTATATATAATACATGTAGTAGTGCATACTAAATGGCATAACATTTTTCTATGTAAATGTATATTAATGTTGTACATATATAATAGGTAATCTCCACCTTATAAGTACAAATACTTTGTTCCTAGAAATAAAAATAATTATAAATAATAAATAAATATACTGATATGTTGACACTTCCAAGATATATCTACATCCATTAACTCTCATTTTTATATGTAAGTAAATATACTAGATCCTGCTAAGATCTATATATACACTGAAATACCATACCTAAATAGAATTTTAGTGCTTGGTACTGGTATTCTACATGTATATCTGAATTAGAAGTAGTATACGTTTGTTGCTTACTTCTAGAGTATTACGTTTGATATGTGTATTGTATGTATGTGTATTGTATGTTTTACTTTCAGAGGGGTAAATGACATCTATTGTTCCTTAAATAATTTCTATATTTAGCAATTTAGAATTCTATCAGCCAATCGGAATTAAGGTAGAAAAAATCCTATTGGCTGATGCAATCAGCCAATAGAATTGAAGTTCAACCCTATTGGCTGATCCAATCAGCCAATAGGATTGAGCTCGCATTCTATTGGCTGATTGGAACAGCCAATAGGATTGAACTTCAATCCTATTGGCTGATTTCATCAGCCAATAGGATTTTTTCTACCTTAATTCCGATCGGAATCTAAGGGACGCCATCTTGGATGATGTCACTTAAAGGTACCTTCATTCTGTGTTAGTCGTCGGATGTCTTGAAGATGGACCCGCTCTGCGCCGGATGGATGAAGATAGAAGATGCCGTCTGGATGAAGACTTCTCCTGGCTTCGTTGAGGACTTCGGCCCGGCTTGGATGAAGACGTCTCCCGGTAAGTCGATCTTCAGGGGGTTAGTGTTCGTTTTTTTAAGTGTGTATTGGGTGGGGTTTTTTTAGGTTAGGGCTTTGGGCCGCAAAAGAGCTAACTGCCCTTTTAAGGGCAATGCCCATCCAAATGCCCTTTTCAGGGCAATGGGGAGCTTAGGTTTTTCAGATAGTATTTTATTTGGGGGGTTGGTTGTGTGGGTGGTGGGTTTTACTGTTGGGGGGGTTGTTTGTATTTTTTTTTTACAGGTAAAAGAGCTGATTACTTTGGGGCAATGCCCCGCAAAAGCCCTTTTAAGGGCTATTGATAGTTTAGTTTAGGCTAGGGGTTTTTTTTATTTTGGGGGGGCATTTTTTTATTTTGATAGGGCTATTAGATTAGGTGTAATTAGTTTAAATATCTGTAATTTGTTTTTTATTTTCTGTAATTTAGTGTGTTTTTTTTGTACTTAAGCTAATTTAATTTAATTTATTTAATAGTATTTAATTTAGTTAATTTAATTATAGTGTAGTGTTAGGTGTTATTGTAACATAGGTTAGGTTTTATTTTACAGGTACTTTTGTATTTATTTTTGCTAGGTAGTTATTAAATAGTTAATAACTATTTAGTAACTATTCTACCTAGTTAAAATAAATACAAACTTGCCTGTAAAATAAAAATAAATCCTAAAATAGATACAATGTAACTATTAGTTATATTGTAGCTATCTTAGGGTTTATTTTATAGGTAAGTATTTAGTTTTAAATAGGAATTATTTAGTTAATGATAGGAATATTTATTTAGATTTATTTAAATTATATTTAAGTTAGGGGGGTGTTAGGGTTAGACTTAAGTTTAGGGGTTAATAACTTTAATATAGTGGCAGCGACGTTGGGGGCGGCAGATTAGGGGTTAATAAATATAGGTAGGTGGCGGAGATGTTAGGGTCGGCAGATTAGGGGTTAATAATATTAAACTAGTGTTTGCGATGCGGGAGTGCAGCGGTTTAGGGGTTAATATGTTTATTATAGTAGCGGCGACTTTTGGGGCGGCAGATTAGGGGTTAATAAATATAATGTAGGTGTCGGCGATGTTGGAGGCGGCAGATTAGGGGTTAGTAAGTGTAAGATTAGAGGTGTTTAGACTCGGGGTTCATGTTAGGGTGTTAGGTGTAAACATAAATTTTATTTCCTCATAGGAATCAATGGGGCTGCGTTAGTCAGTTATACGCTGCTTTTTTGCAGGTGTTAGACATTTTCTTAGCCGGCTCTCCCCGTTGATTCTTATGGGGAAATCGTGCACGAGCATGTTACACCAGCTCACCGCTGACTTAAGCAGCGCTGGTATTGGAGTGAGATTTGGAGCAAAATTTTGCTCTACGCTCACTTCTTGTCTTTTAACTACGGGTTTCTGAAAACTCGTAATACCAGCGCTGCAGGAAAGTGAGCGGTGAGAAAAAACTGCTTGTTAGCACCGCACCCCTGTTACCGCAAAACTCGTAATCTAGGCAATAGTTTGCAAACTAGATTTCCTGCAGGAGTGGGATATTAGTTATTTTCTTGAATGAGATGCTCTTCCTTTTTTTCTAAATAACTATTTTACTTCAATAGTAATCAAATTTTGCACAGTCTTTTTATATACACACTTTCTGGGGAACAAGATCCTACTTAGCATGTGCATAAGCTCATAGGGTATACGTATACTAGTCTGTGATTGGCTAATGTCTGTCACATGACAGAGGGAGCCGGAAAATAGAAGAAAAAAATACATTTGCCAGAAAAAAATCTACTGCTTATTTGAAATTCAGAGTAGGTGTTAAACCATTGTCTTGTTATTATGCACTTCTTAATTATGCAATTCTACTGCATTGAGTGGTCTTTTAATATATTATTTAATATTAAAGGGACAGTCTACACCAGAATGTTTTTTGTTTTAAAAGATAGATAATCCCTTTGTGATTACCTTGTATCTAAGCCTTTGTAGACTGCCCCCTCATTTCAGTTCTTTTGTCAGACTTGCATTTAGCCAATCAGTGCCCTCTCATTTGTAACTCCGCGGGCGTCCACGGGCGTGGTCACAATGTTATCTGTATGGCATACATGAAATAATGCCCTCTAGCTGTGAAAAACTGCCAAATGCATTGAAATAAGGGACAGCCTCAAAGGCTTAGAAATTAGCATATGAGCCTACCTAGGTTTAGCTTTCCACAAAGAATACAAAGAGACCAAAGCAAATTTGATGATAAAAGTGAATTGGAAAGTTGTTTAAAATTACATGCCCTATCTGAATCATGAAAGTGTAATTTTGACTAGACTGTCCCTTTAAGAGTGTCTCGTGTGCTGATGTGATTGACTGTGAGGGGGTTAAAAGCTTTGTCTGTGTTATGATGTCATCTATGATTAAACATTCTATTGCAGCGTGAAACACGTAAGATGTATTTTATATCTCACCTCCCGTGTCTATTGTATGCTTCAATATATTTTTTTTATTATTTATTTATTTTTATTTTTTCAAAAAAAGCTTTATTGAAGAAAGTATAATCATTATATACAATGTAAAAAAAAGGTAGGTACATATACAACAGCGTTTCGCTGGTTAGGAGACATAAATAACAACAATGTATCCTTTGCATAGGTGATATTTAACAAATTGCTAACCAGGTTGTGTTATAATTATATAGATCATTGCATGTACTATTTTAAATTACATAAGATATTATCAGTGCTAGATAAATAAAAAGTGAGTTCAGTCTACTAAAGGTAATGGTTCCTGCAGAGAAAAAAACATGTATATTTTTATTTTAGTAGGCTACAAAGGTGGTCTCCTGTCTAGTTAGGGGATATGGGGTATCATTACAAATTCGTCGATAAAGAGTGCTAGGCGTCTGTGGGTTTGAGGGGAGTGTAAGGGTGCCAGCTGTGGGTACGGGTGTTGTCTGATTGAGATATTCTTCCCATAGGAAGTAGACTGAGTAGTAATCGTCTATTTGTTTGTTACGGGTGTAGTGGTATTTTCTAATTGAAGGGATTGACTGGTTGTCTCCTTCCAAACTTGGATAGAAGGGAGGTTGGTACTTTTCAAATTTTTTGGGATCAGTCTCTTAGCTGAATTTGTCATAATGGTCAACAGAGCTAGACGTAACTTACATTTCTCTTGTTAAGTGTGTTCAGTCCACGGGTCATCCATTACTTATGGGATATATTCTCCTTCCCAACAGGAAGTAGCAAGAGGATCACCCAAGCAGAGCTGCTATATAGCTCCTCCCCTCACATGTCATTCTCTTGCAACCCTCAACAAAGAAGGAGGTCGCGAGAGGAGCTGGAGTTTTTACCTAATTATTCTTCAATCAAAAGTTTGTTATTTTAAATGGCACCGGAGTGTGCTGTTTTTCTATCTCAGGCAGTATTTGGAAGAAGAAACTGCCTGCGTTTTCTATGATCTTAGCAGGCGTAACTAAGATCCACTGGCTGTTCTCGACATTCTGAGGAGTGGGGTAACTTCAGAAAATGGGAATAGCATGCGGGGTCTCCCGCAAATGAGGTATGTGCAGTACAATATTTTCTGGGAATGGAATTGACTATGAAAACACTGCTGTTACCCGTATGATGTAAGTACAGCCTTAAATGCAGTAGTAGTGACTGGTATCAGGCTGATAAATGTATGCACAGTAGAGTTATTTTCTAGGGACTAGAATTTGACTGAAAAAATACTGTTAATGCTGATATAATGTGTGAGCCTTAACTGCAGTAGAGAAGCGACTGGTAGCAGGCTTAGTAATAACTTTACACAGCATCTGAAATGTTGTTTTTTAAAACGTTTACTGGCATGTTAATCGTTTTGTGAGGTACTTTGGTGATAAATCTTTTTGGGCATGATTTTTTTCCACACGGCTAACGCATATTTCTGCATAGAAACCGTTATATCAGGTCTCCCACTGTTGTAATAGGAGTGGGAGGGACCTTTTTTAGCGCCTTGTTGCGCAGTTAATATCCTAGCACAGTCTTCCTGCTTCTTCCTCTTTGATCCAGGACGTCTCTAGAGAGCTCAGGGATCTTCAAAATTCGTTTTTGAGGGAGGTAATCAGTCACAGCAGACCTGTGACAGTGTTTTTGACTGTGATAAAAGCGTTAAATCTTAATTTGATATCCGTTTTGGGTACTGAGGGGTTAATCATCCTGTTGCTAATGGGTGCAATCCTCTGCTAATTAATACATTTAAAGAATTGTTGACTATAACTGAACTAGTTCTTTGTTATTCAATTGTGTTTTTTTTAAAAAAAAAAGAAAAAGAAAAGCGCTGCAGCGTTTTTTATATTGCTTGTAAACTTATTGAAGTAATTTCCAAGCTTGCTAGCTTCATTGCTAGTCTGTTTAAACATGTCTGATACAGAGGAATCTGCTTGTTCATTATGTTTAAAAGCCGATGTGGAGCCCAATAGAAATATGTGTACCAATTGTATTGATATTACTTTGAATAAAAGTCAATCTGTACCGAAAAAGAAAATATCACCAGACAACGAGGGGGAAGTTATGCCGTCTAACTCTCCTCACGTGTCAGTACCTTCGTCTCCCGCTCGGGAGGTGCGTAAAATTGAGGCGCCAAGTACATCAAGGCCCTTACAAATCACTTTACATGATATGGCTAATGTTATGAAAGAAGTATTATACAATATGCCCGAGTTAAGAGGCAAGCGCGACAGCTCTGGGTTAAGGACAGAGCGCGCCGATGAGCCATGTCTGATACTGCGTCACAATTTGCAGAACATGAGGTCGGAGAGCTTCATTCTGTGGGTGACGGTTCTGATTCGGGGAGACCGGATTCAGAAATTTCAAATTTTAAATTTAAGCTTGAGAACCTCCGTGTGTTGCTAGGGGATGTGTTAGCGGCTCTGAATGATTGTGACACGGTGGCAATCCCAGAGAAATTATGTAGGCTGGATAAATACTATGCGGTACCGGTGTGTACTGACGTTTTTCCTATACCAAAGAGGCTTACAGAGATTATTAGCAAGGAGTGGGATAGACCCGGTGTGCCTTTTTCCCCTCCTCCGATTTTTAGAAAAATGTTCCCTATAGACGCCACCACACGAGACTTATGGCAGACGGTCCCTAAGGTGGAGGGAGCAGTTTCTACTTTAGCCAAGCATACCACTATCCCGGTGGAGGATAGCTGTGTTTTCTCAGATCCAATGGATAAAAAATTAGAGGGTTGAACTATTTATCTAATTTAGACTATTCAATGCAGCTCATTCTATCCTCAAAGTAGAGAGTGTGATGTGAGAGGTTACTGCTATTATTTTGCAACCTAACTACAGAAGTTTGCCGCTAATTACCACCATAAGAATAGTTGCAACGGCAGTAGCGAGGCAGCCATTTTACTTTCCTCGTGGCATCCCTCTCTCATATCTCAGCTTACTGAACACCAGACCAGGAGAGGGGGTGACTTTTGAAGCATGGAGGTGTCACTCGGAACCGTTTTGGCCCAGTTTGAAGCTATAGACCGCCGGATGTCCTGCATATACCACGACCTGATGGGAGTGTTCAGGGAAAGCTACACGCCAGCACCCTCTACCCTAGAACTGAGAGTGAGCTTGCAGCCACCAATTACCTGCCTACCAGCTCAGCAACCTCTCAAGCAGGAACACAGGGAACTCCCTGTCTACTTGGTCAGCCGACCTAAACTGATAGAAACGGAGCTACAATGGACAGACACGCCTAATGATTCGCTGTCCTTGGTGACTCTGGATGGGGATGCGGCCGGCCCCTCTGGTAGAGCCATCGACCTCAGTTTACCCCTTGATAAGATGAAGGCCTCCTTTCAGTGTCACGAGTTTCACTGTCTTACAGCATTTAGACCCGCTCCGCTACATAACGCAGAGACTGTCAGCTCACAGCAGGGACACACATGCTTCACAGAAGGGAATACTTTGACTGAACCCCACACAGAAGGCTTGGAGAATTCATATGATGCACATAGCACATACTTTCCTTATGTGGAGGAGTCGTTCCGGATTTTCATTTACCTATGTGGCGCTGATACAGAAACGCTCTCATTACCCAGTATACTATGGAGGAGGCTGTGGTGCCGCTACGGAGTAGGCTAGTCATGGTTGCTGTGTCAGAAGCCGGTTTTTTTTTTGCTCAGAGAGGAACTTTATACATTACAGTTATTAGATACACCAATATTCCTGCACCCATGTTGTTATATCCCTTTTATTACGAGGTTTATCAGTACAAGGAATATGTTCATGTTAAGGTTGCGTTGTTTGTTTTATACCTGATCTCATCCCCACACTTTGTATGTCACTAGAAATTCAACTAAGTTTGCACATGTCCCATATTGTGCTTAATATATATTGTAACCCTAAATAACGCTAAATGTCCTCTCTATGGCTGATATTTAGAGTCTTGCCCCATCTTAGCCTGGTGCGACTTCCTGCACAGGGCTCCAAGTTTAAACGGTCCTTTTCCCTTCCTATGTTATGCTACCAGTCTCCTATAAGCAACAATACCGTTAAGTTATATTGTGTATACTTATCTTATCTAACAGGATGTGGTTTTAACAATGTCTACTCTGACTATCTTTTCCTTTTCCCTGGGTACTTAAATTGTCCTTCAGTGTTAAAGACTAGACTAAGTGATGGTTGAAATCTTTATTTTCTTCTAGAATTGCCCCCTTGCAGTTGAAACCTGATTCCTTATGAATCCTATGCATAAAGCTATAAAGTTTAGATAAAGTATATATGTTATGCCACATCATAGCTAGACTATAACTATGTTACATGATTCAAGCTTTTTACCTCCTCGCCTATACGGCAGCCTCTCCATACCCACAAAACATTATATTTATAGTTTTTAGACACGTCTCCCCCAGGCTGCATGCAATCTATTTATGCGCCATCTTAACATTTACGCTATATCCCTTTGCTTAAGTCCAATATAGGCTGTAACTATCGAACCACCCCTCTGCCTTTATATTAGTCACATATACCTGGAATCTTAACTTATGTATTTTATGTCTACCCACAAGCCCAAAAGCTAGAGCAAAGGCTGGATTACTTATACATTACATTACGCCAGACACAACATCTCCTGAACTTATCACTATTTAGCTTCTGGACTCAGGTATAATGGTTCTCTACCCCTATATGGATTCTCTCTATGATGTCTCCTACCAAATTATATTTACTAGTGTAAACATTTGAGCTTATGACTAAGTAGCCTTACTATTAGACCCCTATAAGTTTTATAGCCCCTAAGATATCTATACTCTCCCCACACTCATTAAGGCCCGCCCCCCTAAAATCCCCCCCTAAACTAAAAGTGGCTCTGGCCCACTGATCTCCCCCCCCCCTTAAACCATACCACTACCAGTGAATAATGTTGAGTCTCTTTATTGAATAATTGAACCTATGGGTTCCCTCTATTTAGGGTTCTTCAACTCTTAATACTCCTCTATTCTCCTACACATTATTTGCCTTATCAAATGGACTCCTACATATATACACTCAGGTTATAATGTTCCTTGTTATGTCAAGTAGTGGTTGGTCTATAGTAAAAATTAGAGGTCATTCCTACCCCTGCACGGGTTGTTCACTACAAACTTCATTACCTTTTTCTCACTATTTGCTATAAGTATGTGAATTGCATAATCTCTGTCTTCTATATTGAGTTTTAATACTACTCTGTATTCTGTACTTAACCTGTGCTGCTGGTTCACTGTTTGTTAACCTTTACTTCAACCTCAATAAAAAAATATTTTTCAAAAGTTAAAAAAAAAAAAAAAAAAAAAAAAAATGTAAACATACAAATATTCCAAAATCCAAACTTTTCTGGCCCCCGGCAATTTAAATAAAGGGTTTTGTACGTGTATTTAAAAAAAAAAAAAAAAAATTAGAGGGTTACCTTAAGAAAATGTTTGTTCAACAAGGTTTTATATTACAGCCTCTTGCATGCATTGCGCCTGTCACTGCTGCAGCGGCATTCTGGTTTGAGTCTGTGGAAGAGGCGATTCGCACAGCACCATTGGATGAATCTTTGAGCAAGATTAGAACCCTTAAGCTGGCTAATGCGTTTGTTTCGGATGCCGTAGTGCATTTAACCAAACTTACGGCTAAGAATTCCGGATTCGCCATACAGGCGTGCAGAGCGCTATGGCTTAAATCCTGGTCAGCAGATGTAACTTCTAAGTCTAAACTACTAAACATTCCTTTCAAAGGGCAGACCTTATTCGGGCCCGGCTTGAAGGAAATTATTGCTGACATTACTGGAGGTAAGGGCCACACCCTTCCTCAGGATAGGGCCAAATCAAAGGCCAAACAGTCTAATTTTCGTGCCTTTCGTAATTTTAAGGCAGGAGCAGCATCAACTTCCTCCGCTCCAAAACAGGAAGGAGCTACTGCTCGTTACAGACAGGGTTGGAAAGGCAACCAGTCATGGAACAAGGGCAAGCAGGCCAGAAAGCCTACTTCCGCCCCTAAGACAGCATGAAGACAGGGCCCCCTTTCCGGAGACGGATCTAGTGGGGGGCAGACTTTCTCTCTTCGCCCAGGCTTGGGCAAGAGATGTACAGGATCCCTGGATGTTGGAGATTATATCTCAGGGATACCTTCTGGATTTCAAAACTTCTCCTCCACAAGGGAGGTTTCATCTGTCAAGGTTATCAACAAACCTAGTAAAGAAAGAGGCATTTCTACAATGTGTACAAGACCTCTTAGTGATGGGAGTGATCCACCCAGTTCCGCGAACGGAACAGGGGCAAGGGTTTTATTCAAATCTGTTTGTGGTTCCCAAGAAAGAGGGAACCTTCAGACCAATCTTAGACTTAAAAATCTTAAACAAATTCCTAAGGGTTCCATCGTTCAAGATGGAAACCATTCGGACCATCCTACCCATGATCCAAGAGGGTCAATATATGACCACAGTGGACTTAAAGGATGCCTACCTTCACATACCGATTCACAAAGATCATTATCGGTACCTAAGGTTTGCCTTTCTAGACAGGCATTACCAGTTTGTAGCTCTTCCCTTCGGGTTAGCTACGACCCCGAGAATTTTTACAAAGGTTCTGGGCTCACTTCTGGCGGTACTAAGACCGCGAGGCATAGCGGTGGCTCCGTACCTAGACGACATTCTGATACAAGCGTCAAGTTTTCAAAATGCAAAGTCTCATACAGAGATAGTTCTAGCATTTCTGAGGTCGCATGGGTGGAAAGTGAACGTGGAAAAGAGTTCTCTGTTACCACTAACAAGGGTCCCTTTTCTAGGGACTCTTATAGATTCTGTAGAGATGAAGATTTACCTGACGGAGTCCAGGTTATCAAAGATTCTCAATGCTTGCCGTGTACTTCACTCCATTCCAAGCCCATCAGTAGCTCAGTGCATGGAAGTAATCGGCTTAATGGTTGCGGCAATGGACATAGTGCCATTTGCGCGCCTACATCTCAGACCGCTGCAACTATGCATGCTAAGTCAATGGAACGGGGATTACTCAGATCTGTCCCCTTTGCTAAACCTGGACCAGGAGACCAGAGATTCTCTTCTCTGGTGGTTGTCACGGGTTCATCTGTCCAAAGGAATGACTTTTCGCAGACCAGATTGGATGATTGTAACAACAGATGCCAGCCTACTAGGCTGGGGAGCAGTCTGGAACTCCCTGAAGGCTCAGGGATTGTGGACTCAGGAGGAGAGCCTCCTCCCGATAAACATTCTAGAATTAAGAGCAATATTCAATGCTCTTCTAGCTTGGCCTCAGTTAGCAACACTGAGGTTCATCAGATTTCAGTCGGACAACATCACGACTGTGGCTTACATCAATCATCAAGGGGGAACCAGGAGTTCCCTAGCGATGTTGGAAGTCTCGAAGATAATTCGCTGGGCAGAGTCTCACTCTTGCCACCTGTCAGCGATCTACATCCCAGGCGTGGAGAACTGGGAGGCGGATTTTCTAAGTCGCCAGACCTTTCATCCGGGGGAGTGGGAACTCCACCCGGAGGTATTTGCTCAACTGATTCGTCGTTGGGGCAAACCGGATCTGGATCTCATGGCATCTCGCCAGAACGCCAAGCTTCCTTGTTACGGATCCAGGTCCAGGGACCCGGGTGCGGTGCTGGTAGATGCACTAGCAGCCCCTTGGGTTTTCAACATAGCTTATGTGTTTCCACCTTTTCCGTTGCTACCTCGACTGATTGCCAGGATCAAACAGGAGAGAGCATCAGTGATTCTGATAGCGCCTGCGTGGCCACGCAGGACCTGGTATGCAGACCTAGTGGACATGTCATCCTGTCCACCATGGTCTCTACCCCTGAGGCAGGACCTTCTAATTCAGGGTCCTTTCAACCATCCAAACCTAATTTCTCTGAGGCTGACTGCTTGGAAATTGAACGCTTGATTCTATCAAAACGTGGGTTTTCGGATTCGGTTATTGATACATTAATACAGGCTCGGAAACCTGTTACCAGAAAAATTTACCACAAGATATGGCGTAAATATTTATATTGGTGTGAATCCAAGAGTTACTCATGGAGTAAGGTTAGGATTCCTAGGATATTGTCTTTTCTACAAGAGGGTTTAGAAAAGGGCTTATCCGCTAGTTCACTAAAGGGACAGATTTCTGCTCTGTCTATTCTTTTACACAAGCGTCTGGCAGAGAATCCAGACGTCCAGGCTTTTTGTCAGGCTTTGGCTAGGATTAAGCCTGTGTTTAAAGCTGTTGCTCCTCCGTGGAGCTTAAACTTGGTTCTTAAAGTTCTTCAGGGTATTCCGTTTGAACCCCTTCATTCCATTGATATTAAGCTTTTATCTTGGAAAGTTCTGTTTTTGATGGCTATTTCCTCGGCTCGAAGAGTCTCTGAGTTATCTGCCTTACATTGTGATTCTCCTTATCTGATCTTTCATTCAGACAAGGTAGTCCTGCGTACTAAACCTGGGTTTTTACCTAAGGTTGTTTCTAACAGGAATATCAATCAAGAGATTGTTGTTCCATCGTTATGCCCTAATCCTTCTTTGCATAATCTAGACGTGGTTCGTGCCCTGAAGTTCTACTTACAGGCAACTAAAGATTTTCGACAAACTTCTTCTCTGTTTGTCGTTTACTCTGGACAGAGGAGAGGTCAAAAGGCTTCGGCTACCTCTCTCTCTTTTTGGCTTCGTAGCATAATACGCTTAGCCTACGAGACTGCTGGACAGCAGCCTCCTGAAAAAATTACAGCTCATTCCACTAGAGCTGTGGCTTCCACCTGGGCCTTTAAGAATGAGGCCTCTGTTGAACAGATTTGCAAGGCTGCAACTTGGTCTTCACTTCATACTTTTTCCAAATTTTACAAATTTGACACTTTTGCTTCTTCGGAGGCTGTTTTTGGGAGAAAGGTTCTACAGGCAGTGGTTCCTTCTGTTTAATGTTCCTGCCTTGTCCCTCCCATCATCCGTGTACTTTAGCTTTGGTATTGGTATCCCATAAGTAATGGATGACCCGTGGACTGAACACACTTAACAAGAGAAAACATAATTTATGCTTACCTGATAAATTTATTTCTCTTGTAGTGTGTTCAGTCCACGGCCCGCCCTGTCTTTTTGAGGCAGGTTCTAAATTTTAAATTATAACTCCAGTCACCACTGCACCCTATAGTTTCTCCTTTCTCGTCTTGTTTCGGTCGAATGACTGGATATGACATGTGAGGGGAGGAGCTATATAGCAGCTCTGCTTGGGTGATCCTCTTGCAACTTCCTGTTGGGAAGGAGAATATATCCCATAAGTAATGGATGACCCGTGGACTGAACACACTACAAGAGAAATACATTTATCAGGTAAGCATAAATTATGTTTTTATTTGGGTGAATTTGTTAAAGAGGAAGAACCAAATATTGAGTTCAAGGCTTATGGATAAGATCTTCTCAAACTCGATCTTAATAGCCTCCCAAAATTTCTGGGCGGTTGGGCATGTCCTCCAAATATGTGTGGGGGTGCCGATTGCTGTACAGCCTTTCCAACATTCCGGTGTGAGCGTGGGGAGGATGGTGTGTAGGCGGTGTGGGGTGTAGTACCACCTATATAATAGTTTAACGTTCATTTCCATTACATATATGGACGATGAGGATTTTGTCATGGTGGATAAAAAATGTTGCCACTCTTTTTGGGTTTGAATGTCACCTATTTCTCCCTCCCATTTCTGAGTGTATGAAGGTAGGGATGCATTGTATGGTTGCATTAGTAATTTATGTGAGAGAGTTAGAAAACCCCTGTTGTGTATCATAAATACAACTACTCTCAAAACTGGTTAGGGAGCGTACAAGTTGTGCTTTTTGAGGGTGTTTGGAGAAAAAGTCAGCGAGTTGCTGGTGTCTAAACCAGTTTATGTGTGTATCTCCAGGAATGGAGGATATTTTTTTTTTATATGGAGTGCGACTTCGCTTTGAGTGTCACTGTGCACCATAGTCTTTCTGCTTAGTTTTTCTCATTATATTGCACTATATTCAAGTTTTTTTGTGATGTTAACTCTTATCCATCAACTAAAATGTCTTCCCTCTTTCCATATTTAGGTTATTGTTACCATGATTGACAAATTGAGAACCTGAAGTTCTCTGTAGACATCATCATAGCCAATTGCTTGTGGAATCACTTGAGATCAACAAGTAGAGAAGATGCTGAATGAAACCTCAGAGGACTACATGACTGGAGAGGTAAGTGGCCACTATGGTGTGGGTGACTGGTACTGAGCAGATTGAGCACGAACCAATCAAAACTGAAGAGAATTGAGTTGTCCGAACACATAACAAGTTAGCTAGAAGGATTTTGCTTGTAAGAGTTATGATACTACTAGTGCTCCCTTCTTTTCATTGAAATGTAACACACGTAAAAAAGAATTTAACTTTTTATTATTATTGTATACAGCTTTGAGTGATCAGCAGTGTTACAAAGTAGTGGGTCTTGCACAATCCGTAGCTCTTGAATAGTAATCTGGCCCTTTGTTTTTAAATTTAGTTTAGTTAAATGGATTACCTTGTATCTAAGCCTCTTCTGACAGCCCCCTGATCACATGACTTTTTATTTATTATCTATTGACTTGCATTTAAGCCAATTAGTGTCGTGTCATCCACAACCCACGGGCTTCAACACAATGTTGTCTGTATGGCCCACATGAACTAGCAGTCTCTTGTTGTGAAAAGCAAATTAAAAATGCATGTGATAAGAGGCTGTCTGTAGTGGCTTAGAAACAGGCAGAAATATAGAGGTTTAAATGTTATAAAGTATATTAATATATCAATGTTGGTTGTGCAAAGCTAGGGAATGGGTAGTAAAGGTGTTGTCTATCTTTTTAAACAATAACAATTTTGGTGTTGAATGTCCCTTTAATTCAATGTTGTAAATCATTGACTGATCGCAATAATATTTAATCTAACCAAAAAACACACGGTTTATAAAAACACTTAAACATTACTTTTGGGTGCCCAAACCTTAAAGGACTACTAAACACAAATTGTAAACTACATGATTTTGAACCTTCATATCTGAGAATCATTTTGCAATGGAAACTGCAGCTTTATTTTGTCAAATGAGTATATTGTTTTATGATTATTCATTTCACTGATTTCCCTGTCCCCCAGAACAAAATAATCCTTGCTAACCAATCACAAACTAATATTCAGATAAGTCTGTTAGTTGAGAGAGACTGGGGAAGGCTGCCCTTATCTCTTCACTTAAAGGGACACTAAACCCCAAAAAATTGTTTCATAATTCAGGTAGAGAATACAATTTTAAATAACTTTCCAAATTACTTCTATTATCTAATTTGCTTCATTCTTTAGATATCATTTGTAAGAAATAGCAATGCACATGGGTGAGCCAATCACACGAGGTATCTATGTGCATCTACCAATCAGCAGCTACTGAGCATATCTAGATATGCTTTTTAGCAAAGCATATCAAGAGAATGAAACAAATTAGATAATAGAAGCAAATTAAAAAGTTGTTTAAAATTGCTTGCTCTTTCTAAATCATGAAAGAAAAAAATTTGGGTTTAATGTCCCTTTGGGACATGAAACCCAAATTTTTTCTTTCATGATTCAGATAGAGCATGCAATTTTAAGCAACTTTCTAATTTATGCCTATGATAATTTTTTTGTTCTCTTGCTATCTTTATTTAAAAATGCAGGCATTTAAGGTAAGGAGCCGGCCCATTTTTGGTTCAGTACCTGGGTAGAGCTTGCTGATTAGTTTGCTACATTTAGCCACCAATCAGGAAGCGCTGCCCAGGTTCTAAACCAAAAATGGGCCGGCTCCTAAGCTTACATTCCTGCTTTTTTCTAAAAAAAGATAGCATGAGAACAAATAAAAATGTATAATAGGAGTAAATTAGAAAGTTGCTTAAAATCGCATGCTCTGTCTGAATCATGGAAGAAAAAAATGTGGGTTTAGAATCCTTTAAGGTGGTTTAGCACTGATTCAACTTAGTTACTATTGCAAAGAATGATTTTCCTATAATGATTGTTAATGCAAAACTTATAAAACAAAAGCTTACATAAATTGCCTAAAAGTATTAACCCAAACCTCCCTGGGAGAAAGTAAAATAATCAAATATTTTACAGCAAAAGGCAGCAAAATAAATAATGAATGTATATTGCAATAATTAAACATTTTATGTGTTGTTGAAATTTCAAGTTTAATGGTCCTTTTAACCCTTTAAGTGCTAAGCATTTTCCCACCTGGGTGCTAAGCTTGATTTTAGGGTTTTTTATTTTTTAAATATTTTTTTTATTATTCCCCCCCCCCCCAGATCCCAGAGACTTATACCGTTGGAAAGGTTTGGCGGTCTGTAGCTGCTTAGATGCCTGAGATACAGGCATCTAAACAGCTTGCCCCATTTCCTTATACTGTCTATTGTGAATTTTAAATAAAGTTGCGCTGTGACGTCATCACAGAAAACGTGAAGCCCTGGTGATGCCTGTCACTATAAAGGCCCGATCACCGGGGTAGGAGCAGGTGGGAGCCCCCAGATCTCCCTCAAGGTGGGAGAGTGCTAGTGACGGCTCTGAGCCATCGTTAGCATCTGACTGAGACAATTTGCAACGGCTCAGAGCCGTCGTTAGCACTCAAGGAGTTAAAGATTAAAAATAAAACCAGCCAAGAAGAGTTATTAACCCCTTGAGTGCTAATGACGGCTCTGAGCCGTCACAGAGTTTCCCACTCTGGTGCTAATGACAGCTCAGAGCCATCACTAGCACTCTCCCAACTTGAGGGAGATCTGTGGCCTCCCACCTGCTCCTCGGTGCTGCATAATGAAAGGCATCGCCGGGGCTTCCGTTTTGCATGGTGACATCACGCGCAATAAACGCGATGACGTCACCGCGCAACAATGTTAAATATAGGAGCAGGGGGCATGCTGCTTAGAAGCCTGTATCTCAGGGATCTAAGCAGCTACAGACCCCCAAGACCCACCGTTGGAAAGGTAATCGCCTAACCTTTCCAACGGTGCAAGTCTTGGGGAAATAAATTTAAAAAAAAAGAGTAAAAAAAAATATTTTAAAAAAATATTAAAAATAAAAAACCCTTTAAGAAAACCTTAGCACCCAGGTGGGAAAATGCTTAGCACTCAAAGGGTTAAATTAAAGTTTAATAGGAAAAGGTAACACTACAGGGAACATTATTACATTTACAGGTACAAAATAAATGGGAAACAGATTAACTAAATGTACTAAACTTACAGTCTCTGTCTGTCCATATACTATCCTGAAGCACGGATCAGCTGCCGGCGTAGTAGGAGGGGCTACAGCCAGGCTTCTTTTGCAGAGCAATCTCAAGAAACTGTTTTCTCTGCATTGACTCCATTCAAAGATACATAGTTTTGTTCTGCACAGCCACTTAAAGGGACAGTAAAGTCATAATTAGATCTTCGTGATTGAGACAGAGCATACAATTTTAAACAACTTTTCAATTTACTTCTTTTATTTAATTTGCTTCCTTCTCTGGTTATCCTTTGCTGAAAGGTTTATCTAGGAAAGCTCAAGAGCAGCAAAGAACCTAGGTTCTAGCTGCTGATTGGTGGCTGCATGTTTATGACAAATGTCATTGGCTCACCCATGTGTTAAGTTAGAAACCAGAAGTGCACTGCTGTTACCTCAACAAATGATACCAAGAGAATGAAACACATTTGATCATAAAATTAAACTGGAAAGTTGTTTCAGCTAGTATGTTCTACCTAAATCATGAAAGAAAAATTTTGGGTTTCACGTCCTTCTTTTAGAACCAATAGCCAATCCCAATACTGCTGTGTGTGTCAGACACCCCAGGGAGACATAACTGGACCAATGTCAATTTTCCTTGTTGCCAGATCCTCACCTTAGAGACAAGCTCCTCTTGGCAACGGAACACTCCTGAGGACTGGAGAGAGATAAAGGTGTAGACCTGCCCATTTCCCATATACAGCACACAAACGGCACCCAACTTTATGTCTAGGTGTTTACAACCCTTTGTTCATTGTAACAAAATCCATTACAGGTACTAAAGTAAAGGAACACTCAATCAAAATTAAACTTTCATTATTCAGATAGAACATGCCATTTCTCCAACATAGGTGTGTCCGGTCCACGGCGTCATCCTTACTTGTGGGATATTCTCTTCCCCAACAGGAAATGGCAAAGAGCCCAGCAAAGCTGGTCACATGATCCCTCCTAGGCTCCGCCTACCCCAGTCATTCTCTTTGCCGTTGTACAGGCAACATCTCCACGGAGATGGCTTAGAGTTTTTTAGTGTTTAACTGTAGTTTTTATTATTCAATCAAGAGTTTGTTATTTTAAAATAGTGCTGGTATGTACTATTTACTCAGAAACAGAAAAGAGATGAAGATTTCTGTTTGTATGAGGAAAATGATTTTAGCAACCGTTACTAAAATCCATGGCTGTTCCACACAGGACTGTTGAGAGGAATTAACTTCAGTTGGGGGAACAGTGAGCAGTCTCTTGCTGCTTGAGGTATGACACATTCTAACAAGACGAGGTAATGCTGGAAGCTGTCATTTTCCCTATGGGATCCGGTAAGCCATGTTTATTAAGATAGTAAATAAGGGCTTCACAAGGGCTTATTAAGACTGTAGACTTTTTCTGGGCTAAATCGATTCATTATTAACACATATTTAGCCTTGAGGAATCATTTAATCTGGGTATTTTGATAAGATTATATCGGCAGGCACTTTTTTAGACACCTTATTCTTTAGGGGCTTTCCCAAATCATAGGCAGAGCCTCATTTTCGCGCCGGTGTTGCGCACTTGTTTTTGAGAGGCATGACATGCAGTCGCATGTGTGAGGAGCTCTGATACATAGATAAGACTTTCTGAAGGCGTCATTTGGTATCGTATTCCTCTTTGGGCTTGGTTGGGTCTCAGCAAAGCAGATACCAGGGACTGTAAAGGGGTTAAAGTTAAAAACGGCTCCGGTTCCGTTATTTTAAGGGTTAAAGCTTCCAAATTTGGTGTGCAATACTTTTAAGGCTTTAAGACACTGTGGTGAAATTTTGGTGAATTTTGAACAATTCCTTCATATTTTTTCGCAATTGCAGTAATAAAGTGTGTTCAGTTTAAAATTTAAAGTGACAGTAACGGTTTTATTTTAAAACGTTTTTTGTACTTTGTTATCAAGTTTATGCCTGTTTAACATGTCTGAACTACCAGATAGATTGTGTTCTGAATGTGGGGAAGCCAGAGTTCCTTCTCATTTAAATAAATGTGATTTATGTGACAATGACAATGATGCCCAAGATGATTCCTCAAGTGAGGGGAGTAAGCATGGTACTGCATCATTCCCTCCTTCGTCTACACGAGTCTTGCCCACTCAGGAGGCCCCTAGTACATCTAGCGCGCCAATACTCCTTACTATGCAACAATTAACGGCTGTAATGGATAATTCTGTCAAAAACATTTTAGCCAAAATGCACACTTATCAGCGTAAGCGCGACTGCTCTGTTTTAGATACTGAAGAGCATGATGACGCTGATAATAATGGTTCTGAAGGGCCCCTAAACCAGTCTGATGGGGCCAGGGAGGTTTTGTCTGAGGGAGAAATTACAGATTCAGGGAACATTTCTCAACAAGCTGAACCTGATGTGATTACGTTTAAATTTAAGTTGGAACATCTCCGCGCTCTGCTTAAGGAGGTATTATCCACTCTGGATGATTGTGACAATTTGGTCATCCCAGAGAAGCTATGTAAAATGGACAAGTTCCTAGAGGTCCCGGGGCTCCCAGAAGCTTTTCCTATACCCAAGCGGGTGGCGGACATTGTAAATAAAGAATGGGAAAGGCCCGGTATTCCTTTCGTCCCTCCCCCCATATTTAAAAAATTGTTTCCTATGGTCGACACCAGAAAGGACTTATGGCAGACAGTCCCCAAGGTCGAGGGAGCGGTTTCCACTTTAAACAAACGCACCACTATACCCATAGAAGATAGTTGTGCTTTCAAAGATCCTATGGATAAAAAATTAGAAGGTTTACTTAAAAAGATGTTTGTTCAGCAGGGTTACCTTCTACAACCAATTTCATGCATTGTCCCTGTCGCTACAGCCGCATGTTTCTGGTTCAATGAGCTGGTAAAGGCGGTCGATAGTGATTCTCCTCCTTATGAGGAGATTATGGACAGAATCAATGCTCTCAAATTGGCTAATTCTTTCACCCTAGACGCCACTTTGCAATTGGCTAGGTTAGCGGCTAAGAATTCTGGGTTTGCTATTGTGGCGCGCAGAGCGCTTTGGTTGAAATCTTGGTCAGCTGATGCGTCTTCCAAGAACAAGCTACTTAACATTCCTTTCAAGGGGAAAACGCTGTTTGGCCCTGACTTGAAAGAGATTATCTCTGATATCACTGGGGGTAAGGGCCATGCCCTTCCTCAGGATCGGCCTTTCAAGGCCAAAAATAAACCTAATTTTCGTCCCTTTCGTAGAAACGGACCAGCCCAAAGTGCTACGTCCTCTAAGCAAGAGGGTAATACTTCTCAAGCCAAGCAAGCTTGGAGACCAATGCAAGGCTGGAACAAGGGAAAGCAGGCCAAGAAACCTGCCACTGCTACCAAGACAGCGTGAAATGTTGGCCCCCGATCCGGGACCGGATCTGGTGGGGGGCAGACTCTCTCTCTTCGCTCAGGCTTGGGCAAGAGATGTTCTGGATCCTTGGACACTAGAAATAGTCTCCCAAGGTTATCTTCTGGAATTCTAGGGGCTTCCCCCAAGGGGGAGGTTCCACAGGTCTCAGTTGTCTTCAGACCACATAAAAAGACAGGCATTCTTACATTGTGTAGAAGACCTGTTAACAATGGGAGTGATTCATCCTGTTCCATTAGGAGAACAAGGGATGGGGTTCTACTCCAATCTGTTCATAGTTCCCAAAAAAGAGGGAACGTTCAGACCAATCTTAGATCTCAAGATCTTAAACAAGTTTCTCAAGGTTCCATCGTTCAAGATGGAAACCATTCGAACAATTCTTCCTTCTATCCAGGAAGGTCAATTCATGACCACGGTGGATTTAAAGGATGCGTATCTACATATTCCTATCCACAAGGAACATCATCGGTTCCTAAGGTTCGCATTCCTGGACAAGCATTACCAGTTTGTGGCGCTTCCTTTCGGATTAGCCACTGCTCCAAGGATTTTCACAAAGGTACTAGGGTCCCTTCTAGCTGTGCTAAGACCAAGGGGCATTGCTGTAGTACCTTACTTGGACGACATTCTGATTCAAGCGTCGTCCCTTCCTCAAGCAAAGGCTCACACGGACATCGTCCTGGCCTTTCTCAGATCTCACGGATGGAAAGTGAACGTGGAAAAGAGTTCTCTATCTCCGTCGACAAGGGTTCCCTTCTTGGGAACAATAATAGACTCCTTAGAAATGAGGATTTTTCTGACAGAGGCCAGAAAAACAAGACTTCTAGACTCTTGTCGGATACTTCATTCCGTTCCTCTTCCTTCCATAGCGCAGTGCATGGAAGTGATAGGTTTGATGGTAGCGGCAATGGACATAGTTCCTTTTGCGCGCATTCATCTAAGACCATTACAACTGTGCATGCTCAGTCAGTGGAATGGGGACTATACAGACTTGTCTCCGAGGATACAAGTAAATCAGAGGACCAGGGACTCACTTCGTTGGTGGCTGTCCCTGGACAACCTGTCACAAGGGATGACCTTCCGCAGACCAGAGTGGGTCATTGTCACGACCGACGCCAGTCTGATGGGCTGGGGCGCGGTCTGGGGATCCCTGAAAGCTCAGGGTCTTTGGTCTCGGGAAGAATCTCTTCTACCGATAAATATTCTGGAACTGAGAGCGATATTCAATGCTCTCAAGGCTTGGCCTCAGCTAGCGATGGCCAAGTTCATACGGTTTCAATCAGACAACATGACAACTGTTGCATACATCAACCATCAGTGGGGAACAAGGAGTTCCCTGGCGATGGAAGAAGTGACCAAAATCATTCAATGGGCGGAGTCTCACTCCTGCCACCTGTCTGCAATCCACATCCCAGGAGTGGAAAATTGGGAAGCGGATTTTCTGAGTCGTCAGACATTGCATCCGGGGGAGTGGGAACTCCATCCGGAAATCTTTGTCCAAATCACTCAACTGTGGGGCATTCCAGACATGGATCTGATGGCCTCTCGTCAGAACTTCAAAGTTCCTTGCTACGGGTCCAGATCCAGGGATCCCAAGGCGGCTCTAGTGGATGCACTAGTAGCACCTTGGACCTTCAATCTAGCTTATGTATTCCCGCCGTTTCCTCTCATCCCCAGGCTGGTAGCCAGGATCAATCAGGAGAGGGCGTCGGTGATCTTGATAGCTCCTGCGTGGCCACGCAGGACTTGGTATGCAGATCTGGTGAATATGTCATCGGCTCCACCATGGAAGCTACCTTTGAGACGAGACCTTCTTGTTCAAGGTCCGTTCGAACATCCGAATCTGGTCTCACTCCAGCTGACTGCTTGGAGATTGAACGCTTGATCTTATCGAAGCGAGGGTTCTCAGATTCTGTTATCGATACTCTTGTTCAGGCCAGAAAGCCTGTAACTAGAAAGATTTACCACAAAATTTGGAAAAAATATATCTGTTGGTGTGAATCTAAAGGATTCCCTTGGGACAAGGTTAAGATTCCTAAGATTCTATCCTTCCTTCAAGAAGGATTGGAAAAAGGATTATCTGCAAGTTCCCTGAAGGGACAGATTTCTGCCTTGTCTGTGTTACTTCACAAAAAGCTGGCAGCTGTGCCAGATGTTCAAGCCTTTGTTCAGGCTCTGGTTAGAATCAAGCCTGTTTACAAACCTTTGACTCCTCCTTGGAGTCTCAACTTAGTTCTTTCAGTTCTTCAGGGGGTTCCGTTTGAACCCTTACATTCCGTTGATATTAAGTTATTATCTTGGAAAGTTTTGTTTTTGGTTGCAATTTCTTCTGCTAGAAGAGTTTCAGAATTATCTGCTCTGCAGTGTTCTCCTCCTTATCTGGTGTTCCATGCAGATAAGGTGGTTTTACGTACTAAACCTGGTTTTCTTCCAAAAGTTGTTTCTAACAAAAACATTAACCAGGAGATTATCGTACCTTCTCTGTGCCAGAAACCAGTTTCAAAGAAGGAACGTTTGTTGCACAATTTGGATGTTGTTCGCGCTCTAAAATTCTATTTAGACGCTACAAAGGATTTTAGACAAACATCTTCCTTGTTTGTTGTTTATTCCGGTAAAAGGAGAGGTCAAAAAGCAACTTCTACCTCTCTCTCTTTTTGGATTAAAAGCATCATCAGATTGGCTTACGAGACTGCCGGACGGCAGCCTCCCGAAAGAATCACAGCTCATTCCACTAGGGCTGTGGCTTCCACATGGGCCTTCAAGAACGAGGCTTCTGTTGATCAGATATGTAGGGCAGCGACTTGGTCTTCACTGCACACTTTTACCAAATTTTACAAGTTTGATACTTTTGCTTCTTCTGAGGCTATTTTTGGGAGAAAGGTTTTGCAAGCCGTGGTGCCTTCCATCTAGGTGACCTGATTTGCTCCCTCCCATCATCCGTGTCCTAAAGCTTTGGTATTGGTTCCCACAAGTAAGGATGACGCCGTGGACCGGACACACCTATGTTGGAGAAAACAGAATTTATGTTTACCTGATAAATTACTTTCTCCAACGGTGTGTCCGGTCCACGGCCCGCCCTGGTTTTTTAATCAGGTCTGATAATTTATTTTCTTTAACTACAGTCACCACGGTATCATATGGTTTCTCCTATGCAAATATTCCTCCTTAACGTCGGTCGAATGACTGGGGTAGGCGGAGCCTAGGAGGGATCATGTGACCAGCTTTGCTGGGCTCTTTGCCATTTCCTGTTGGGGAAGAGAATATCCCACAAGTAAGGATGACGCCGTGGACCGGACACACCGTTGGAGAAAGTAATTTATCAGGTAAACATAAATTCTGTTTTTAAACAACTTTCCAATATATTAACTAAATGTGCACAGTCTTTTTATATTTACTGAGCATGTGCAAGAGTAAGTGTGTATGCATATTCTGAATGGCTGATGGCTGTCACATGGTACGTGTATGCATTTGTGAATGGCTGATGGCTGTCACATGATACAGGGGGAGTGGAAAAAGACAACTTTTAAAATTGTCAGAAAAAAAAGTCTACTGCTCATTTGAAGTTCAGACTAAGTGCTATTGCATTGTCTTGTTATCTTGCATTTGTTGATTATGCAAATCTACTGTGTTGACTGGTCCTTTAACCATTTACCATAAGACAAGGGCTTGGCTGGTTTGTCACACTGAGTCTCTCTCTTTTTTTATGTTTAGGGACAAATGGAGTTTGATGAAGTTGCTATTTATTTCTCCAAGGAGGAGTGGTGCTGCTTGAACGAAGAACAGAAACAGCTTTATAGGGATGTGATGATGGAGAACTATTATATCCTTAAGTCTTTAGGTAAGAAATGCTTGTTGTCATTATGTTATTGTCATTATGGCTGAAAAGATCCCAGAACTGCCCGTCTCTGTCATTAGCTTGTATAATAAAAATAAAAAAACAAGGGATTCATTCCAACAAGATGTTTCAGAGTATTCCAAAAGCATAGATGGTTGGGAGGTTCTGCGTTATAGCTAATAGGATAAAGAAGAAAACACTGTTTAGGGCGTTACAGTCAGTTATATTATGCACAAAATGAAATGTATCGTAAAAACTTGTATTTACACAATCTTTCTGCTGCCTTGCATTGAAGGGACATAAAACCCCTGATTTTGATCTGCAATGAAGGGCTAGATTACAAGTTAAGCGCAGATTTATGTTTACGCAAGCACGATATTTGTGATTAGCATGGTAATACCAGAACATATGTGTGCTGGTATTACAAGTTAAGAGCAATGCGAACACGAGCTGGTGTTAGCATTGCTGGAAGCCAATCGCTTAAGGGAGCGTGCTTCCATAGGCTCCAATGCGAGCCTTGCTTTCATGCCGGCAGATGCACACAAACACTTTGCACAGAGGGCAACTCGCACAGTGTTGGGCAGCAATAAATATATATATACTTATATACATATATATTTATGTGTCTGCTCATCTTGAATTTCCAGCCCTATTCAGTGGGTTTCCCAGCCTAAACCCCATCAACAGTGCTAAACTGGGAGCTTCTGAGTAAGTTTTTAAAAGGTTTTATACTGGATCTCTAGATCAGTATCTGTGCATATTCTTCTTTATAGTAGTGTCAGTTATATGAAAATTGGTGATTACTGTCCCTTTAAATGGATATCTGAGAGTTTTTAGAAAGACCTTTAGCAAGAGCGCAGGAAGATGCGGGAACCTCAAGGGCAAATATAAGTTATTTTTTTTTTATTATTTTTTTTAAAACAATGTTAAATGCATAGCAACATTTTTATTTCTAATGTTTACTGTCCCTTTAAAACTTTTAACACTAGTAATAGAAGTCTGTTTGGTTGGATTTTCAAAATTAAGTCACTGGTTGTGCAAGTGAGAAAAAAATAAAATATCCATTTTGGCCCCTAAATTGAAATGTTTAAAGGATCTTTTTTTTTTTTTTTTTCTGACAAATTTATTTTTTCTCCCATTTTCTGGCCCCCTGTATCATGTGACAGACAGCAGCCAATCACAGACTAGTATACTAGAATGATATAAATAGAATGCACCTAGTGCTCATCTGCATGTGATTAGGACCTATTTGCTACTCCATATATACCTGTGCTTAGCTGGTCTACCCTATGAGGTGCATTCTATTTATATTGTTCTAGTGTTTCTGAAGTGTCTAGCTGGACATCGTAGAAGAGCTGCCTCAGTGAGATTTCTGCCAGTTTCTTTCCCCCTTCTCACTATTGCGAGTGTATCAGTGACTTTGGAGTGGTGCTCGTTATATATCACTTGTCTTTACACCACATTTTACATTATTTTTTTATATTGTATTTTGTATTCACTTCCTCCATTATCTGGCGCCTCTTATAGATATCTGACACTAACAGTCTATTGTGAGTCCCTGTATATCTATTATTTCAACAGACTAGTATACGTATACCCTGTGAGCTTGTGCACATGCTCAGTAGGATCCTGTTCCCCAAAAAGTGTGAATATTAAAAGACTGTGCAAAATTTGATAATAGAAGTAAATTGAAAAGTGTCTTCAAACTGCTGCTCTATTTGAATCATACAAGATTATTTTGACTTGTGTGTCCCTTTAAGACCTCTATTTTAAAGCTTAATACTTATATATAGTTAAATAACCATTGAAATATGTCCTTACAGGTATTGTTCATGTGAAACCTTCACTTGTCTCAAGGATTGAGCAGGGGGAGGAGCCGTATGTGTGTGGATGTCATATCATTACTCAGGAGGAGGAATTTCTGATAAATGATAGAGGTGAGTATTTACAAAAACAAATGCTCTACCACATTCGTGTTTCAGATAAACAGCAGTAATCCCTTTGCCCAATCTGATTTAGATCTACGTCAACCAGTGCAAGGCTCAGCATACTGCATGACGTAGATCTACGTCGTACATGTTGGGAACCCGTGCAGTTTCGGTTGTCAAGCAACAACTGAGACTTGCTGTTTGTGGGCTGTGGGCATCTACCTTCACTTATTGGGCTCCTTTACCATATGAAGCCAGACTGCCCGATCTTTACAGATAGTTACACTGTCTGTGTCACTGTCTGCAATGATCATCCGATGGTTCCGGTGGGAGGGAAGGAGGGAGGTGGATAGGCGGTCCAGCAGAGGAGGGAGGGGCATGGTTCCCTACACTATTGCAAAAAAAATTTGGACATTTCCCCTTAGGGGTGTACTCACTTTTGTTGCCAATGGTTTAGACATTAATGGCTGTGTGTTGAGTTATTTTGAGGGGACAGCAAATTTACACTGTTATACAGGCTGTACACTCACTACTTTATATTGTAGCAAAGTGTAATTTCTTCAGTGTTGTCACATGAAAATATATAATAAAATCTTTTCAAAAATGTGAGGGGTGTACTCACTTTTGTTGGATACTGTATATAATATGCGTGAGGGGGAACCCTACACTACTACTACAGAAAAAAAGATATATTATAATAATTAAAAAAAAGTAAAAAATACACTAATTTGTTATTGGCAGACTAGCTGACAGTAACAAAGATGGTGGGAAACAGTGGGAGGGTTAAAGAGCTTCAGGAAGGAACCCTACACTACAGAAAGTAAAAATAAACTACAAGCCCTAAACTTCATACTGACCAGGGGGTGAGGCAGGACAGAGCAGTTTGGGAGGGATCAGGGGATGTGAGGGTAATCCCTGCACTACAGCAAATGTCCTTAAAGGGCAAGACAAATGTTTGTAAAAGCTTTTCTGGTATCCCCTTTGTTTAAAAATAACAAATGCATGGCTTTTCCATTGGTTTTTGGTTATTAAAAGGACACTAATTGCAGCTGCACACCACACTTCTAAAATTCCTGTCAGTGAGGGGGTTAATTAGTTAGCTCTTAAAGGGATGTGAACCCACATTTTTCCATTTATGATTCAGATGGAGAATTCAAATTTAAGCAACTTTCCACTTGTATTGTCTAACTTGCTTTGTTCTTTTGGTATCTTTTGTTGGAAAACATACTCTGTTAATATTGCGTTCCGAGACCACCTTATGTAGAAATCCTACATAAATCCTACATTTTCCAGAGGAAATTGCCAGCAGAAACAAAACCTTCCAGGACAATAACTTGATATCAGCAGAATGCGTAGGCTCAAATGGAGCCTGCTGCAGAACATTAAGAACTAGATTAAGACTCCAAGGAGGAGCAATTGACCTAAAAACAGGCCTGATTCTAACCAAAGCCTGGACAAAAGAATGAACATCTGGCAAAATTGGCAGACGCTTCTTCGGAAGAATCGACAGAGCCGAAATCTGACCCTTTAGAGTACTGACTGATAAACCCTTCCCCAGGCCCTCCTGAAGAAAGGACAGAATACAGGGAAATCTCATCAGACTCCAAGAAAAAACCCTAGATCCGCACCAATGAAGGTATTTACGCCATACCTTATAATAAATCTTGTGATTAACAGGCTTACAAATCTGAATCATAGTCTCAAAACCCTTCACAGATAAACCTTGTCTGGACAAGACTAAGCATTCAATCTCCAAGCAGTCAGCCTCAGAGAGACTAAGTTCTGATGGAGGAAGGGACCCTGAAGTTAAAGATCCTTCCTCAGAGGCAAGTTCCAGGGGGGAAATTACGACATCCTCACTAGGTCTGCAAACCAAGTTCTTCGAGGCCACGCTGGAGCTAATAGAATAACCAAAACCTGCTCCTGTTTGATACAAGCTATCAACCGAGGAAGAAGGGCAACCGGATGAAACAGATAAATTAGACCAAAATCCCATGGCACTGCCAGGGCGTCTACCAGAGCTGCTTGAGGATCACTTGATCTTGCTCCGTATCTTGGAAGCTTGGTGTTTTAGATGAGATGCCATCAGATCCAGCTCCGGAACTCCCCAATTGAGGGTTAACATCGAAAAACTTCCGGATGGAGAGCCCACTTCCCTGGATGAAACGTCTGTCTGCTCAGATAAACCGCTTCCCAATTGTCCACCCCAGGGATATGAATGGTAGAGAGATAACAATTGTGAGACTCTGCCTACTGAAGAATGCAAGTCCCCTCCTTCATAGCTAACAAGCTCAGAGTTCCTCCTTGGTGGTTGATATAAGCCACCGAAGGGATGTTGTCCGATTGAAATCTGATAAACCGGGCTAAACTCAGTTGAGGCCAAGCTGATAGAGCATTGAGAATTGCTCTCAATTCTAGGATATTTATATGGAGGGCAGACTCCTCCTCAGTCCAAAGTCCCTGAACTCTTAGGGACCCCCAAACTGCTCCCCAGCCTAACAGACTGGAATCCATGGTCACAATCTCCCAAGAAAGTCTCAGGAAACAAATGCCCTGAGACAAATAGTCCTGGGAGAATCCACCAAGACAGAGACATCCTTGTCTAAGAGTCTCTAAAACTATCCTCTGAGAGAGATCAGAGTGGTCTCCGTTCCATTGATTGATCATACATAACTGTAGAGGTCTCAGATGGAAGCGAGCAAACAGAATAAACAGAATAATGTCCATGGATGCCATCAAAAGACCAATTACTTCCATGCATACAGTCCACCTATGGACGAACAAGAGAACTGAAGAGAATTACAGGCCTCCAGAAGCTTGAATTTTCTGACCTCCGTCAAAAAAATCTTCATAGATATTGAGTCTATGATTGTCCCCCAGTAAACATACCCTGGTATTTGGCACAAAGGAACTTTTCCCTAGATTTACCTTCCACCCATGAGAGCGGAGAATAGCTAACAGAGAATCTGTATGGGATTTTGCTAACTGAAAAGATGGAGCCTGGACCAAGATATCGTCCAGGTAAGGAGCCACCGCAATCCCTAGAGATCTGGCCACAGCCAAAAGAGCCCCTAGAACCTTCGTAAAGATTTGAGGAGCAGTGGCAAGTCCGAAAGGCAGGGCTACAAATTGGAAATGATGATCCAAAAAAGCGAACCTCAGGAACTTGAAATGTTCCCTGTGGATAGGCACATGAAGATACTCATCATTTAGGTCTATAGTGGTTATAAACTGACCCTCCTGAACTAGAGGGAGAATAGAACGAATAGTCTCCATTTTGAAGGTGGACCTTGAGAAACTTGTTGAGAAACTTTAAGTCTAGAATGGGTTGAAATGTTCCCTCCTTTTTGGGAACTACAAAAAGATTTTAATAAAATCCCTGATCCTGTTCTGCTAGAGAAACTGGGATAATCACCCCCAGAGAGGACAAATCCCTTACTCGGTTTAAGAAGGCCTCTCTCTTTACCTGGTTTACAGATAATCTTGATAATAGGAATCTGTCTCTGGGGGGACAAGACTTGAATCCTATCCTGTATCCCTGGGAGACTACATCCACTGCCTAAGGATCTGAAACGTTGCGAATCCAAGCCTGCTGAAAAAAGGAAAGTATGCCCCCTACCTGATCCAGAACTGGATTGGGGCGGCCCCTTCATGCTGACTTAGCCTCAGTGGAAGGCTTTCTGGATTGCTTACCCTTGTTCCATGGCTGGCTAGCTCTCCAAGAATTCTTGGCTTGCTCAGATTTAGAAGACGAGGAAGACCTCTGTCCCTTGAAGTTACAAAAGGAATGAAAATTGAAGTCTGACGACCCTTGGGTCTGACGATCCTGTGGTAACAAAACTCCCTTTCCACCAGTAACCGTGGAAATGATCTCTGCCAGACCAGAACCAAATAAAATCTTACCCTTAAAAGGTAGAGACAGAAGCTTGGATTTAGAAGTCACATCCGCAGACCAAGACTTAAACCAAAAGGCTCTGTGGGCTAGTATAGCAAAAAAAGAAATCTTGGCTCCCAGCCTAGCAACTTGCATACTGGCATCACAGATAAAAGTATTAGCCAGCTTTAGAGCCTTGATCCTATACTGGATTTCCTCTATCGTAGGCTCCTCTGAAATTAGTTCAGACAAACAGTCACAGCAATAAGAGGCCGCACCAGTAACTGTCGCAATACTAGCAACTGGTTGCCACTGCAAACCCTGATGAAGAAACATCTTTCTTAAATAACCCTCCAGTTTCTTATCCATAGGGTCTCTAAAAGAGGAACTATCCTCGAGAGGAACAGTAGTTCTCTTGGCTAAGGTAAATATAGTGCCCTCTACTCTAGAAACTGTGCGCCACAGATGTCGCACTGAATCAGCCACAGGAAACATCTTTTTAAACACAGGAGATGAGTTAAACGGAACATCCGGCTTCACCCATTCCTGAGATATGTCAGACATGCGATCTGGAACAAGAAAAACCTCCACAGATTTAGGTTTGACATCAAAAACTCTATTCAGTTTATTAGCCTTTTTTGGAGCCTCTGCAACAGTTTCAGAGTCATCCAAATTAGCTAAAACCTCCTTCAAAAGTAAACGGAGATGCTCCAGTTTAAATCTAAACTTAACCTCCTCAGAATCTATTGTACTAGGAACTGCAGATTCTAAATCAGAGATCTCACCCTCAGAAGCTGCAGAGGAATGATCCTCGCTAGATAACTGAGAAAGACTTACCAAATCAGTCTTGCGGAATCAAAACCCATAGAAATGTTCTTAGATGTCCTCTTCCCTTTACCAGAACTAGGTAAAGCACTTAGGGCTGCAGAAACTGCAGAAGTCAACTGCGCAACAAAATCTTTAGGCAAACAAACACTCCCAGAGACTGCCTGAGAGGAACCGCAGGGCACTGCATGTGATTATGTCAAAGACTGGGAGATGTTAGCAGAAGGCTGAGGCAACCCCTGAACAGCATTATTCTGAGAAAAATAAGGCTCAGATAAGGAATCCTTATCCTTGGATAATAAAACCTTATTAACCCCTTAATGACCGGACCATTTTTCAATTTTCTTACCCTTAATGACAATGGCTATTTTTAAATTTCTGCAGTGTTTGTGTTTAGCTGTAATTTTCCTCATACTCATTTACTGTACCCACACATATTATATACCGTTTTTCTCGCCATTAAATGGAATTTCTAAAGATACCATATTTTCATCATATCTTATAATTTACTATATAAAAAAAACAAAATATGAGGAAAAAATGGAAAAAAACACACTTTTTCTAACTTTTTTTTTTTTTATATTCACATCTATTTAATAAAATTAAACAGTGATTGGCAGTTAATTCTAAGCTGAACCTTTTGTTCTATGTATATCTGGGGACCCGGTGCTTCAGATCTATATGTAGAGGAGGACACAGGAGCTTATTTACCAAAAGAGAGAGAGAGGATAAATGAACCACGTAATCTCTGGGATTAGTCAAACCTAAGGTTCTGACTTATATAAAAAAGAAATATTGAAAATACGACAAGAGAGCACTATAATGGTTGCTACAGTCAGCTAAGCTACACATATATTTACTGCTATTATAAACTAAGTAGGCTAGTGACAATAAAACAATCAGGTAGTCTGTGTACTGCTATGCATTTGTAAATAATTCAAGCGCTACATATGAATTACCCAATCCCAGTTTTATCTATACCACAAAACTGTCTCATAGAAATGAGGAGCCTTCTGTCCATTGACCCGGGTGATGGAGGATTGTGCGCTGTTATCAAGTTCCCAGCTATGGTCCGGGGTCTGTATGTGAGTGATTTACTTATATCTAAGAGACTTTGAATGCAGTGGTTGCAATCTGAGATGTTAATTGGGGCTGCTGTTCCAAGAATGGCATCCTTTGATGCAGAATATGATAGAGTCTTGTGCCGGCTATTAACAGATGTGCTCAGCCAGTCATCTCCTGTGGGTCTCACTACTGCCAAGCATGAGCAGTGATCTGGCTCACTCAGTTGCTGCGGAGGGTAGATAAGAGCAGGACTCTGACCATATGGGTCTCGTTGCTGTAGAGTGGCTTCTCCAGGAGCGCATACTATAATCCCTGTAGTAGCGGCATGAGCTCCAGGCAATACTTGATTGTTGTGGCCATGTGGGATCTCCCTTTCAGTACAACCCTTGTAGTGTCCTAGAAGTTCCCTTTCCTTTACGCGTCCACAATTCCTACTAGCAGCTGCATCCACAAGCCCTTCATCGGTAGCCTTGCAGTACATATTCTGCATTGTAGGTAAAAGTTGGCCATCAGCATGTGCAACTCTCGGCTGAGGACAGGAAACAGTTATGGTATGATCTTCCACTAGGTGCACATCATCTCCTTCAAGAGAGTCTGCCTCCCATGCTGCATCCGTTAGGCTAACATTGCCGCTAGTAAGGGTAGATGATTTCACATCAAAGCACCTCTCGATTAGTAAGTGCAGATTTTTTAAGTGCTCCTCTAGAAGTATACAGGTTTTTCTCTCAGACTCATTTATCGATAGCTCCATCATAATTTGCCACGTAGGGCGTTGGCTGCACAATAGGTGCAGTAGTTATGGGGACAAGAGAGGCTTCAAAAAATAGGGGAAGGCCTCAAACAATAAAGTCCGGTACTGAGGGCTGGGGAGCCACACCACGATCCAAAACCCTATCTCTTGGGTCAGGGCCTCCTCCGATAAACCTCTCCACCTGATTAGATATGTTAATATCGAATTTTCAGCCCAAAATGAGAAGAAAGGTGGTGAAGGGCTCAGGAGCTGAAGCTCAGTGCAACCAGTGATGGCCGCTGCCCGGAAGTCCCCCCACTTTTTCTAACTTTGACCCCCAAAATCTGTTACACATCTACAATCACCAAAAAACACCCATTCTAAATAGTTTCTAAATTTTGTCCTGAGTTTAGAAATACCCAACGTTTACATGTTCTTTGCTTTTTTTGCAAGTTATAGGGCAATAAGTACAAGTAGCACTATGCTATTTCCAAACCACTTTTTTTCAAAATTAGAGCTAGTTACATTGGAACACTGATATCTTTCAGGAATCCCTGAATATCCCATGACATGTATATATATTTTTATTTAGAAGACATCCCAAAGTATTGATCTAGGCCCATTTTGGTATATTTCATGCCACCATTTCACCGCCAAATGCGATCAAATAAAAAATATTGTTGACTTTTTCACAAATTTTTTCACAAACTTTAGGTTTCTCGCTGAATTTATTTACAAACAACTTGTGCAATTATGGCATAAATGGTTGTAAATGCTTCTCTGGGATCCCTTTTGTTCAGAAATAGCAGACATATATGACTTTGGCGTTGCTTTTTAGAAGGCCGCTAAATGCCGTTGCACACCACACGTGTATTATGCCCAGCAGTGAAGGGGTTAACTAGGGAGCTTGTAGGGAGCTTTTAGGTTTAATTTTAGCTTTAGTGTAGTGTAGTAGACAACCCAAATTATTGATCTAGTCCCATTTTGGCATATTTCATGCCACCATTTCACCGACAAATACGATCAAATAAAAAAAACGTACATTTTTCACAATTTTAGGTTTCTCACTGAAATTATTTACAAACATCTTGTGCAATTATGGCACAAATGGTTGTAAATGCTTCTCTGGGACCCACTTTGTTCAGAAATAGCAGACATATATGGCTTTGTGTTGCTTTTTGGTAATAATAAGGCCATTAAATGCTGCTGCGCACCACACTTGTAATATGCCCAGCAGTTAAGGGGTTAATTAGGTAGCTTGTGGGTTAATTTTTAGCTTTAGTGTAGAGATCAGCCTCCCACCTGACACATCCCACCCCCTGATCCCCCCCCTGACCTCCCTCAAACAGCTCTCTTCCCTCCCCCACCTCACAATTGTCACCGCCATCTTAAGTACTGGCAGAAAGTCTGCCAGTACTGAAATAAAAATAATTTATTATTATTTTTTCATACAGTCTGCAGTCTGCATCCCCCCTTACCCCGCAACCTCCCTGATCCCCCCCCATACATCTCTCTAACCCTCCCCCTCTACCTATTTGCCACCATCTTGGGTACTGGCAGCTGTCTGCCAGTACCCAATTTGCCCCCAAAAATATTTTTTTTTAACTTTTTTATATGAAAAATTTGTTTTCTGTAGTGTACCTGGCCCCCCTAAATAATCTACATCCCTCCCCCTCCCAGATCCCTTACTAAACAATGGAGATCCCCCTGCATCTGCATCGTTTTGTTTTTGTTTTACTTCCATGCATATTTTGCGTGCATGCACAATAAAGACATTTATCAAATGACAGAGAAAGCTGATCGGCTTCCATAGTAAATAAAATAGCCCTTTATTTCCCTTACACTCTATTTTCATTTTAAATATTAGAATAAAATTCTAAGCATAGATAAATAATTGTATAAACTGGCACCTCTATACCCCAGCCATGCTAGAGAGACTCACCCAACCGATAAGCAGGAATCCAATCCACACCAGCAGATAAATCCTGTTCAAACTGCAGATCCTAGAAAGCTGCAAACGTAAGAGAGAAGCGACAGGTAGGAAAAACGACCTAATGCTAGAAAATCCAGTCTGTCTCCTAGAAAATCCGGCTTCCAAACAGCCGGCTAGAAACAAAACTGTTCAGCACTCAAGAAGTAACAGAGCTGTCACATGATCGCAAATTCAAAAGTAAGGTGCGGTCCAACAACTTTCTTAAAGAGATACTACCCAAACTAAATAAAAGATAAACTTGAGCAAACAAATCCCCATAGCCAAAATCAAGAGCCTTCACATGACAGAACAGTTCCCTGAACTGCTGCCCAATAAATCCCTAACCTTTAAAAGGGATATTCAGTCCCATAAGGATCCACCTTGTTCTATAAGTATCCTTTTTTCCCCTTCAAAACAAGGAACTGTAGATAAAGAAAAAACAACCCTGGTTTTCTATATAGGGGTAGCAAAAATGTTGGAAGGTAAGCAAAAACCATCTCGCCGTCTTCCAACTTCTAAAATCCACCATTACTCTTACTAAAAAGAATTACATGGAAACAGCATAACCCCAATCCTTGCTTGCAGGGAAAAGTACCCATTAAAGGATTAACAACTTGATTTCTTCAGACACCTTATTTGCACATTACCTACAATGACACACAGGCAAAGAATGACTGGGGATTGTGGGTAGTGGGAGGATACTTGAAGCTTTGCCTCCACCTGGTGACCAGGAGTTGAATTCCCTCTAGTAATTGAATGAATTTGTGGTCTCTGCATGCCATTGGAAAGAAATATATACGTTTGGTCTTAGGTAAATCAGAGGATACCAATGAACACTTATTTATTTATTTATTTTAAAAGATGGTTACAGTCCACGAGCAATCACATATGTGATTAAAGTCTAGTCCTACAGGGGGAGGCATAACACCCCTCAGAACAGAGCTTTAATCCCTTCCAACTTCCCATGATTTCTTAGTCATTTATTTTACAAGATACGATGAGTCCACGGATTTCATCCTTACTTATGGGATATTGCCTCCTGGTCAATAGGTGGTGGCAAAGAGCACCACAGCAGAGCTGTATATATAGCTCCCCCCTTCCCTCCCACTCCAGTCATTCTCTTTGCTTGTGTTAGAAATAGGAAAAGGTAAAGTGAGGTGTTAGTTTAGTTTCTTCAATCAAGAGTTTTTTATTTTTAAATGGTGCCAGTGAGTACTATTTTATTACAGGGTGTAGCCAGGACCTGGTCAGCCTCTTGTTAGCAGAGCTACAGGTGACTTTTAAGCATTAGGAACTGGTGGGATTCATTTCTCACTGCGCCTCCCATAATGTATGCTGCCCTTATCAAAATGGTCTTAGCAATTCTAACTAAGGCCCTGTATGTCTCCACAGAATGACAAGAAAATACTGAAGACGTCTTAATAGCTGTGGGACGATTCATGCTGTCGATCAGCAACAAGGTATGTGCAGCTCTTTTTTCTGGGACAGCCTTAACTCAGGAGTCGCTGCAGCCTGTCTGTCTGTAAGCCCCTATTTTTACCCAGGACCTCCATACAGGGGTTAAGGAGGATGTGGTGGGGGTTGATACCTTGGGACGCTCAGGGCACATTTATGTATGTGGGAGCGCATATGGACTTGGGCTGACGCTGGGAGATTAGTTAATTATGCCTGACACTAAAAGCGGAGCTTGCCTCCGGTGTTTGTGGGACCCGGTGTGTTGTGTTACGGTCACTTGCAAACCGCTTGGTTTTTGTTTGTCAGTGTTTTTTTTTATTTTAGACTGTGAAGCGAGCGTAGGTGAGTGAGGCTTGAGAGTATTTGAGACCCCATGCCCGTTACGCTGCGATTGCAGCGCCATATGGCTCACGGTTCTTGAGGGCCCAATCACTATGACGTGGGGAGTTAGTGACGCCCACGAAGGGCGGAGTTTTTCTCCCGCGCTTTGGATGCTGCGCTACTACATTTCTGATACGCTGCTGTTGATGAGAGGGTTATCAAAGCTTCTTCTCTGCCGGGACTGCATGGTCTTATGTTATAGAGCAAACGGTCTTTGGCAGTTTGTGTTTGAGAGCGGAGACAACTTCGAGGGGGCAGGTAGGCGCCTCAGCAGAGCTGTTGAGGCGGCAGAGGCTAGTTTAACGATCCAAATTTTTAAAAGTAATATTACTTGATCGTATTTTTTATTTCCCTATGATGTCCTCATTTTAATTTAATTTTGGGTATCATCTGTCATTTTGATGATCAATTGTTAAAAGTACAGCTGTCCACTTTATTCAGAGCTGTTTATTAACACATTAGTTGCAAGGCAAGACCTAGTCTGTTTTGTTTTCTTTTTGTTTATGCTAACATGGATATTAATGTTACATGTTCATTATGTTTGAATGCAAATGTGGAACCTCCCGTTACCTTTTGTCCCTCGTGTACTGAGAGGGCTTTACAGTTTAGGGAGCAAATGTTTTTTGATACAGATTTAAATAAGGCGGATTCTTCTCAAGGTTCTAACGATGAGCATCAGAGTTTGCCACATCTTTCTCCCCAAGCGTCACAGTCCCTAACGCCTACCCAGGCAAAGTCCAGTACCTCTGCAGTTTCACCTGCATTTACTTTAAAGGACATAGCAGCTGTTATGTCCTCGACACTTTCTGAAGCGTTGTCTGCCTTTCCCGTACTGCAAGGCAAACGCAGGAGGAAGGACAACCTCGTGGCTAATATGACTTTGGATGCTTTAATAGCGAGGTCAGAAATGCTTTTACAGGGATCAGAATTAGAGCCCCTATCTGAAGGTGAGCTTTCTGAATCGGATAGCGCTCAGAAGTGATGTTTTTCCGGTTTAAACTGGAACACCTCTGCCTGTTATTGAAGGAGGTTTTGGTGACTCTTAACGACTGTGATTCAATCGTGGTCCCTCCAGAAAAATTGAGTAAGTTGGACAGATATCTTGAAGTCCCTTCTTATTCAGATGTTTTTCCAGTTCCCAAAAGAACTTCGGAAATTATTGCTAAGGAATGGGAGAGACCGGGTATACCATTTTCTCCTTCTCCCGTTTTCAGGAAGATGTATCCCATAGCGGATTCTATCAGGAATTCTTGGCAGACGGTGCCTAAGGTGGAAGGTGCTATTTCCACTTTGGCTAAACGAACTACTATCCCTATTGATAAAAAACAACAAGAAAGAGGCGCCAATGGTGCAGATCAATGGTGTTTTTTGTAGTGTGCCGATATAATATGAACACAGGGTACTCACAAGTGATAAAGGCAATCAATTATGCCAGTGGGGGCGGGCTGGATTTCATCAGCAGTCCAGTTAGCTGGTCCTAGAGGCAGCTCTCTACCAACATCCAATAGGAGACAGTCTAAAAATAAAAGCAATAGATGGAGGCGCCAATGGTGCAGATCAATGATGGTTCGGTAACAATAATAACCAGTGATATACAGGGTACTCACATGTATTGAAGGCAATCACTTATGCCTATAGAGACAGGCTGGATTTTAACAGCAATCCAGCTGGCTGATCTAAGGTCCAATAGCAATGTGTGGGTGTCAGAGCATTAGCACACTAAAAGTAGCATAGCAGAATATCATACACAGTACTCAGAGTGGATTTACATAAAAACATATTTATTAAAAAATATAAAAAAGTTTACCACTCATCTTAGTGCCAAATAATATATGGCTTGTGGAGAAACAGTGCGACGCGTTTCTCAGATATACTGTTTCCTCAGGCATCTTGGACCTTAGATCAGCCAGCTGGATTGCTGTTAAAATCCAGCCTGTCTCTTAAGGCGTGATTACTATCCCTATTGAGGATAGTTGTGCTTTTAAGGACCCTATGAATAAGAAATTAGAGGGTCCCGTTCCAATTCAGGGACAGGGTTTTTTTTCAAATCTGTTTGTAGTTCCCAAAAAAGAGGGAACTTTCAGACCTATCTTAGATCTCAAGAGTCTAAACAAGTTTCTCAGAGTTCCATCTTTCAAGATGGAAACTATTCATACCATTCTTCCATTGATCCAGGAGGGTCAATTTATGACTACCGTGGATCTAAAGGATGCATATCTTCATGTTCCTATCCACAGAGATCATCACAAGTTCGTAGCTCTTCCTTTCGGTCTAGCCACGGCACCCAGAATTTTCACAAAGGTTCTGGGGTCGCTGCTAGCGGTTCTGAGACCGCTGGGCATTGCAGTGGCGCCTTATCTGGACGATATTCTGATCCAGGCGTCGTCTTATCAGCTCACAAAGTCTCATACCGACATTGTTCTGTCCTTCCTGAGGACTCATGGGTGGAAGGTAAATCTGGAGAAGAGTTTTCTAGTTCCACAGACAAGGGTTCCTTTCTTGGGAACTCTAATCGACTCTCTATCCATGAAAATATTTTTGACGGAGGTCAGAAAATTAAAGATTCTGAACACATGCCGAGCCCTTCAGACCAATCCTCGGCCGTCAGTGGCTCAGTGCATGGAGGTAATTGGGTTGATGGTAGCGGCAATGGACATCATTCCATTTGCTCGGTTTCATCTCAGGCCTCTGCAACTGAGCATGCTCAGACAGTGGAATGGAGATTATACAAATTTGTTTCCTCAAATACATCTGGATCAGGAGACAAGGGACTCTCTTCTATGGTGGTTGTCGCTGGATCATCTATCCCAGGGGACGTGCTTTCGCAGACCCTCATGGGTGATAGTGACAACGGATGCCAGCCTGTTAGGATGAGGAGCAGTCTGGAATTCCCTAAGGGCTCTGGGGGTCTGGACTCAGGCGGAGTCTCTCCTTCCCATCAATATATATTCAATGCGCTTCAGGCTTGGCCTCAGTTGTCTTCGGTCCAATTCATCAGATTCCAGTCGGACAACATAACTATGGTGGCCTACATCAATCATCAGGGGGGAACAAGAAGTTCCTTAGCGATGACAGAAGTAGCCAGGATAATTCAGTGGGCGGAGTCTCACTCTTGCCATCTGTCCGCGATCTACATCCCAGGGGTGGAAAACTGGGAAGCAGATTTTCTGAGCACACAGACATTTCATCCGGGAGAGTGGGAACTCCATCCGGAGGTATTTGCCGACCTGAAACTCAGATGGGGAAGGCCGGAGCTGGATCTCATGGCATCTCATCAGAATTCTAAGCTTCCGAGATATGGGTCCAGGTCCAGGGATCCCCAGGCCGAGCTGATAGATGCCTTGGCAGTGACTTGGTCCTTCAGCCTAGATTATGTGTTTCCTTAATTTGCTCTCCTTTCCCGGGTGAATGCTAGAGTCAAACAGGAGAGAGCATCTGTGATACTCATCGCCCCTGCGTGGCCTCGCAGGACTTGGTATGCCGATCTGGTGGACATGTCATCCCAGCCTTCGTGGAAGCTTCCATTGAGGAAAGACCTTCTCATTCAGGGACCTTTCCATCATCCGAATCTAGTTTCTCTGCAGCTATCTGCTTGGAGATTGAACGCTTAATTTTATCTAAGCGAGGTTTTTCTGATTCGGTTATAGATACTTTGATTCAGGCACGTAAGCCTGTTACTAGGAAAATTTACCATAAGATATGGCGCAAATATCAGGGGAAGATTAGATGATAGATTCAATGTTTTCTTACAGCGCTGAAAGTGTGGACCTATAGCTCCTGTCTATAGTGGGTCCCCAGGTGCCCACTTTTAGAAAATATGTGTCAAAACGTGGTTTAGAAAGGAGCGCCAAATCTTGGCGAGGTCTGGTGCGGTATAGGTGTGAAAATATGGTATTCTGTCTGAGAAATTGTATAGCGCTATAGCTCAGCTACAATTATGGTAGTTGTGCTGTATAGATGTGTAGGTTTTGATATCTAGATATAAGATCTAAGAGTGGCACAGTTGATACATAAAAGCATTTAATACATATTAAACATATAAAACAAGGGTGTCGTTTAAAATATATTTTAACAGAACGGCAAGAAATAATGTGTAAAAACACATAAATATCTATAAAAACACGCGTGTTTTGCTTTTTAGCTGTATGTATAATGTCTCATAAAATTCGTCTCATATATAGTTGTGTTGGCATAAATCTGAAAATAATAAACAATAAAAAATAATAAAAAACAATGAAAAGTAAATAATGTCCAATAATCCCTTCTCAAAGTTAAGAGATATATAAAAAAAGGTTAAGTAGTGTCCAAAAATCCCTTCTCAAAGTTAAGAGATATAAATAGATTTTCACATGTGTATCCAAAAAATAAACTGTCCAAATTTAAGTGTTGTCCAAAAACGTGGTATAAATGAATAGTGCAAATCCAGCAGATTCAAAAGTTCTATTAAAAAAGCTTTGCAAAAAACATTTCAAAGAGACATTTAAAAAACATCAAAATGAAGGTAGAAAAAAAGGTCTATCAAAATATGGTGACAAAGAATAATCCGTGAAGTCAATCCAAAATAGTGATAAAAATAAGTCCAAAAAAGATGTAAAATATCCAAAAGATAAAAAACAAAAAATAAATGATTAGTATGTGCACAAACTAGTGAGAGTGATCCCAAAAAGGGGGCTTATGTGGAGGGGTTATGTTTCCATGTAGAAAAATTATTTGCTATATAAAAAGAAAAAAGAAAAAATAAAAATAAGCAAAAATACAAAAATATAAATAAAAATAATCCTAGGGAATCTTCAAACCCTGAAAATAAAAGATAATAACAATAGTGTAATACTGTATTATAATTCAACAATCAAGGAATAAATAGCTCACCATAGCTCTGTCAACGCGTTTCGGCCCTCAAGAGAGGCCTTTATCAAGACTATAGTATGGTGTGGGTGAGCTGAAGACTTTATACCTTTCTCTAACCAATCAAATTGCATTGAAATTGCGCCAAATTTTTGCGCCAAAATTTCGCGCCAAAAATGTGGTACCGGAAGTGTTGAGCCGGAAGTGCTCATCTGTATAAAAAAAAAAAAAAAAAAACAAAACAAAACAAAAAAAAGTTCACATTTGTCTCTGTATCATTTAGATAAGGCTTTTATTTAGAGTTTGTCTATGTCTATGTTTATTAAACATTGTCTATGTTGTTCCTAATGTGTTTATTCGTGTTATGTGCCTTAGTAGTTAGCTGTGGGGTCAAATGTTATGGTTTGCCGGTGTTTTTTTTAACCGGAAATGGCCGCTGAGATGTAAACATCCGGTTAAGCTATATCGGATGTTATGGGTGAGGCGGAAGTGGTATTTACTCTGTACCAATCAGATCCGGAGGGGCAGAAAGCAGTTATCCCACATGTAGAGCCAGTTTTACAACTTGGCATGAAATATATGACAAAATACCGGTACGTTTCTGAACCGGAAGTAGCCGGAAAAAGTAAGATACTTTAACATCCGGTAAGATTGAGCCGGATGTTGCACCTTACCGGTCATGGTTAAACCGGAAGTGGTGTGTATCCTAGCCTATTCAAATTCAAAGGGACAAAAAGTGTTAACCTTGGTATTTGTCTAGTGAACAAAATCAATGTAGGGATCACGGTACAGAGAGTGTATATTGTAAAATACACAGTTTATATATATTGGAAAATATATATATATATATATCGAAAAATACATAATCTAATAAATAGAGATCTAAAAACCTTAAAGGAACTTTTGGAAACTTTCTAAAAAAACTTTTTAGGATAAAAATATAAAAGATATGTAGTATAAAGAAAAACTTTTTTACAATGCATCTATGATTGGTTAGAAAATCTATAGAAGGAGTACATTTGTATCAACCTGTATTCTCTTTTTGTCATGTGCAATATTGGGTATTGGAAGTCTTATTTTCTATCTAAATGTGCCTGGTATAAAAATCAGTTAACCATGTGCGCACTATGATAGGAGTTTTTTTAAATCTGATGTGGATATGAAGGAAACTTGTCTCATACAAGTATATGAATGTATTTATGTAGATTGTGAGATCAATGGGTACTTTTATCGATCTAATTGATTAGTTGTCTTTTGGGGAATTGTGAATTTAAATTTGTTATGAGGTGTAATCATGTTGTTGGTATTGGGATTATGTTACCTCTATACACATTTTAAATTGAGTTTATATTCTTATGAAGAGTCAGGCTTCGGTTACTTTCTAACTTATTCTGTTAGATATTTCCCAGATGGAGAGGTTGCTAAGTCAAGTGTCTCTTATGCTGTTGACATATTATGGGATCATATCTTGTTAATATTATTGGCATCTCATATGCTGTTGACATATTAGGGGATCATATCTTGTTAATGTTATTGGCATCTATATAGTCTCTCTGTATGTGTAATAAGGTTTGTTGGAACTCATCTTATGGCTATTTGAGTAGAGCAATAAAAATAAAGATGATTAGATTGGCTTTAGAGATCCTAATATAGATCTTTGTGTGGATCTATGCAGGACATCTTCATTAGATATATTTTGTTCTTGTCGTGTCATATATTGACCTCGTTATGTTTTCTTTATTGTTTTCCTTCTGTATGAGGGCAGCAGTGTTTTCCGAATAGATATTCAGAAGTCAAATTTATGTGTGTTTCAAGCTTAAAAGATGTGAGAGGTCTTCCTTGTTGTTCAGACCCTTCGGGTAGAGACAATCCAGCTCAAATATCCATCTGGATTCCGCGATTAGGAGCTTCTTTTCATAGTTGCCTCCCCTCCAATTAGGCTTTACTATCTGGATACCATAGAAGTTTAGATCCTTGATGTTTCCTTTGTGTTTAATAGAAAAGTGTCTATACAGTGCGGTGTCTGTGCTGCCATGTTCAATCTGTAGCACATGTTCCCGTATTCTGTCTTTTAGGCATCTCGAGGTTTGTCCGACGTATTGTAGTCCACATTTGCATTGTATTATGTAAATTACCCCCTTGCTGCTGCATCTGATCAGATCCTTTATTTCATGTTTGATACTGGAGTTGTGCGGTGAAAAGTTTTTGATTTTCAAGCCTCTCTTACACGCCTTGCAGCTCGGGCATGGGAAAAAACCTTTTATGGGTTTCCCGGATATATCTCTCGTCTGAGGTGTTGTTGGGCGTGGAATGCTAGGAGATAGAATGTTCTTAAGGTTATCTGATTTTCTATAGATAAATTTCGGTCTGTTGATGAGTGTTTCGCCAATTGTGTCGTCATCCTTCAGTAGATGCCAGTGCTTTTCTATTATTTTCTCGATGGTTCTCCTGTTTTCGCTGTACTGCGTGATAAAGGCAACCTCTATGGAGTCGGTGTTCATGTCTCTCCTAATTCTCTTGTCTTTATACTTGAGAAGTTCCTTGCGATCCTTTTGCCTGACTTCTTCTATATCTTTGTGGAGTTTTTCCTCTTCATATCCTCTCTCAAGAAAGCGTTTTTTCAGTTCTTCCGCCTGGGTTTCCCATAAAATGGGGTCCGAACAGTTCTTTTTCAATCTTAGTAACTGTCCCTTTGGTATATTCTCCTTCCATTTGAAATGATGGCAGCTGTCCCTGTGGACATAGTTGTTACAATCCACAGGTTTAAAAAATGTTGAAGTCTGAAGTTTCCCATTTTTGATGGTAATTTTTAGATCGAGGAATGTGATTTCCTTGTCACTGATCTCGTAGGTAAATTTCAGGTTGTTGGTGTTGTTATTCATAACCCTTATAGTGTGTTCTAAATCTTCTTTGGAGCCTTTCCATATCAGGAGGATGTCATCTATGTACCTGTAGTAGGAGACTAGGTCCGCGCCGGCTGGGCACGACTCCCAAAATATGTGTTCCCATTTGCCCATGTAAAGGTTCGCATAGCTCGGCGCGAACCTAGTCCCCATGGCGGTGCCGCACAGCTGTCTATAAAATTTCCCATCGTGGTGGAAATAGTTGTGCGTTAGAATATAGTTAATCCCTTCCAGAATGAATGTCTTCTGTAGTGCCGGCACTGTGTGGTCCTTCTTGAGAAAGTACTCTACAGCTTCTCGACCTCCTTTGTGTGGTATGCAGGTATATAGGGAGGTGACGTCACAGGTGGCGAGTAGGTAGTTCTCTTTCCATTCTGTATTCTCCAGACTGTTCAGAATCTGTGTGGAATCTCTCACGTACGATGGTAGTTGTGTCACATATTTCTGTAAGTTCTTATCTAGATATTCAGACAGATTACTGGTTAGAGACCCTATGCCGGATATGATGGGTCTTCCCGGAGGGTTGTGGAGGGTCTTATGGATTTTCGGGAGGTAGTAGAAGACGGGAGTGATGGGATGCTCCACGCTTATGTATCTGAATTCTTTATGGTTCAGTATTTTGTTGTTATGTGCCTCTCCTAGAATCCTGTCCATTTCCTTCTTGAAACCATCTGTGGGGTTGTTCCTCATAATTTCGTAGGTCTTGGTGTCTGACAAGATTCGTCTGCATTCTGTGTAGTAGTCTTCTTTATCCAGGACTACTATGCCGCCCCCCTTGTCGGCGGGTTTGATCACTAAGTTTCTGTTCTTTTCCAGTGCTTTGATGGTTAGCATCTGGCTCTTAGATAGATTTTGTTTGTGTTTCATTAGTTGATTCTGACTAATTTTCTTCAAGTCGTTGCATACCATCGTCTCAAAGATTTCGATGGCGTTGCCCTTGCTAGATGTAGGGTAGAAGGATGAATTGGGTTTTAAGTCAGTGTGTTGGTATGAATCTGTGGGTCTATTGTCATATTCGAGAGGTGACTTCATAAAATGCCGTTTCAGTGTTAGCTTTCTTGTGAATTGTTTGATGTTGACAAATGTGTCAAATTTGTTGAGGCCTTTGGATGGGGCAAAGGAGAGGCCGTAGCTTAAAATAGATTTTTCTTTGTCCGTTAGAGTAATAGAGCTGAGGTTGTATATTCCCTTGGTATTCACTTAATTCTCTGGACTGTTTGTATGTTCTTTCTCAATTTTGCCATTTATTCTCCTTCCGCCCCTCTTTCCTCTGTGCTTATTCTTTTTTCCATAGGGTGTTGGAATTCGTCTGTGTTGGAATTCTTCCTCTTTATGGAGGTTCTTTCTAGTTCTTTGGTCGTCAATTGGTGATTCACTAAAAAATGACTGGAATTGGAGGCTGTGGGAACGTCATTGTGGTTGACGTTAGAAATAATGTTAGTGGATGTAGGGTTTAACTGTCTTTGGTCGACTTGTTTGTTTGCCCGGTTTTCTTTGTTGTCACTTGGCTTCGACCTGTTGGTGTTGGGTGTATTTCTATACCCTTGATGTTCCATTCTGAAGTTATGTTCCATCCTATTGTGATAGGAATTGTGGGAGTAGTTGGTGTGGTTGGGCTGAAATTTATTCTCGTAAGTTCTATTTGGTGTGTGCATTTGCTCCTCATATCCAAAGTTGTGTTGTCTCCTGTAATGTTGTTGGTCATAGTCCCTTCTGTAGTTTAACCATGACCGGTAAGGTGCAACATCCGGCTCAATCTTACCGGATGTTAAAGTATCTTACTTTTTCCGGCTACTTCCGGTTCAGAAACGTACCGGTATTTTGTCATATATTTCATGCCAAGTTGTAAAACTGGCTCTACATGTGGGATAACTGCTTTCTGCCCCTCCGGATCTGATTGGTACAGAGTAAATACCACTTCCGCCTCACCCATAACATCCGATATAGCTTAACCGGATGTTTACATCTCAGCGGCCATTTCCGGTTAAAAAAAACACCGGCAAACCATAACATTTGACCCCACAGCTAACTACTAAGGCACATAACACGAATAAACACATTAGGAACAACATAGACAATGTTTAATAAACATAGACATAGACAAACTCTAAATAAAAGCCTTATCTAAATGATACAGAGACAAATGTGAACTTTTTTTTTTTTTTTTTTTTTTTTTTTTATATACAGATGAGCACTTCCGGTACCACATTTTTGGCGCAAAAATTTGGCGCAATTTCAATGCAATTTGATTGGTTAGAGAAAGGTATAAAGTCTTCAGCTCACCCACACCATACTATAGTCTTGATAAAGGCCTCTCTTGAGGGCCGAAACGCGTTGATAGAGCTATGGTGAGCTATTTATTCCTTGATTGTTGAATTATAATACAGTATTACACTATTGTTATTATCTTTTATTTTCAGGGTTTGAAGATTCCCTAGGATTATTTTTATTTATATTTTTGTATTTTTGCTTATTTTTATTTTTTATTTTTTCTTTTTATATAGCAAATAATTTTTCTACATGGAAACATAACCCCTCCACATAAGCCCCCTTTTTGGGATCACTCTCACTAGTTTGTGCACATACTAATCATTTATTTTTTGTTTTTTATCTTTTGGATATTTTACATCTTTTTTGGACTTATTTTTATCACTATTTTGGATTGACTTCACGGATTATTCTTTGTCACCATATTTTGATAGACCTTTTTTTCTACCTTCATTTTGATGTTTTTTAAATGTCTCTTTGAAATGTTTTTTGCAAAGCTTTTTTAATAGAACTTTTGAATCTGCTGGATTTGCACTATTCATTTATACCACGTTTTTGGACAACACTTAAATTTGGACAGTTTATTTTTTGGATACACATGTGAAAATCTATTTATATCTCTTAACTTTGAGAAGGGATTTTTGGACACTACTTAACCTTTTTTTATATATCTCTTAACTTTGAGAAGGGATTATTGGACATTATTTACTTTTCATTGTTTTTTATTATTTTTTATTGTTTATTATTTTCAGATTTATGCCAACACAACTATATATGAGACGAATTTTATGAGACATTATACATACAGCTAAAAAGCAAAACACGCGTGTTTTTATAGATATTTATGTGTTTATGTGTTTTTACACATTATTTCTTGCCGTTCTGTTAAAATATATTTTAAACGACACCCTTGTTTTATATGTTTAATATGTATTAAATGCTTTTATGTATCAACTGTGCCACTCTTAGATCTTATATCTAGATATCAAAACCTACACATCTATACAGCACAACTACCATAATTGTAGCTGAGCTATAGCGCTATACAATTTCTCAGACAGAATACCATATTTTCACACCTATACCGCACCAGACCTCGCCAAGATTTGGCGCTCCTTTCTAAACCACGTTATGGCGCAAATATCTATTGGTGCGAATCCAAAGGCTACTCTTCGAGTAGGGTTAGGATTCCCAGGATTTTGTCTTTTCTCCAAGATGGATTGGAGAAAGGGTTGTCAGCAAGTTCCTTAAAGGGACAGATTTATGCATTATCTATTTTGTTGCACAAGTGTCTGGCAGATGTTCCAGATGTTCAGTCTTTTTGTCAGGCTCTCACTAGAATCAGACCTGTGTTTAGACCAATTGCTCCTCCTTGGAGTTTGAATTTAGTTCTTAAAGTTCTTCAAGGGGTTCTGTTTGAACCTATGCATTCCATAGATATTAAGTTATTTTCTTGGAAAGTTTTGTTTTTGGTTGCTATTTCTTCTTCTCACAGAGTTTCTGAGCTTTCGGCTTTACAATGTGATTCTTATTATCTTATTTTTCATTCGGATAAGGTGGTGTTCCGTACCAAACCTGGTTTTCTTCCTGGTTGTTTCAAATAAAAATATTAATCAGGAAATTGTTGTTCCTTCCTTGTGTCCTAATCCTTCTTCTAAGAAGGAGTGATTGTTACATAATTAGGACGTGGTCCGTGCCTTGAAGTTTTACTTACAGGCCACTAAGGATTTTCGTCATTCTTCTTCCCTGTTTGTTGTGTTTTCTGGGAAGCGTAGGGGTCAGAAAGCTATGGCTACCTCTCTTTCTTTTTGGCTGAAGAGCATCATCCGTTTTGCATATGAGACTGCTGGACAACAGCCTCCTGATCGAATTACGGCTCATTCCACTAGGGCTGTGGCTTCCTCATGGGCATTCAAAAATGATGCTTCTGTTGAACAGATTTGCAAAGCTGCAACTTGGTCTTCTCTTCACACTTTTTCCAAATTTTCCAAATTTGATACTTTTGCTTCGTCCAAGGCTGTTTTTGGGAGAAAAGTTCTTGAAGCAGTGGTTTCTTCCGTTTAGGTTCCCTGTCTTGTCCCTCCCTTTCATCCATGTCCTATAGCTTTGGTATTGTATCCCATAAGTAAGGATGAAATCCGTGGACTCATCGTATCTTGTAAAAGAAAAGGAAATTTATGCTTACCTGATAAATTTGTTTCTTTTACGATACGATGAGTCCACGGCCCACCCTGTTTTTGTATGACAGGTCTTTTATTTTGTTAAACTTCAGTCACCTCTGCACCTTGGCTTTTCCTTTCTCTTCCTAACTTCTGTCAAATGACTGGAGTGGGAGGGAAGGGAGGAGCTATATATACAGCTCTGCTGTGGTGTTCTTTGCCTCCTCCTGTTGACCAGGAGGCGATATCCCATAAGTAAGCATGAAATCCGTGGACTCATTGTATCGTAAAAGAAACAAATTTATCAGGTAAGCATAAATTTCCTTTTTTTTGACTCAAGGAGGATGTGAAACTTGAGCTAATCTACACATTGATTAAAAGTGGTTATCAAACTGTTGTGAGAACCGATAGCCCCCTCAGAGAGCCGGAAATAGGACAGAGGGGTGTAAAGGAGTACATTGGCAGAGAAAGTAAATCTCCCACCGGAGTTTGTCACTTGCCTGCCATAGGTATCACTGGTACTGGTCCTGCAGCCTCCTCCTGTTGACCTCACTGAAATATTTTTTCCTTAGATCCAGTGTCAGTGCATACTACACAAGATGGACTGTTCTGGAAGCAGTTAGTTTGTGCTGACAGGTAATTAGATACTAGGCACTCACATACTGTAGCCCGCAGGCTATTAGCAGGAACATGTACACATAATACAGATAGCCTGGGGCTATAGTTACATCACCAGATAACGCTACATACAGTTTTAGGCACTTTTGTGCACTTTTACAAATGAACAGTAAAATTGAGGTACTATCTCTTTAAATGTATTTACGCTATTTCGTACATATCAGAGTTCTGCTCCTCATTCTCATCAGGCTCTCAGATAATCAGGATTTTTTTTCTGAATATTTGGAGCTCACTTTTAGAAGTTTCCTTCTGTGCGTAACTTTAGTGATTTAAAGGGACAGTCTGGTAAAAAATTAAACTTGCACGATTCAGACAGGGCATGCCATTTTAAACAACAATGCACTACTGGGAGTTAGCGGAACATATCTGGTGAACCAATGATTAGAGAAATGTGTGTAGCCACCAATCACATCGATCAGTAGTGTAGGATATGTATTTATTATAGTTCAAGAAAGAGTACCAAGACAACAAAATAAATGTGAAAATATAAGTGAATTAAAGGGACACTGAACCCAATTTTTTGTATTTTGTGATTCAGATAGAGCATGCAATTTTAAGCAACTTTCTAATTTACTTCCATTATCAAATTGTCTTAATTCTCATGGTATCTTTATTTGAAAAGCAAGAATGTAAGTTTAGATGCCAGCCCATTTTTGGTGAACAACCTGGGTTGTTCTTGCTGATTGGTGGATAAATTCACCCACCAATAACAAGTGCTATCCAGGGCTCTAAACCAAAAATTGTCTGACTTCTTAGTTTAGATGCCTTCTTTTTCAAATAAAGATAGCAAGAGAACGAAGAAAAATTGATAATAGGAGTAAATTAGAAAGTTGCTTAAAATTGCATGCTCTATCTGAATCATTACATAAAAATATTGGCTTCCGTGTCCCTTTTAGGATGACATGCTGTATCTAAATTTTGACTTTCCTATACCTTTATGATGATGGCTTCCTGCTTTTCCTTATGCATGTGACTCCTAAAGAGAACATTTTATTAGTTGACAAATCACCTTGTACAGCCCCATTCTCCATAAACGATGAGAATCAAAGCCTCACTGGATCCAGGGTCTGAATCTCTGTATATGAATTTTATTAAAGGGCAGGTGGTGATATCATGCAGAGAGTCTATTATTTTTTTTAAAAGATAGATAATCTTTTTATTGCCCATTCCCTAATTTTGCATAACCAACATTGTTATGTTAATATACTCTGTGATTACCTTGTATCTAAGCCTCTTCAGGCTGCCCCCTTATCTTAGTTCTTTTGACAGACTTGCATTTTAGCCAATCAGTGCTGACTCTTAGCTAACTACATGGGCGTGAGCACAATGTTATCTATATGGCACACATAACCTAGCGCTGTCTAGCTGTTAAAAAATGGCAAAATCCCCTGAGATAAGAGGCGGCCTTCAAGGGCTTAGAAATTAGCATATGAGCCTACATATGTTTATCTTTCAACAAAGAATACCAAAAGAACAAAGCACAATTGATGATAAAAGTAAATCGGAAAGTTGTTTAAAATTGCATGCCCTATCTGAATCCTGAAAGTTTATTTTTGATTACATTGTCCCTTTAAAGATAGTATAGTGGTCATTGAATTGATGGTGGTTGCTCTAGATGGGATATTTGTTTGCTAACTCAGTTGGAAGGCAACCCCACTGAGCTCTTTCTCTGTGTATTTATTATTCTGTAAAGTTTGTTTCTCAATTGGTGATGGTAGAAAGTGTAATACTGCCAAGCTAAGCTACGGTCACCACCAGTCTGATGGTGCCCCCACCAGTAGTTCAGAATTATCTCAGATCTTAAACATTCTGAACATCAGGACCCCAGTTGAGTCAATGCAATGTAAAGATTAATTTTGACAATGTGATGCAATTGTGCATATCGGCAATTGGTGACCTCATAGCAGGTCTGCAATTATGATTACTTTTAATTTCCTCTCATAGCCAAATAAACCATAGGATTTTCTTGTCTATTCACATTGCAGTTCTAAAGAAACTGATACTAAAAATATCCTATGCTAACAGACTTCATCCAGGAAATTTTATGTTCCTATCCTTTTTTTATGTTCTTTATTCTACAATGGTCTTATACTTCCTGGTTGTTAAAGAAGTCCCCGCTATTGATAATTTCCAGGAAAAGCAAGTTGTTAATTGTCTAGTATATCTTTCAGATGAATGTTCTAAATTGTCTGGTCTGGTACTTGTTTCAGGGCAGGGTTTTTATCTAGAAAATAAGTGGCAATAGTGGAAACAACATCCTGTCTGCATTGTCTCCTTTAAGGGCCAATGTAGTTACCAGACTTAGAGCTTGCTTCCATTGAGCCGTTAAAAATGGAGCCGTAAGCTACCGAAGCGGCCGACAGCTAAAAGTCATTTACAGCTCCATTTTAGTACCAGGATTCCATTGAAATATTTTGCGCATTGCGTGCAGTCGCTCTTTTCGTGTAGCTGTAAGTTAACGTTGTGATAACGCTTCCATCTGACGTCGGATTTCATGAAAATCAATTAGTTGCTCAGGTAACCCAACATTATGCTATAGAATTTACGTTTAACGTCCGTGCTCCTTATCTGTGATCACCTCTCAAGAAAAATAAAGATACACTTATCCATATTTTAACAATAATCAAATACTATTTGTTAGTATAATTATATTTACCACTTCCTAAATATAAGTAATATGTATTGCTGCCCTAGGCATAGGTCTAGTTTGAATTCTGTAGATATGTTCTTGCATATATTATTATATTTAAATATATACAGATTTTTCTATTAGAATATAAGTTCAACTATTCCTATACATGAGACAACAATAAATATTACTTATTACAATTTATTTCTACATTAAAACACTTGCATTATTTACAAGTTTTATAATTTCAATAGAAAATAGGTCTCAAAAACCACAATTTTCCTCTTTTACACCTAGTTGAGCTGGGTGTAATATTTCTCAATGTATCGAGAGCCTCCGACAGTGTATTAACGGTTTGCGCTTTCATTGGAAACCTGGTATAATTTATCGAATTAACGACTTCTATTACTTTCTATGGGACGCAAAGATTTTTTCGGCAGCCGGAGTCTGGCTGCCGATATTGAGTTATAACGCACCATTGGAAACAGTCGATAAACAAAATTGCTTCCAACAGCATATTTATCGGTTTGCGAGCGCATGCAAACGGAATTACGGCTCAATGGAAGCGAGCTGATAGTAAGTAAAACAAAGTATTAAACATGATAATAAACAAAATATACCAAAACCAGTTAATAGCAAGCTTAAATTTGTACCAATAAGTATCCCCCTCGTCGATGTGCAATGCTGGCACTCCCTTAGAAAAGGTCTGAACTAACAGTGACTCCGAACACTCCCCTCATTCAATCAGATTTAATATGTTAACATTCTATGAACAGCTACAAATGTGGAAAATGGCCCCCTTCTCAAACGAGTATCACAGTGTGCAGTTATTTCTGAACCATGTGGTTTCCTGTCACCAAAACTGACACCCGTTTAGCTCCAGTACTTCTCAAAGTAATGGCAAAGTGGTGTTATAGGCAACAATACGGATTGCTGCATCACGATAGCAGGGAAGGACAAAACAACACAATTCGTACTAGTCATTTAGTGCCCGGCATTACACACCTCTACTACTGGTCCTGTTCCATCTACACAATTCTTCAGTAGGATGGACGTGTCCACACTAGCCCTAGTGTGTGACAGAGGAAGACTGAATGGTCAGCTGAGGACTGCAACAAGTTATCACATATTTTGCTGAGTTGAGATAGAGGTTTACTCTGGTTAATAGGCTAATAAACATGTTTTCCGCGTGTGAGTAAGTTTAGCGCTATCTGAAATGATTAATGCAAAAAGTGCTGTAATGGCTGTTTTAGCTAGACAAGCCTTATGGCTCAAGTCATGGTCTGCAGACATGTTTTCTAAAAGCAGACTCTTACATCTTCCATTTTTTGTTTGGACCAGGCCTAGATGCAATTATTGCAGTGGTCGCTGGAGATAAGGGATTTTTCCTGCCACAAGATTAAAATGACTTAAAGGGACAGTAAACCTAAACAATGTTCCAACCTATTTAGATAATGTTTGCAACAATTAGTACTGCAAACATCCCAATGTGGATAGATATGTAGTGTGAAAGTAAAAATAGTTACTAGTTCATCTCCGGCCGTTTTGAGATGGCCGCCTAAACCCTCCTACCCCCATGCGTCATCCTGATTATGTACTCATCTCCACCATGAAACTACTCAATCCTGCGTGGTCCCCCAATTTGCGCATGTGCAGTGCGCCGTTTATGCTGAAGAGGGATAATTCTGTAAGTAACTAAAAATGACAGCATGCAGACAAGGTTAATAAAGCAATGGTTTTGTAAAGCAGTTAAATAAACAAGCTATGATTCGAGTAGTTTCATTTTTGAGATCAGTACATAATCAGGATGACGCTTGGGGGTAGGAGGGCTCAGGCGGCAATCTCAAAACGGCTGGAGATGAACTAGTAACTATTTTTACTTTCACACTACATATCTATACATATTAGGATAATGTTTGCAATACTAATCGTTGCCAACATTATCTAAATAAGTTGGAACATTTTTTAGATTGACTGTCCCTTTAAGGCAGGGTTAAGGTCTGCTGGAGGTTTTTGCTCCTTTTTGTCAGTCTAAGAATCAAAAGGCATCTTCCACATCTTCTCAGAGGACAGATTTTTCCAAGACCCCTTGCAAGCCCAACTCTTCCTGGTAAATGTCCAACCAATCCAATAAGCCCAGTCCAGCCTCTAAGTCTGGATGAAGATGCAGACCATAAGCCAGATGACATTCTGGGGCAAATGTAACTTTTTTTCAGGAGGCCTGTAAGTAGTTGGTTCAATTTGCTTGGGTGTTAAGCTTCATTTCCCAAGGGAACAAGACCTCTTTGAAGAGAATTTCTCGTGTCTGATATGCCTTTAGATAACTCAAAGGCCAAAGCCTTGTTGGCTTGTGTAAAACACCTGGAAACAGCTGGGATGGTTCTAATTTCTGTTGTGGAAGAGAATCATGGTTTCTACCCCAACCTGTTCATAGTTCCAAAGAAGAAAGGTACTTTTTGGCCTATTTAGGATCTCAAAACACTAAACTAATTTTTGAAAGTACCAAGTTTTAAAATAAAAACAACTCACAATATACTTTCTTTGCAGGAGAGTCGATTTATATATACCATTGACTTAAAAGATGCATTATGTGATCGCGGTCTGGAGGGCGTGCCTTAGCTTCACAGGGATGCCCCCTGACCCGATCCCATCATTGAAATCTTGCGATCGTGTGTACGATCGCAGGATTTCAATTTGTTTATTGATGAAGTAATGATTGATAGCCAATGGCTATATGGGGTTCTCAAAAGGTGTCTTTTAAAATCTTTAAAATCCAATAGTGACCTAAAGGGAAAAAAAGAACAACAACATTGCACAATAACGTTTTAACAAAATTGAGAATATTGGAACAACAAATATTCTCAATTTTGTTAAAACGTTATTGTGCAATGTTGTTGTTCTTTTTTTCCCTTTAGGTCACTATTGGATTTTAAAAGACACCTTTTGAGAACCCCATATAGCCATTGGCTATCAATCATTACTTGTGAGAAACCTTATTTCTCTTGTTAAGTGTAGTCAGTCCACGGGTCATCCATTACTTATGGGATTATATCTCTCCCCAACAGGAAGTTGCAAGAGGATCACCCAAGCAGAGCTGCTATATAGCTCCTCCCCTCACATGTCATACCCAGTCATTCTCTTGCAAGTCTCAACAAAGGAGGTTGTGAGAGGAGACAGGAGTTTTTTACTTAATTCTTCAATCAAAAGTTTGTTATTTTAAAATGGCACCGGAGTGTGCTGTTTTTTCTCTCAGGCAGTATTTAGAAGAAGAAGATCTGCCTGCGTTTTCTATGATCTTAGCAGACGTAACTAAGATCCACTGGCTGTTCTCGCGCATTCTGAGGAGGGGTAACTTCAGAAAGGGGAATAGCATGCGGGGTCCTCCGCAAATGAGGTATGTGCAGTATAATATTTTCTAGGAATGGAATTGACTAAGAAAACACTGCCGTTACCCATATGATGTAAGTACAGCCTTTAATGCAGTAGTAGCGACTGGTATCAGGCTGTTAAATGTATGCGCAGTTGAGTTATTTTCTAGGGACTAGAATTTGACTGAGAAAATACTGTTAATACTGAAATAAATGTATAAGCCTTAACTTCAGTAGAAGCGACTGGTAGCAGGCTTAGTGATAACTTTACATAACACTGGAAAAGTTGTTTTTAAAACGTTTACTGGCATGTTATTCGTTTTGTGAGGTACTTTGGTGATAAATCTTTTTGGACATGATTTTTTTCCACATGGCTAACGTTTATTTCTGCATAGAAACCGTTGTAACAGGTCTCCCACTGTTGTAATATGAGTGGGAGGGGCCTTTTTTAGCGCCTTGTTGCGCAGATAAAATTCTAGCACAGTCTTCCTGCCTTTTCCTCCTTGATCCAGGACGTCTCCAGAGAGCTCAGGGGTCTTCAAAATTCAATTTTGAGGGAGGTAATCAGTCACAGCAGACCTGTGACAGTGTGTTTGACTGTGAGAAAAACGTTAAATCTAAAATTGATTATCCGGTTGTGGGTATTGAGGGGTTAATCATCTGTTTGCTAGTGGGTGCAATCCTCTGCTAAATTCATACATTTATTGTTAAAATTGTTGGCTATAACTGAATTAGTTCATTGTTATTTCAACTGTGACAGTTTTTTTGTGTTTTTAAAAGCGCTGCTGCGTTTTTTCATATTGCTTGTTAATTCACTGACAGTTTTTTTCCAAGCTTGCTAGCCTTCATTGCTAGTCTGTTAAACATGTCTGATACAGATGAATCTACTTGTTCATTATGTTTAAAAGCCAATGTGGAGCCCAATAGAAATTTGTGTACCAATTGTATTGATGTTACTTTAAATAAAAGTCAGTCTTTACCGGTAAAGAAATTATCACCAGACATCGAGGGGGAAGTTATGCTGTCTAACTCTCCTCACGTGTCAGTACCTTCGCCTCCCGCTCAGGAGGTGCGTGAGATTGTGGCGCCAAGTACATCAAGGCCCTTACAAATCACTTTGCATGATATGGCTAATGTTATGAAAGAAGTATTATCTAATTTGCCTGAGTTAAGAGGCAAGCGCGATAGCTTTGGATTTAGGACAGAGCGCGCCGATGACACGAGAGCCATGTCCGATACTGCGTCACAATTTGCAGAACATGAGGACGGAGAGCTTCATTCTGTGGGTGACGGATCTGATCCGGAGAGACCGGATTCAGAAATTTCAAATTTTAAATTTAAGCTTGAGAACCTCCGTGTATTGCTAGGGGAGGTGTTAGCGGCTCTGAATGATTGCGACACGGTGGCAATCCCAGAGAAATTATGTAGGCTGGATAAATACTATGCGGTACCGGTGTGTACTGACGTTTTTCCTATACCTTAAAGGCTTACAGAGATTATTAGCAAGGAGTGGGATAGACCCGGTGTGCCTTTTTCCCCTCCTCCGATATTTAGAAAAATGTTCCCAATAGACGCCACCACACGAGACTTATGGCAGACGGTCCCTAAGGTGGAGGGAGCAGTTTCTACTTTAGCCAAGCGTACCACTATCCCGGTGGAGGATAGTTTTGCTTTCTCAGATCCAATGGATAAAAAATTAGAAGGTTACCTTAAGAAAATGTTTGTTCAACAAGGTTTTATATTACAGCCCCTTGCATGCATTGCGCCCGTCACTGCTGCGGCGGCATTCTGGTTTGAGTCTCTGGAAGAGGCTATTCGCACAGCTCCATTGGATGAGATTATGAACAAGCTTAAAGCCCTTAAGCTAGCTAATGCATTTGTTTCGGATGCCGTGGTGCATTTAACCAAACTAACGGCTAAGAACTCCGGATTCACCATCCAGGCGCGCAGAGCGCTATGGCTTAAATCCTGGTCAGCAGATGTAACTTCTAAATCTAAATTGCTTAATATTCCTTTCAAAGGGCAAACCTTATTCGGGCCCGGCTTGAAAGAAATTATTGCTGACATTACTGGAGGTAAGGGTCACTCCCTTCCTCAGGACAGGGCCAAATCAAAGGCCAAACAGTCTAATTTTCGTGCCTTTCGTAATTTCAAGGCAGGAGCAGCATCAACTTCCTCTGCCCCCAAAACAGGAAGGGACTGCTACTCGTTACAGACAGGGTTGGAAAGGCAACCAGTCTTGGAACAAGGGCAAGCAGGCCAGAAAACCTGCTGCTGCCCCTAAGACAGCATGAAGTAAGGCCCCCCTGTCCGGAAACGGATCTAGTGGGGGGCAGACTTTCTCTCTTTGCCCAAGCTTGGGCAAGAGATGTCCAGGATCCCTGGGCGTTGGAGATCATATCTCAGGGATATCTTCTGGACTTCAAAGCTTCTCCTCCACAAGGGAGATTTCATCTTTCAAGGTTATCAGCAAACCAAATAAAGAAAGAGGCGTTTCTACGCTGTGTACAAGACCTCTTATTAATGGGGGTGATCCACCCAGTTCTGCGGTCGAAACAAGGGCAAGGATTTTATTCAAATCTGTTTGTGGTTCCCAAGAAAGAGGGAACCTTCAGACCAATCTTGGACTTAAAGATCCTAAACAAGTTCCTAAGAGTTCCATCATTCAAAATGGAAACTATTCGAACCATCCTACCCATGATCCAAGAGGGTGAGTACATGACCACAGTGGACTTAAAGGATGCCTACCTTCACATACCGATTCACAAGGATCATTATCGGTATCTAAGGTTTGCCTTCCTAGACAGGCATTACCAGTTTGTAGCTCTTCCCTTCGGGTTAGCTACGGCCCCAAGAATCTTTACAAAGGTTCTGGGCTCACTTCTGGCGGTACTAAGACCGCGAGGCATAGCGGTGGCTCCGTACCTAGACGACATTCTGATACAAGCGTCAAGTTTTCAAACTGCCAAGTCTCATACAGAGATAGTTCTGGCATTTCTGAGGTCGCATAGGTGGAAGGTGAACGTGGAAAAGAGTTCTCTATTACCACTCACAAGGGTTCCCTTCTTAGGGACTCTTATAGATTCTGTAGAGATGAAAATTTACCTGACGGAGGCCAGGTTATCAAAACTTCTAAATGCTTGCCGTGCCCTTCGTTCCATTCCACACCCGTCAGTAGCCCAGTGCATGGAAGTAATCGGCTTAATGGTAGCAGCAATGGACATAGTACCATTTGCGCGCCTTCATCTCAGACCGCTGCAATTATGCATGCTCAGTCAGTGGAATGGGGATTACTCAGATTTGTCCCCTCTAATAAATCTGGATCAAGAGACCAGGGATTCTCTTCTCTGGTGGCTTTCTCGACTCCATCTGTCCAAAGGGATGACCTTTCGCAGGCCAGATTGGACGATTGTAACAACAGATGCCAGCCTTCTAGGTTGGGGCTCAGTCTGGAACTCCCTGAAGGCTCAGGGATCGTGGACTCAGGAGGAGAAACTCCTCCCAATAAATATTCTGGAATTAAGAGCGATATTCAATGCTCTTCTAGCTTGGCCTCAGTTGGCAACACTGAGGTTCATCAGATTTCAGTCGGACAATATCACGACTGTGGCTTACATCAACCATCAAGGGGGAACCAGGAGTTCCCTAGCGATGTTGGAAGTATCAAAGATAATTCGCTGGGCAGAGTCCAACTCTTGCCACCTGTCGGCGATCTATATCCCAGGCGTGGAGAACTGGGAGGCGGACTTCCTAAGTCGTCAGACTTTTCATCCGGGGGAGTGGGAACTTCATCCGGAGGTCTTTGCTCAACTAGGATTTTGTCCTTTCTACAAGAGGGTTTAGAAAAGGGTTTATCTGCTAGTTCATTAAAGGGACAGATTTCTGCTCTGTCTATTCTGTTACACAAACGTCTGGCAGATGTTCCAGACGTTCAGGCTTTTTGTCAGGCTTTGGCTAGGATTAAGCCTGTGTTTAAGACTGTTGCTCCGCCGTGGAGCTTAAACTTAGTTCTTAAAGTTCTTCAAGGTGTTCCGTTTGAACCCCTCCATTCCATTGATATTAAGCTGTTATCTTGGAAAGTTCTGTTTTTGATGGCTATTTCCTCGGCTCGAAGAGTCTCTGAGTTATCTGCCCTACACTGTGATTCTCCTTATCTGATTTTCCATTCAGACAAGGTAGTTCTGCGTTCTAAACCTGGGTTTTTACATAAGGTGGTTTCTAACAGGAATATCAATCAAGAGATTGTTGTTCCATCATTATGTCCTAACCCTTCTTCAAAGACGGAACGACTTTTGCATAATCTGGACGTAGTCCGTGCCCTGAAGTTCTATTTACAGGCAACTAAAGATTTTCGTCAAACTTCTTCCCTGTTTGTCGTTTACTCGGGACAGAGGAGAGGTCAAAAGGCTTCGGCTACCTCTCTCTCCTTTTGGCTTCGTAGCATAATACGTTTAGCCTATGAGACTGCTTGACAGCAGCCTCCTGAAAGAATTACAGCTCATTCCACTAGAGCTGTGGCTTCCACCTGGGCCTTTAAAAATGAGGCCTCTGTTGAACAGATTTGCAAGGCTGCAACTTGGTCTTCACTTCACACTTTTTCAAAATTTTACAAATTTGACACTTTTGCTTCTTCGGAGGCTATTTTTGGGAGAAAGGTGCTTCAGGCAGTGGTTCCTTCCGTTTAAAGTTCCTGCCTTGTCCCTCCCATCATCCGTGTACTTTAGCTTTGGTATTGGTATCCCATAAGTAATGGATGACCCGTGGACTGACTACACTTAACAAGAGAAAACATAATTTATGCTTACCTGATAAATTTATTTCTCTTGTAGTGTAGTCAGTCCACGGCCCGCCCTGTCTTTTAAGGCAGACCTAAATTTTAATTAAACTCCAGTCACCACTGCACCCTATGGTTTCTCCTTTCTCGTCTTGTTTCGGTCGAATGACTGGATATGACATGTGAGGGGAGGAGCTATATAGCAGCTCTGCTTGGGTGATTCAACTTCCTGTTGGGGAGAGATATAATCCCATAAGTAATGGATGACCCGTGGACTGACTACACTACAAGAGAAATAAATTTATCAGGTAAGCATAAATTATGTTTTTTCATTTTTTACTGTGCTAATATACATTTTTTAATGTGTTAATCCACATTCTTTTTCACATTTTTTGACGATCGTCACCTTAGAATATGTGAATGTTGTTTTTTCTCACGCTAATTTTTAATTTTTTCAACTTTTTCATTCTATTTTTGCATTTTTATTGTCTGCACCATGCACACCATCACCCACTAGTTTTTTGCATCACTGAATTGATCTAAACTGTATAGCACAAATTCAACAGCATCTTTTGGATTATTTGCAAGTTCTGCACCTTTTATTCCACACGTCGCACTCAAAACATCAAATTTGACTTGACGGTTACACTCTAATCCTGATTGTGCTGCTGCGCTCAATTTCTCCATTTCTACTGATATAGACATTTCAGACTACTATAGGAGCAGCACGAACAATTCCAAAATAGAGTCTTTTTCAATTTTGGACATTATCTCCACTCTATTATACACTTGTATTATTATTGCACTATACCCCGCCATGGGTCTAGACATCTGTGTAGGACCATTAGTATTTTAAGAAACGTTTTTACGTTATTTTAAACTATTTTAAAGTTTATTTCTGATTTTTATTGTTTCATGGATCCATGACCATATTGTTTTATTTTTATGTGATTTACCTGTACCAATTGTTGTAATAAACTGTTCAAGTACTCAATCCGAAGTATATCATTACTACCCCCTTGCCTCCGTAGTAAGGCGCCTTAGGGATCATCCTCCTTTTTCATATAAGCATTTATTTGGTGGTAACTAGGTACCACCACCCTTAGGCTTATAGGGGCCTGGTTGGCGCGGACCAATAGCTCTTTTCCATCAACTATTTTATAATCATATATATATAGTCTGTAAGTAGCAGTCTGATGTGATTAATCATATAGCCATATTAATAAGTCATTATATTCTTAATTATTTGCTCTTCATAGAATCATAGCATTTAATACCCTGGTATTACATTGCATTTTTGAGCATATCTCTATATTCCATACATACCTGCAATAGAGTTTTGTTGAAACCAATATCACCATAGATATATACATATTTATATTATTTTACTTAATCTAATAGGAATACATTCCTTAATAATTAAAAGTATGGACTCCTATCTATGCTATACTTCATAGGACAATTTATCTAGTATGTATTTCTTTAAAAACCTCATTTTCACACCAGATTCTTGAAGCAAAGAAAAATAAATGTAAAGTTTTATTTAGAAATACAGTCAAACATTTTAAATGTATGGCCATATATTCGTTTCACTTCATATTTAATACAGTATTTTGGGCATCAGACACATCTTAGATGTATTTAACATGACTCATATATATATATATATATATATATATATATACAGTATATATGTCTACACACCCCTGTTAAAATGTCAGGTTTCTGTGATGTAAAAAAATGAGACAAAGATAAATTATTTCAGAACTTTTTCCACCTTTAATGTGACCTATAAACTGTACAACTCAATTGAAAAACAAACTGAAATCTTTTAGGTGGAGGGAAGAAAACAAAAAAATCTAAAATAATGTGGTTGCATAAGTGGGGATGTAGCTGTGTTCAGAATTAAGCAATCACATTCAAAATTTATGTTAAATAGGAGTCAGCATACACCTGCCATCATTTAAAGTGCCTCTGATTAACCCCAAATAAAGTTTGGCTGCTCTAGTTGGTCTTTCCTGAAATTTTCTTACTCGCATCCCACAGCAAAAGCCATGGTCCACAGAGAGCTTCCAAAGCATCAGAGGGATCTCATTGTTAAAGGTATCAGTCAGGAGAAGGGTACAAAATAATTTCCAAGGCATTAGATATACCATGGAACACAGTGAAGACAGTCATCATCAAGTGGAGAAAATATGGCACAACAGTGACATTACCAAGAACTGGATGTCCCTCCAAAATTGATGAAAAGACGAGAAGAAAACTGGTCTGGGAGGCTACTGAGAGGCCTATAGCAACATTAAAGAAGCTGCAGGAATATCTGGCAAGTACTGGCTGTGTGGTACATGTGACAATCTCCCGTATTCTTCATATGTCTGGGCTATGTGTTAGAGTGGCAAGACAAAAGCCTTTTCTTACATCCAAGCCAGGCTACATTTTGCAAAAACACATCTGAAGTCTCCCAAAAGCATGTGGGAAAAGGTGTTATGGTCTGATGAAACCAAGGTTGAACTTTTTGGCCATAATTCCAAAAGATATGTTTGGCGCAAAAACAACACTGTACATCACCAAAAGAACACCATACCCACAGTGAAGCATGGTGGTGGCAGCATAATGCTTTGGGGCTGTTTTTCTTCAGCTGGAACTGGGGCCTTAGTTAAGCTAGAGGGAATTATGAACAGTTCCAAATACCAGTCAATATTGGCACAAAACCTTCAAGCTTCTGCTAGAAAGCTGAACATGAAGAGGAACTTCATCTTTCAGCATGACAACGACCCAAAGCATACATCCAAATCAACAAAGGAATGGCTTCACCAGAAGAAGATTAAAGTTTTGGAATGGCCCAGCCAGAGCCCAGACCTGAATCAGATTGAAAATCTGTGGGGTGATCTGAAGAGGGCTGTGCACAGGAGATGCCCTCGCAGTCTGACAGATTTTGAGTGTTTTTGCAAAGAAGAGTGGGCAAATCTTGCCAAGTCAAAATGTGCCATGCTGATAGACTCATACCCAAAAATTCTGAGTGCTGTAATAAAATCAAAAGGTGCTTCAAAAAAGTACTAGTTTAAGGGTGTGCACACTTATGCAACCATATTATTTTAGTTTTATATTTTTTCTTCCCTCTACCTAAAAGATTTCAGTTTGTTTTTCAATTGAGTTGTACAGTTTATAGGTCACATTAAAGGTGGAAAAAGTTCTGAAATGATTTATCTTTGTCTCATTTTTTTACATCACAGAAACCTGACATTTTAACAGGGTTGTGTAGACTTTTTATATCCACTGTATATATATATATATATATATATATATATATATATATATATTTATATATACATACAGTATTTATCAGTAATTATTATATTAAGTCATATATAGACAATTGGTTTAACTTTAAATCTTCAAACCCTTATGCTTTCAAAATACACATGCTAAGATACTTTTCCTTTTGTTACCTTTGACACAGACACAGTCTGGGGGCTTGTATATTGGGTTTAGTGTGTCTTTTTTTTTAACACTAAACTGTAAATGTTTACCTTTCCTGAGAGCTTGTTTCTAGGTTCAGACATTGGGGCTCCTGACTACCGGAGGTCCATTATCAGCTAACTTTATCACCCATTGTCAATGCAGGAAGTTTCTTTGAAGGCAATGCCTTTGAGGTCCCCATCTTATGGAGACAGGGTGAAAATAAAGATTCTAAAGATGTGGTCTGAACAGCAGGAGGTCTGGTCTGTTCAGTTTCATTAATAAAAAGACCTGTATTTTACAATGTCAAAACATTTGTACCCATGGTTAATATTTTAATTTAAATTAATTATTTATATAATGCATATACAGTATATGTATATATATATATATATCTTATATAATGTCATTCAGCAATACCCTGACATAGCGATGGACCACACACATAGAGGGTTTTTCTGCTGCTACGTGATCACTGTTGGAAAATCAGCCAAAGAGCTCGTAGTCTCCTTAGACCTGGGTATCCTTCCTGGGGTCTATAATAATAATGAGATCTCCTAAAGAGTGAGTATTGTTACTTCAGTAGTAGACAATCCATAAGTCTTCTTTCTGGATCTTGAAAATGTAAACTCTTTCTTGAGCCTGCTGAAAGGTCATGTATTATAACAAGAATTACTAAGTTTGTTTCTTACAAGTCACCACTTGCTGAGCAGGTGAGGTGTTTATATGCAGGTGCACTGGACATTCACAGGATATTTACATATGCCACTGAAACCATAAACACATACAAAAAATCTTGACAAAATGCTTGTATTAGATAGTGGACTCATGGTCAAAGGTGTTATAGGTCTGAGCAGAAGTCAATGAAATTCTAAATAGAAATAAGCCAATCTTGATTCACAGTACTGCACCTTAAACTAGTTTAAAATTAAGGAATTGTTACTTTGTTTTATTAACATTTGTTTATATTTAGACTGGTATTGGGTTGTCTAAGTAAACTGTTGTTGCTCAGATAAGTCATTTTTGGCACAGTAGTGTATAAGCATATCATGCATCCGCATTTGCTTATTTAACCCTTTGAGTGCTAATGACGGCTCTGAGCCGTCACAGAGTTTCCCACTCTAGTGCTAATGATGGCTCAGAGCCATCACTAGCACTCTCCCACCTTGAGGGAGATCTGGGGGCTCCCACCCGCTCCTACCCCGGCGATCGTGCCTGTAGAGTGGCAGGCATCGCCGGGGCATCACGTTTTGCGCGGTGATGTCACGCGCAATGACGTGATGTCACCACGCAACTTTATTAATTTGTCAATACAAAGTATAGGGAAAGGGGGCATGTTGCTTAGAAGCCCGTATCTCAGGCATCTAAGCAGCTACAGACCCCCAAGACCCACCATTGGAAAGGTAATCGCCTAACCTTTTCACAAAATCATTTTTTTTTTAATCAGCTTAGCACCCAGGTGGGAAAGGGCTTAGCACTCAAAGGGTTAAAGAGACACTAACGTCATAAGTGAACGTTCACGATTCAGAAAAAGCCTGTCATTTAAAAAAAATAAATCTTTCTCATTCACTTCCATCATCAAATTGCGCACTATGCTCACTTTCTGAGACACCAGCTCCTACTGAGCATGTGCAAAGTTTAGCGTGTATACATACAGTATATGAGCATGTGATTGGCTGATGACTGTCAAATGATATGGGGGGGGGGCATTGAAGGATTTTAAAACGTGTCAACTAAAAATCTGCTCATTTGAAATTCTGAGTGATATCAAATTGTGTTTTTATTGTGCATTATGCAGTTTTATTGTATTTAGTGTCATTTAAGGCAGAGACATTTGTTTATGATCTAGGAGTCAGTTCAAGAAGTTAGTAGTATGAAATAATTTTCAGTTCTTGGTCAACAACTAATATACCCAGCTTAAGTGAAATTCCCATAAAGCTCAGGCACGTATTAAAGAGACAGTCAAGCTTATAAATACAATTTCTGAGTGCTAATATTATCAAATAAAATATTTTAAATTACCATATTTTAAATATTGGTGGCTACACATATATGCCTCTTGTCATTGGCTCACCAGATGTTCTTGGCTAGCTTCCATTAGTGCATTGTTGTTTCTTCAACAAAGGATACAAAAAGAGTTAAAGGGACAGTAAAGTCAAAATTACACATTCTTGATTCTGATGGAGTATGCAACTTTATTAAACTTTCCAGTTTACTTTTATGATCAATTTTGCTTAGTTCTCTTGATATACTTTGTTTAAAGAGTAAACCAAGGTGAGCTCAGTAGCGTGCACGTATCCTTAGCCATTTGGCAGCAGTGTTTACAACAATGTAAATGTGTGTTTAAAAGTTAATTTATGTGGTTATTTGTATATTTTGTTTAGGTTCCAAAAGTTTATAAAATTGTTTTCCAAAATCTATACAGATTTACTTTAGCCTATTAATGGGGGTCCGAGTGATAATACCCACTAGATGATTAACTTTCTATCACACCTGGCAGGTATGTGGTGTCTTGCTAGTCCAGGCTCAATTAGCCATGCATGGTGACTATCATTCATGGACCATACTCAAGTGAGGATGAGTGTGCTGTCTGTGTATTGAATAGACAAATATGAGCAAGTGACTTAAGCTAGGGAGTACTACAAGAGAGATGTAAAAGGAGGAAGGTCCCAGGAAGCTTTAGGTCCTAGGTTGGTGCCCAAATGACCACCTCTACTTACCAAGTTTTTTATATAGAGACATAGGAGCATACACCTGGTTCTTACAGTATGCCTCAAGAGTGAAGACGAATGCAAGCTATAGGCAAAAATATAGAAGTTTCTAATCACCTGTTCAGAATTTTTAGTTGTCATGGTGACTTATACCCAGTATTTGCCAAGACCCACATTAAGTGTCAAAGGGTATTGTAAACATGGACCCTTGACCAATTGAAGAATAGAATAATTTTGCCTCATTCCGTTGGTATGGCCTATTTAAAGTAGCCACAGTATTAGATACATTAATTTAAAATTAGATACATTTGGCATGTTAATGAGTGTATTGTATACTTTTTCCAGCAGATGGATCCCTTTACTGGAATATTTCTGAAAGTCAAGAGGATGCAATCACCTGGTTCAAAGTATGTAACAAAGTCTCTGAATCCGATTTGAACTGTGCTGAAATAGAGCATAATAACAGTGACTGCAGTATTCAAGGATATAAAGACATCTTTCACACAAAACAGAACATGTTTAAATGCTTAGATCATTTTGGAATCCATGATAAGACATCACAACTAGTACCATCAACATGCTCGGCATATGAGGACCTGTTTGCTCCAAGAGTAAATCATTTTCAACCTGAGATAAATGATGCAAAAGTGAGATTATTGCCATGCCCAGAATGCGGGAAATGTTTTACCCACTTATCAAATCTCATTGCACATCAGAAGACTCATAGTATAAAGAAACCATTTTCTTGTTCTGAATGTGGAAAATGTTTTACCTGGCAATCAAATCTTATTAATCATCAGAAAATCCATAAAGGAGAGAGACCGTTTTTATGTTCTGAATGTGGTAAATGTTTTACCTGGCAGTCAAGCCTTATTATACATCAGAAAATTCATGCAGGGGTGAAACCATTTTCATGTATTGAATGTGGGAAAAGTTTTACCTGCCAATCAAATCTTGCAACACATCAGAAAATTCACAAAGGAGAGAAACCATTTTTATGTCCTGATTGTGGAAAATGTTTTACATGGCAAACAAGCCTTATTAGACATCAGAAAATTCATACAGGAGAGAAACCTTTTACCTGTTCTACATGTGGTAAATGTTTTAATCGACAGTCAAATCTTATTACGCATCAGAATATTCATACAGGAGAGAAAACTTATTCGTGTACTGTATGTGGGAAAGGTTTTGCCTCCCAATCAAGCCTTATTAAACATGAAAAAGTTCATACAGGAGAAAAACCATATTCCTGTTCTGATTGTGGGAAGTGTTTTACCCAGCAATCAAGCCTTGGTAAGCATCGGAAAATCCATACAGGAGTTAAACCATTTTCATGTTCAGATTGCCGAAAAAGTTTTATTCAACGATCAGACCTTCTAAGACATGAAAAAACTCACCTTAATTATATGAAATGTTTTGTTCTACAATAAGCTTGATATTCTGAATATCAAAACGTTTTCTTTAGCAATTAAATCTTCACAGAAAATGAATACAGGGGAAATTTTGGTCTTCATAGTTTGAGTATAAGAAATGAATACAAGTGACTTTTTTTTTTTTACTGGCAAATTAATATTTGTTGTTTCTTTATTGGATGTGAGCTCATCTTTCAGGCAGGAAAATGAACTTTTAAACAAGTAAAAAGGAGCGGACAAAATAGACAGAATCTATTTTAAAAATATGTCAACTCTTTATCCTCCCAATACCAAAGTTTGGTACATAAGTGTGAGATCTCAACCAATGTAATATTCCTGTTTTATATTTAAACCACAGGTAGAAGAAAAATTCAGAATAAAGAAACTGAAAAGAAAATGAAATAATTAAATAACATAAAGGTGTCATTAACTTCACCTGTTAGATTCAGATTCAAGAAAAAAGTATTAAGTCTGCTAATAAAAAATATATAATCTGAATTGTAGTGTGGTGTTTGTTATGGGGATCTTACTTATGACCACTCTTGATCACCTTATCCAAAGAAGAAGTCTAAGTGTTAAGTAGAACCTTAGAAGTAACAAAGAGCAAAGCGGGTTTCCTGCCTGGCTCTCTCTTCTGTAGCATCAGGTGGAATACTGTTTTCCCAAAATGTAACCAGCTGGAATTACTGGCTGAGTGGCCTCACCTAATGGAACTACATGTAATACTCACTACTATAAAGAAGAACAGATACTGATATAAAAATCCAGTATAAAACCTTTTAAAACTTACTTAGAAGATATCAATTTAGCACTGTTGATGAGGTTAGGCTGGGGCAACCAGTGTAAGGGGTTGGGAAAGCAGACACTCCCTCCTCCCCTTCATATAAAAAGACCCATTACACAAACTTAAGTAAACATTTAAAACTTTAGGGCTTGGTTAGGAGTGTGAAAATCAGCACAATGTTATTACAAATAAGCAAAACTATAACTTTTTTTACAATAACGCCCACAGATGGTCTTTATAAATGGATCATTTACAAAACATTTATGCAAAGACAGATCTAGTGTACAATATCTCTTTAACAAATACTCATGGTAAGTACTGCAATCTTAAGCACACTTTAGCTAAGTAGGAGACTAGGGTAAGACAGTGATAACCAAACATGATAACTTTAATCAGTTATCTAAAATGCAAATAAACAACTTTTTTTTTGTTATAGATTATGTCCAGGGGTGTGTGAGTACCCTTTTGGAGCTGCTGAGGGGTGGGTAATAAAATGTTTTTTTCTGAGGGAAATTATTTTGCTTTTTTCTCTGTCTTTTAGGGTTCTGAGGTGTTTTTTATTGGCTGATTGTTGTATTTTGTGCAAATACACTGATAAAGTTTTGCGATATATCTTTATTTCCAATTACCTGCAGTTTTGCTTATTATTTTGCAGTCATGTTTGTACCTCAACTTAATTTGAGTGACCCATTAGAAGGGACCCCTAGGAAACATACTGCAGCCCAAAGACGTTCTATAGTTCTTTTAAGCCAGTTTTAATATTTTCCTCACAGGAGGTGGGTGAAGAATTGAGGTGCTCCAGATGCTATATTGAGAGGGGTCCTCAAACCAATTTGAGGCCCATTTTTCTCCAAGTGAGCTGCTACAGAACTACAAAGGGAAGATTGGAGTATAGGGTAGTGACATGATTACTCCTGCTGAAGGAGTTAGCACAATCCTGTCACAAGGACTGGTCCTCTAGCCTCATACTGTTGGGTCATCAATTATGCTCCTCATAGTGATCCTTTGCTGTGATGTACACAGCACTGGATGGGCTTTCTACTGGAAGTAGTAATTTCTGCAAGAGGTAAGGGGTGCATTTTAGTTAAGTACATGTTAACATTTGCACTCACATAGCCCACAGGCTATTAGTATGTACTTTTGTGACACAGTACATCATAGCCAGGGGACAACTTTCTTAGTTTACACCACTCACATTACTAGCCTCAAATAACTTCAGTGCAAGGTTTTCTGGGGAAATGTGTGGAGCCTTATTAAAGTGATTATACATTTAAGACTTTAAGAATGTTGCAGTGAAAAATATATTAGTGCACAAGCAAAACCTTTTTTTTTTTTTTAAATGTATATTTCTTTCATACAGGTGGTGTGAGTTCATGATCCATTACTCCTGGGAATTACCCTTCTCTACCATTAGTGGGATGTAAATATTCCCAAATTCAAAGAGCCTTATAAAACCCTTCACACATACCTCAGTCTTTACTTTGCCTTTGCATGAGTTGGTTGACAAATGAAGATGTGCTTTTGATTATTCAGAGAGAGGGTTTTTTTTTAGTCTATGTTAAGGCCTGGTTTCCCCTCAGAGTACTTCTTAAAGGGATGTATATGGGGTATGGTTTGTAATTCTTTTTTCATCTCATTGGAACATTTTCATAAACCTTCCTTAATTGGTCACAGGGACTTGTTTTTTGAATCCCTTTATGGATCTACAATATACTCCTTTTCCTTAAACCTCTGCTGATATGTTTCAGTACTGGTTTGGCTGTCTGCTGCTTATTTGCTGGTGGACGAGTATCTATTGGTAGGTATAATTTATTAACTCTATAGCTATGTTCTGGGCACTTTATAAATATATATATATATATAAAACAGTGGCTTGCACTCGCAGTTGTAACATTTCGGGGACCATATCCCCTTTTCCAGACGTCTGAGGAAGGGGATACGGTCCCCGAAATGTTACAATAAAGGACCATTTTTGAAAAGACCAGCGAGTACAAGCGACTGTTTTATCTATGCTATTTTCCCGCATGCACCCTGGCAAGCTGTTAATGAAGTGAGAGTGCACTCCACCTGCTAAATTATATAAATATATATATATTTTTATGCAATACTGTGCAAATGTCTTAGGCCACAATTAGATTTGTTGTTTTAGCAAAGTTTTAATAACCATCCATATTTATTTTTCTGTCTCTTTATTAATATACAAACAGAAAATACAGGAAATATGTACACAAAATATAAAAAAACACAATTTCTTTCCAAAGGCAGGGAGAGTCCACGACTTCATTCATTACTATTGGGAATATCAACCCCTTGCCACCAAGAGGAGGCAAAAACACCCCAGCCAAAGACTATACATATCCCTCCCACTTCCCCTATCCCCCCAGTCATTCTTTGCCTTTCATCACTATAGGACACTGGTTTTCAAACCTGTCCTCAGACCTCCCTAACAGGCCACCTGTTGGAGATTTCTGATTAGAGCACAGGTGAAATAATCAGCTGATTTGTAAACATGATTATTCTACCTGCTCTCATCCAAGGTAATCCAGAAAACCTGGCCTGTTGGGGAGGCCTGAGTACAGGATTGAAAACCAGTGCTATAGGAGGATGGCAGAAAAGTGTTAGAAGAAATTTGTATTCCATTAGTGGGTATGTTCCCTTCAAGTGTTTAACCATGAAATCCTCTCAGTGAGAGTTGTGGTGAACGCTGGCTCTAGATGGGAACGATCTCTGACCACTATCTAGACTTAAAGCTATCACCTCCTGTGAAATCAGTGTTAACGCTTTACACTGTTTGCTCCTTATCTTCAGGTCCCTGTCAGATGTGTTTGGTGAGACTGTCAGAGCTTGAGGCGCTGTGCCTGCTTCACAGCTTTGATCCTGGAGGGTAAGTCCTTTCTATTACTTTTAGGAATTAAGCCTAGTAGGGTTGCAAATTCCCTGAGGTTATGGGGACATTGAAATAAACCGTTCACAGTGTGATATTTTATTATCTTCCGGATATGGGGACATTTAATACCTTTTATAATATGGAGGTTATTTACTGATCAGTTAGGGCCAATCTATGTGTACTGCTTAGCTCATTGCCAACGTGTGTAAGGTTTTTTTTTTTTTTTTACTCATTAAGAACATTGACAGAATATGCAGGACAGTTTGGGAAAATTTCCCACTGGGGCCTTTTTTACTGCTACACAGCTGATATTGAGCTTCACGCGATTTCTCTTCTAGTTGGGGGCGGTCTTTAGATGTGCACCATGTGACAAGGGCGCAGTTTTTCTCTGAAGCTGGTCAGAAGTGTGTTCCTGTGTAGGGATCAGCATAACAAGTTTGCTGAAGGCATTGGGAGAGATCCTGACTTCATTCCGGTCACGCTTGTCTAGCTAGGAGGTGGTGAGTACCTCAGCCAAGGCTGAGGGTAAAAGTGCTACGCTAAGTGTTGAAAAAATTATTTGTGGTTGCTATAATATTGAGACCTTATACCCGCTATGGAGGACTCTGATATTAACCCCTCAGAGGGTTCTGTTTCAGCGATCTCTGGGATGAATGCATGTTTATATTGTGAGTAGACTATGGTTTGCCCACCTGCACAATTCTGTTCTGTCTGCTTATGTTCTGTGTTAAAGACCAAGAAGGGGTCTAAATCTGGTCTATCCCCTGGTACTTTTAATGTCCTCTGAGCCTTCTACCTCTCAGGACTCTGTTGTCCATGAGATGCCTATTCTGCAGTGGCAGTCACCTTTTAACCGTATGACACAGGCAGTGCCTCGTGCCGCTCACCTTTATCTCCGGCTGGAGGTAATTTTGTTGCCAGAAGACTTTACTTCACAGCTACAGTCTGTGGTATCAGCTGCATTAAATGCTTTGCCTATCTCTTGAAAACGCAAGAGAAGGGTTAAGCACAGTTCCACTGACTTGGGGGTTAACACCTCTTCATTCTGAGTTGGCTAGTTTGTTTCACCTTTCTGAGGATGATCTAACCATTGTCCCCTTCTTCTACCTGTTTCCGGTCCCTGAATCTCATTTGGAGTTATGGATCTCTATCCCTAATGTAGACAGGGCCATTTCTACTCTCGCCAAGCGAACTACTATGGCTATATGGGATAGCTCCTCTTTTAGTGATCCCATGGACAGGATGTTGGTAGGCTATCTACCAAAGATGTTTCAACATATGGGTTTCCTATTTCAGCCAGCGGCTGCTGTGGCAGCAGGTGCTGGTACCTACTGGTGTGATTGGTTGTCAGAACTAATTGAGGTTGAATCCCCCATGAAGGATATACAGGACAGGATTAAGGCTCTCAAGTTAGCCAAATCCTTTATTTGTGATGCTAATATGCAAATTGTCCGTCTGAATTGTAAGACTTCAGGTTTTGAAATTTTTCCGCATAGAGCTCTTTGGTTAAAGTCTTGTTCCGCAGATATGGTTTCTAAGACCAGACTTCTTTCCTTACCATTTATGGGGAAGATTTTGATTTAGGGCCAGGCCTGGACTCCATCATCTCCACAGTAACCGGAGGAAAGGGTGCTTTCCTTCCCCAGGATAAGAAGGCAAGAACTAAGGGTCGCCAATCCTCTACTTTTCGTTCCTTTCGTTCAGACAAAACTCAGCAGACTCAGTCCTCCTCCAAACCTGAACAGCCTAAGAGTACTTGGAAGCCCAACCAGTCATGGAACAAGTCCAAAGAGGCCAAGAAGGCTACAGATAACAATTCTGCATGAAGGGCCGGCCCCCGATCCAGGACCGGATCGAGTAGGGGGCAGACTGTTTTTTTTTCCCTAGAGGCTTGAGTCCAAGACGTTCAGGATCCCTGTGTATTAGACGTTTATTTCCCAGGGTTACAAAATAGGGTTCAAATCTTGTCCCCACAAGGGGCAGATTTCTTCTCTCAAGATTATCTACATGACCAGAGAAAAGAGCAGCCTTTTTAGACTGCACTCAGGATCTCCTCTCCTTGGGAGTAATCATCCAGGTGCCCTCATCAGAAAAGGGCCAGGGGTTTTACTTGAAACCTCTTTGTAGTTCCCAAAAAAGAGGGAACCGATCGCCCTATTCTAGACTTAATATGTCTCAACAAGTTTCTCAGTGTCCCGTCCTTCAAAATGGAGACTATCAGGTCCATCCTTCCTTTGATACAGGAAGGGCAGTTCATAACCACAATCCACAAGGATCATTTTCAGTTCCTGAGGTTTGCATTCCTGGACCAACATTTCCAGTTCATAGCCTTGCCATTTGGCTTAGCTACTGCTCCCAGAATGTTCACAAAGGTATTGGGAGCTCTCCTAGCTATGGCCATGTCTCAAGTTATCGCTGCAGCCCTGTACCTGGACGATATCTTGGTTCAAGCTCCATCTTTTCTTTTAGCAAGATATCAGATGGAGTTTCTTATGTGTCTTCTCCGAACTCACTAATGGAAGATAAACCTAGAAAAGAGTTTCCTGTTTCCCAGTACCAGGTTTTTTTTTCTCTGAACTATCATAGACTCATTATCCATGAAGATCTTTCTGACAGATCAGAGATGCTCAGAGCTATTGGCAGCATGTCTATCCCTTCAGACCACGCTAAATCCTTTGGTGGCTCAGTGCATGGAGGTAATTGGTCTCATAGTGTCCTCCATGGACATTATTCCTTTTGCTCAATTCCATTTCAGACCTCTACAACTATGCATGTTGAGGCAGTGGAACGGAGATCACACATTTGCTGCAACAAAATGTTTTGGACAATCTGACAAGGGACTCTCTCTTGGTGGCTCTGTCAAGATCACCTGTCCCTAGGCACATGCTTCTTGAGACCATCCTAGGAGATTGTGACTACGGATGCCAGCCTCTTAGGCTGGGGTCCCAAGAGGGCTCAGGGGATGTGGTCCCGAGAGGAATCAGCTCTTCCGATCAATATCTTGGAGCTTCGGGCGATTTACAATGCTCTAAGGGCATGGCCCCTGCACTGTTTTACCCGGTATATAAGAATTCAATCAGAAAATATAACCTTGGTGGCTTACATTAACCACCAGGGAAAAACGAGAAGTTCCCTAGAAATGATAGAGGTATGTCAAACCCTTCAATGGGCGGAATCTCACAATTGTATTCTGTCCACGATTCACATCCTAGGGGTGGACAACTGGGAAGCGAACTTCCTCAGCAGACAATCCTTTCACCCAGGGGAGTGGGCTCTCCACCCCGAGGTGTTCTCAGAGATAACTCTCACATGGGAAATTACTAAGATAGATGTCATGGCTTCTTATCTCAATACCAAGCTACCCAGATACTGGTCAAGATAGAGATCCTCAAGCGGAATTGGTAGACGCATTAGTGGTTCCATGGAGGTTCAATCTCATATCTTTTTCCTCCATTGGCCCTTTTTCTGCGAATAGTGGTTCGCATCAAGCAGGAGCAGGCTCCGGTGATACTAATGGCTCCTTCTTGGCCACAAAGGATTTGGTTTTTAACACCAAGGTATATCATAGTTACCTTCATTGGTGTGAGGAACGCAGTTTTCCATGGTACAGGGTGAAGGTTACCCGGATTCTATCCTTTCTTCAAGATGGTTTGGAAAAGGGTTTATCTGCCAGTTCTCTGAAGGGTCAGATTTCGGCCCTGTTGGTCTTACTGCGCACAAGAGATTAGCGGATCTTCCTGACGTGCAGTCCTTTGTTCAGGCTCTGGCTAGAATCAGGCCTGTGTTTAAACTTGTTGCTTCTCTTTGGAGCCTCAACCTTGTTCTTCGTGTTTGGCAGCAGGCTTCGTTTGAGCCTATGCATTCTGTTGATCTTAAGCTTCTATCCTGGAAGGTTTTGTTTTTGTTGGCCATTGCCTCAGCTCGCAGAGTTTCTGAGCTTTCTGCCTTACAGTGTGTCATATATATGAGACCGGATTACTGTCCCTTTAAGGCAGGCCTATATATTCCCATCATGCCTCTGGCACTTTGCCAATAGTTTTAGTCAGTGTAGCTAAGTACTAGAAGTCTCAAGCCTTCACAACTTATCAACTCTTGGCTCCACAGCTTATATGCTGTATAATTTTCTACATTTGCCTCATAAAGATTATGGACTTTAAACAACTGATGCAGTATTATACTACAACAGAAATATTGCCTTCATAAATCGGAATTAATAATATTCACTCGCTTCCAACTCAATACTGCTGGCTGTTCCAAACAGGACAAGGCAAAGACAACCTGATTTTGTTGCTGGATTGATACATAGGATTCAAACATAATTGCTATAGTCGCAACTACTTTCTAATAGCTGAACAAACAAACAGAATAGTGAGCATTTTCGGGTCTCTCCCTCTCCTTGCCTGTCAGCAATCTTGCGATCTGGATTGGTTTCTTGTTTCACACCCCCGTTGTGACGTCACTCACGCTCCGCTCTCAGTGTGTGAGACTCTGCAGCTCCAGAGTGCGGCTCTCCCTTGCAAGGCAGCACGCCAACTTACCAGCACAAACGGACTGCTAAAACAAATTAAAGGTACACTTCTGCCTACAATTCTCATTAAGCTACAAGTTAACTCTTTAAACTCTATATAATCACAGCCTAGTAATTTCATTTGTTGTACCTTTGTTCACCAACTAACTAAAGTCATTAATTCAACACATTCTAACTACTTTCTACTGAACTTTCACAACTCAAGTTCCTAATTCCAAATAACAGTCTTGCAGGAGACTAACCTTGTGATAACAGGGGTAATCTATCCTCTCCTGTAACCAACAAATCAGGACTATCCTGAAAATATTGTAATACTTTCCCTATACTCCTCTGCAGTTGTGATCCAATTTAACTCTTCATTAGTTTATTAACTGAATATTCCTCCAGCTGCCTTACACAGTGTGATTCGCCTTACCTTATTTTTCATGCAAATAAGGCGGTTTTAAGTACTAAGTTAGGTTTCCTACCTAAGGTAGCCTTGAATCACATCATCAATCATGAGATTGTTGTTCCTTCTCTTTGTCCTAATCCTTCTTCCTCGAAGGAACACCTGCTCCACAATCTAGATGTTGTACGCGCCTTAAGATTCTATCTTTAGGCTACGAAGGATTTCAGGCAATCCTCTTTCTTGTTTGTGTTATATTCTGGTAAGCACAGGGGTCAAAAGGCCACTTCGACTTCATTATCTTTCTGGCGGAAAAGCATCATCCGTTTGGCTTATGAGAAGGCTGGACAACAGCCTCCTGAGAGGATAACGGCTTATTCCACTAGAGCAGTTTCTTCTTCTTGGGCTTTTAAGACGAAGCTTCCATGGATCAGATTTGTAAGGTGGCTACCTGGTCCTCACATACTTTTTTTAAAGTTCTATAAATCTGATGTTTTTGCTTCTGCAGAGGCAGTTTTTTGGGGAAAAGTGTTATAGGCTGTGGTGCCCTCAGATTAGGGTCCTCCTTTCTTTTTTTGCCCTCTCGTTTTATTCATTTATTATCCTCTGGAGCTTGGGTATTGGTTCCCAACAGTAATGAATGAAGTTGTGGACTCTACCTGCCTTTGGAAAGAAAACAACATTTATGATTACCAGATAAATTCCAAGACCCCGCCCGTAATATATGTTTTAGGCGGCTCCCCTGTTATTTTTCTTCTGGCACCTATATACCCTAATGTTTCTCCTGCTTTAACTTGTTCCCTCGGCCGAATGACTGGGGGGATAGGGAAGTGGGAGGGATATTTATAGCCTTTGGCTGGGGTGCCTTTGCCTCCTCCTGGTGGCCAGGTGTTAATATTACAAACAGTAATGAATGAAGTTGTGGACTCTCCCTGCCAGGAAAAAAGGAATGTATCTGGTAAGCATAACTTTTGTTTTTCAGAACAAAATGGCTTCTTCAGGCAAAAGTCAGTATTAAGTGTGACCTCCCTTGGTACTAAGCACATCTTGAACACTTTTGGGGAGACTATCCTGAAGTTTTCTGAAGTAATCTTCTGGTATAGTATACCAGGCTTCTTTCTGCACTTCCCAGAGTTCTTCTTTAGATTATATTTTATTTATTTCTCTGTCCAGGTGATTTATCAGCTGTTTTTTGATGATCCCATTAATTCGGACAATATCACCAACGACACTGGCAGAAATGCAGCCCCAAACCAGGACAGACCCTCCACTATGTTCCCCTGAAGGCCGCAAGCACTCATTCTTTCATCTCTCTCCAACTCTTCTCACATATTGTCGACGATTATACCCAAAAATTTCAAACTTAGATTTGTCACTCCATAAAACTCTTTTCCTCTGATCTTTATTCCAATCTTTGTGAGTTTTAGCATATTGTAGCTTTTTCACCCTGTTCCCCTTCCAAAAATGGGGTTTATTAGCTGTTACTCTTCAACAAAGACCATTCCTGATCAAGCTTCTTCAGACTGTAGAAGAGTCAACTTGGCATTCAGATGAAACTGCAGATGCTGAGCCAGGTTCTTGCTGGACTTCTTTCGGTCTTTTAAAGAAGAAACTCTGAGAAACTTCTCTTTAGATTTTGAATGTTTTCTTGGCTTTCCAGTCCTTTTTTTGTCCTTGACCTCTCCTGATTCTTCAAATTTCTTTATAACAGCTTGAATACCACATCTTGAGTATCCAAGTTGTTTGCCGATTTTCTTTTGAGAGTGACTTTGCTGATGCAAAAGTATGATTTTATGCCTGTCATATTCTGTGATCTTTGGCATTTTTAACCCCTTAATGACAGAGGACGTACCAGGTACGTCATAGAAAAAACTTCCCTTAATGACAGTTGACGTACCTGGTACGTCCTCTGTTGTCTGAAGTGCTGGAAGCGATCATGATCGCTTCCAGCTGCTTACAAGGGATTGTAGTGATGCCTCAATATTGAGGAATCACTACAATCCCCCATTTCACATACCGATGCAGAAAGGGCCATCTCTGTTTTTTAGTAAGGGATCTGGGAGGGATGTAGATTATTTAGGGGGGCCAGCTACACTACAGAAAACAAATATTTTATATTAAAAAAGTAAAAAAAACTATTTTGGGGAGCAAATTGGTTAATGGCAGACAGCTGCCAGTACCCAAGATGGCGGCAAATAGATAGAGGGGGAGGGTTAGAAAGATGTATGGGGGGGATCAGGGAGGTTGTGGGGTAAGGGGGGATCCATCACTGCAGACTGTATGACAAAAAATAAAAAAATATATTTTTATTTCAGTACTGGCAGCCTTTCTGCCAGTACTTAAGATCACGGTGACAATTGTGAGGTGGGGAGGGAAGAGAGCTGTTTGAGGGGGGTCAGGGGGGATCAGGGGGTGGGATGTGTCAGGTGGGATAATACACGTGTGGTGTGCAGCGGCATTTAGCGGCCTTCTAATTACCAAAAAGCAATGCCAAATCCATATAGGTCTGCTATTTCTGAACAAAGGGGATCCCAGAGAAGTATTTACAACCATTTATGTCATAATTGCACAAGTTGTTTGTAAATAAATTCAGCGAGAAACCTAAAGTTTGTGAAAAAAATTGTGAAAAAGTCAACAATTTTTTTTATTTGATCGCATTTGGCGGTGAAATGGTGGCATGAAATATACCAAAATGGGCCTAGATAAATGCTTTGGGATGTCTTCTAAATATAAATATATACATGTCAAGGGATATTCCTGAAAGATATCAGTGTTCCAATGTAACTAGCGCTAATTTTGAAAAAAAGTGGTTTGGAAATAGCAAAGTGCTACTTGTATTTATGGCCCTATAACTTGCAAAAAAAGCAAAGAACATGTAAACATTGGGTATTTCTAAACTCGGGACAAAATTTAGAAACTATTTAGAATGGGTGTATTTTGGTGGTTGTAGATGTGTAACAGCTTTTGGGGGTAAAAGTTAGAAAAAGTGTGTGTTTTTTTTTCAATTTTTTCCGCATATTTTATATTTTTTTATAGTAAATTATAAGATATGATGAAAATAATGGTATCTTTAGAAAGTCCATTTAATGGCGAGAAAAACGGTATATAATATGTGTGGGTAAAGTAAATGAGTAAGAGGAAAATTACAGCTAAACACAAACACTGCAGAAATGTAAAAATAGCCATTGTCATTAAGGGTAAGAAAATTGAAAAATGGTCCGGTCATTAAGGGGTTAAAGGAATGATGTGATTGAAAGTTGGTCTTATTAGCAAGCTTCGAATGAATTAAACTCATAGCACATGTGTATGTAATGCTCAAGCATGTCTTGCATAAACCTGGTGTAATAGACCTTTTTCACAGCAGTCATTTTTACATGAAATAGTATGACAAATACAGGTGTTAGCAATGACATTAATTAGGGTTCCATTCCATTTAGGTTTACGAGAGCCAGGTTCCGGCTATTGCTCAAGTGTACGAGGAGGTAACACTAAATACTTGTCACTTTAGCCTATAGAAGCAGTTTTTTTTTTTTTTTTAATACTGCATACAAATATCTTATATTTTCTGGTTGTATTCTAATAAAGAGACTGAGAAATAATTATATATGGTCATTATACCATTGCTAAAACAACAAATTTAATGGTTGCCCAAGACTTTTGCACAGTACTGTGTGTGTGTATATATATATATATATACATTTTGAGGCATAGAATGGATTTCTATACTAGAATCAAAGGATTCAGCCCAGTAAGGTTAAAATTTATAGTGTTAAGACCAGTCTATTTTTGGGACACCTTGTAAGTGGTGACTGGCTGAGCAGAATATGGCCATATTGTGTGACTAAGATCCCAATGTTATTAAAGAGCATAGAGTTTTAAACAGGCATTTATTGCAGACTTTATATCAAAATAAGTGTGGTTTCATTTTGGATGTGCGCTAATATTTTTTTATTTTTTTGTTTTTTGTGTGTATATATATATATATTTATTATTATTATTATTTATTTTTTGCTAAGATATATGGTCCTGGGGCAAAATCCTTTATACTATTCCCTTACTGTTTTGTGCTCTTCGTTTTTTTTTGTCACGCAGTTGCGCACATAGGGTTATTGGTTGTTGGGTTATTACATGTCCCTTTAGTCTTTCTATAGTTCTTTTGCGTGTTGGCTGGTTTACGCACGTTGGGTTAGCACATGTTTGTCCTCTGCTATGCGCACGTCCGGTTTTGGCACACTAAAATTCATTTTAGTTTTTTTAATGCACACTTTTTTTCTTTCTGATAAGCGTTAAATGCCTTCAGATATTATGTTAATGTCTCCTGCTTTGTTTTGCAGTTCGGCTTTGTAGCGAATCTCGGTATCCCAACTGGATATACCCGCTAATGTAGGTTTCTTCCTGCTAAACACCGACCAATCCCCCGAAACGGAGAAGGCTCCCCTCCTAAGAACGTTAGCCGAGACAGAATGTTTGAGGGTAAAAACAGACACATACTTTATTGGGACAACATACAGGTATTTAAACTGCATCAGGTTCATTAGCATGCAATAGATTCAGTGAACCGCTCACAGTTCATCACCAGGCCTTCCTTTGCAGACATATTTTGCACTCAGTTCCCCTCTAACGACTCTCCCCTCTGGGATAGTCCATGGGGAAAACAAGGTAGAAACAGGTGTCAACGTTTAGGAGGGGGAAGGGCTCCAATCCTCAGTGTACTTCCAAACATGGCTGAACACAACAAAGCAGGAGGATGGAATTCTGTTCCCAGTGCACTCACTGGCCAGGAAGGTATCCTAGCAGGCCCACCAAAGCAAAAAAAAAACCTCCCCCAACAAGGGTACTCTAACTTTGTAACAGTACTTCCTTCTGACCCATAGTCCAACAGACCCCGCTAGATCTACTTGGGTCAGTATGGGGAGGTCTGGGAAATTTTTCTAGCCAGTTCCGTCTTCCCGGAGAGTCTGCCAGCATTTCAGTTTGGGAGGTACTGAATTGTGAAATTAAGTCAGTTTGCACAGTAAAGGAGCGCCCATTCAAATATGGTTGTAATTTTCTCAGGGCCCATACCATGGCCAGACACTCCTTCTTGACCGTGGCATATCCAACTTCTTGGGGGAACAGTTTGCAGCTGATATAAGCAACTGGGTGCTCGCTACCATTCTCTGCGACTTGGCTTAATACTGCTCCCAATCCAAACATGGAGGCATCTGTGTGAACGACAAAATGTTTGGATGGATCAGGAACAGCAAGGATTAGGGCTTGGATTAGGGACAGTTTCATTTGCTGGAAGGCTGCCTCCCACTCGAAGGACCATAGGACCTGTCTGGGGAGATTCATTTTGGTTAAGTCTGTGAGGGGTTTGGCAATGGTGATTTAAGTAGGGACGAATTTCTGATATCAACCTGCAGTGCCTTGGAAGGCGAGCACCTGGGTCTTGGTGCGGGGAACAGGCCAATTGTGATAGCCTCTATCTTAGCTGGTTCAGGTCTTTGTTGCCCACACCCAACCCAGTGCCCCAAGTACTGAAGCTCGGACATACCAATAAGACACTTGTGTGGTTTCACTGTCAGCCCTGCCTCCCTGATCCGATCTAGCATCGTCCCGATTTACTGAAGGTGATCTGCCCTGGAACTACTGTAGATGGCTATGTCATCTAGATAGGTGCAGTCAAAGTCCAGCAACCCGTCCAGCAGTCGGTCTATCATCCTCTGAAATGTAGCCGGGGAATTCTTCATCCCAAATGGCATGACTTTAAATTGGGTGATGAAGGCTGATTTCGGAAACGCATCTGCGCCCAGAGGGATTTGCCAATAGCCCTTGCACAAATCTATGGTTGTCAGAAAACTCCTTCTCGTTATCTGGTCCAGCAATTCGTCTATTTTCGGCATAGGATAGGCGTCCGTCACAGTCTTGTCATTCAGTCACCTATAATCCACGCAGAAACAGGTAGTCCCATCTTTCTTGGCCACTAGAACCACTGGTGAGGCCCAGGGGCTAACCGATTGCTCTATGATCCCTAAAGTTAACGTCTCCTTAATCTCTTTCCTCATTCCCTCCCTGACTGTATCTGGATTTCGATACGCTGGTTGCCTTATTAGGGCCTGCTCTGGTGTATCTACTTGATGCATGGCTATAGAGTTATCGCCCGGGAGGGTTGAAAACATGTCCTGGCACTCCAGCACCTTCCGTACGTTTTCTCAAGCTTCTACTCCTAACCCTGTATTTATTACTACCTGACTAACGCCGGCCTGCGCACCCGACTCCCCCGGCAGTTCTGTCAAAGGAAGATTTCCCCAATCTTCCGTTGCCGAGGCACAGATAGCATCTGCCTCCTCTCTCTCCCTGTATGCCATCAACATGTTCACATGAAAGGTTCTCTTAATCCTTTCATCTGAACACCGGACAACTACATAGGTGGTGTCACAGATCTGTTCCACAACTCGATATGGCCCTTGCCAGGCGGCCTGCAATTTATTCTGTTTTTTAGGTTTCAAAACCCAGACTTTCTGACTTACCTGGTATGTGTGGTCCCGAGCAGACCGATCATACCATTTCTTTTGGCAGCTTGGAGATTCTCCCATATTATGATGGTTAATTCCTTGAGCCTGTCCCAGAACTTCCCTCCCGATAAGCAAACAACAAATGGGGTAGATAACGCTCCCAGTCCTGATGGGTCTGGTTGATTGTTCAAAGCATCTGTTTCAAGGTTCCATTAAACCTCTCACAGAGTCCATTTGTTTGGGGATGGTAAGAAGAGCTGTACAATGGCTTCATCCAGCATATCTTTCATAGCTGCTGGGTAAGCTCTGCAGTGAACTGAGTACCCTGTAGCAGAGAAAAGTGATTATAGCAATTCCCACCCAAATAACTAGACAGACTAGCATTCAGGTGAAACAAGAACTGATTTTATTAGGAAACACACACTCCTGAAAAAAAACACCCCAAAAAATAAAAAAAAAGTATATGAAGGACCCTGGATGGAGATGGATGTCCAGACTTCAGGAGCCGTGAGTAGATATTCTGGGGTTCGTGTTAGGTATTTTTTTTTATTTTTGGGTTTTTTTTTTCAGGAGTGTGTGTTTCCTAATAAAATCAGTTCTTGTTTCACCTGAATGCTAGTCTGTCTAGTTATTTGGGTGGGAATTGCTATAATCACTTTCTCTGCTACATAGTGGCCTGTTGTCAAGTATAGGAAGGACCCTGGATGGAGATGGATGTCCGGACTTCAGGAGCCGTGAGTAGATATTCTGGGGTTCGTGTTAGGTATTTTTTTTTTTTTTTTGGGGGTGTTTTTTTCAGGAGTGTGTGTTTCCTAATAAAATCAGTTCTTGTTTCACCTGAATGCTAGTCTGACTAGTTATTTGGGTGGGAATTGCTATAATCACTTTCTCTGCTACATAGTGGCCTGTTGTCAAGTATAGGAAGGACCCTCTGACAGAGCTACCCAGTCGGGTAGCCGTAGTCTGTCACAGGGTGGGATCTTTAATACTGGTACTGTCTGGTATCAGGGTGGGCTACTGACTGTAATCACTTGGTGGTTACACAGCTGCCGTCGGCAGAGAGGAAGCAGGACCCTTTTGGCGGAGCTACCCAGTCAGGGTAGCCGGGGTTCCTGCTGACAGAGAAGTGCCACAGTAGCCGGTAACCATGGAAGCCGAGTTCCGACAGAGACTGCAAGAGGCGCTGGCCTAGCTGGTCAGTCCTATGTCTGCACAGGACAAGCTGGGAGTGAGGGACTTTATCCGCTGGCAACTCTGGATGGACGCTCTTCAACAAGAACAGGGCTATCGGATAACGACCCTCCCCACTGATGAGGAAATATACTTGCTCCAGTGGGACTCACGAGTCCTCTCCTGGGATGATACTGGATGTCAGCTACAGGGCCCTCCGATGGTACGCTATACAAGAGCAGCCATGGATGGAGGATGGCTCCCCTACAGAGGGCTTTGGCTACAGCGGCCCTGGATTACTATTTAAAAAAATGACAGAGGACCCACACTTTGGCAGCAAGATAGACCAGAGACTGGAAAAAATCTGCGGGCACCAAGAGGAACTGCTGGATCTCTTGGAGGAATCCTGGCTACTAGACAATCTGGATTTTGTAAGTGACCAGGAAGAGGCACTGGAAAAGGAATACAAGAGGCTGCTAGACTTTGTTCAGTTCGGCAGTCGGTTTTTCTCCCCAGCAGCAGAGCTATCCCCCGGGAGCAGAGGTAGTCGTCCTCCCTCCCCTTCAACAGAACCCCTTTCTGGGAGAGGAGACAGTCAGTCTTCCCAGCGGAAGAGCCAGGTGCAGGGAGAGATGGCAGTCAGGTTTCTCTCCCCAGCGGCAGAGCCATCCCCGGGAAGTGGAGGTAGTTGTCCTCCCCTTCAACAGGACCCCTTTCTGGGAGAGGAGACAGTCAGTCTCCCCAGCGGCAGAGCCAGGTGTAGGGAGAGACGGCAGTTGGTTTCTCTCCCCAGCGGCAGAGTCATCCCCCTGGAGCGGAGGTATTCGTCCTCCCTCCCCGTCAACAGAACCCCTTCCTGGGAGAGGAGACAGTCGGTCTCTCTCCCCAGTGACAGAGCCAGGTACCAGGAGGGACGGCAGTCCGTTTCTCTCCCCGGTGGCAGAGCCAGGTGCAGGGAGTGGAGACAAGCGGCAGAAACCCTTCCAGGGAGAGGAGGTGGCAGACCTCTGTCCCCAGTAGGGTCAGTCTCCCTCCCCACCGGCAGCACCCCTTTCAGGGAGAGGAGGTGGCAGACCTCTCTCCACAGCGGCTGAACTGCTTCCAGGGAGTGGAGACAGACGGTCTCTCTCCCCAGCAGCTTGGCCTGATCCCTACCATACAAGGGTCCCAGAGGATTTCTCACAGGGGCAGGCATCGCATTGGGCAAGGGGGATACCCGCCCATGCAGTTGGTGCCACAAGTTTGGGCACCTGAATTTTGCCTGCCCCACCAAGTAACATCCTCAACCTACAGTCTGGGGTGGGAATACAGCTGGAACCCGGCAACAGATTTGTTTGTGGGAGGGTTGGCAGGTACTCAGCCGAGGGTCACAGAGGAAGGCAGTGTGACCATGAGACTTAAGGACACTGAGACTTGTGGGAGAGCAAATGTTTTGGAGCCAGCCTTGGAAACCTGGCTTGGGACTGTCCCTTATGTGAATATCCCTGCGCTCAGAGCGCAGGGGGATGAAGGCCAGCAGGGAGCAACAAGGATACCACAAGCCCAGGAGGGACAGGATGTCCCCTCCCAGCAACTGACAAGTGGAGGGCCACCGCTAGACAGCCCCAGGCCAACCCGTTGGGGTCTAGTCGGATCTGCCGGACTAGAAGTGGGGAGATGTCACAGATACCAGACCACCAAGGTTTCCCCCCACCCCCCTACTGCCTGGCTTACTCCTTTATACATCAACTTCAGTGTTCGGCAGTGACCGAATGAAGAGGATGCTCCACCCAGGATGTCATCGCCGGTCCAGGATAGCTCCGTTCTGCGTCCCTGGGATAAAGATAGAAGACTCCCCCATGATGGATGAAGATGTTGCCGTCTGGATGAAGACTTCTAGCGGCCTGGATGAGGACTTCGTGGATGGAGATGGATGTCCGGACTTCAGGAGCCGTGAGTAGATATTCTGGGGTTCGTGTTAGGTATTTTTTTATTTTTTGGGGTGTTTTTTTCAGATTAGGGCTTTTGGCAAAGTGTAAAAGAGCTGAATGCCCTTTTAAGGGGAGTGAAAAAGAGGTGAATGCCCTTTTAAGGGCAATGCCCATACAAATGCTCCTTTAGGGGCAATGGGTAATTAGGTTTTTTATTTTGGGGGGTTGGTTGGGTGGTGGGTTTTACTGTTGGGGGGACATTGTATTTTTTGCCAGGTAAAAGAGCTGTTTAACTTAAAGCAATGCCCTACAAAAGGCTCTTTTAAGGGCTATTGCTAGTTTATTGTAGGTTAGGGGGTGTTTTTATTTTGGGGGGCTTTTTTATTTTTATAGAGCTATTACATTAGGTGTAATTGGTTTTATTTTTGATAATTTCGTTTATTATTTTTTGTAATCTTAGTGTTTTTTTATTTTTTCATAATTTTAGTGTTTATTAGTTTTTGTAAACTTAGATTTTTTTTTAAATTTTCGTAGGATTATTTTTTTTTATTTGTAATTTAGGTTTTAAATTTTTTTGTAGTGTTAGGTTTTTTTTAAATTTGTAATTTAGGTTTTTTATTTTATTAGAATAGTAATCTTAGGTTAATTTATAGTTTAATGTTACGTTTATTTTTATTTCACAGGTAAGTTTTTATTTATTTAAATATAGTTATATTGTAATTCTAATTTAAAGTTGGGGGTGTTAGGTTTAGGGGTTAATAGTTTAATTTAGTGTTTTGCGATGTGGGGGCGGTGGTTTAGGGGTTAATAGGTTTAGTTTAGTAGTTACGATGTGGGGTGCTGGTGTTTTAGGGGTTATTAGGTTTATTTAGTAGCGGCGATGTGGGGGCCCGGAGGTTTAAGGGTTAATAGGTTTATTTAGTGTCGGGGAGCGGCGGTTTAGGGGTTAATATATTTAAATAGTGTTGGCGATGTGGGTGGGAGGCAGAATATGGGTTAATAACTTTATTTAATAGTCGCAAAGTGGGTGGGCGTCATTTTAGCGGTTAATAGGTTTAATATAGTGTTTGCGATGCGGGTGGGTGGCGGTTTAGGGGTTAAAGGGACAGTCTAGGCCAAAATAAACTTTCATGATTCAGATAGAGCATGTAATTTTAAACAATTTCCCAATTTACTTTTATCACCAATTTTGCTTTGTTCTCTTGGTATTCTTAGTTGAAAGCTTAATCTAGGAGGTTCATATGCTAATTTCTTAGACCTTGAAGCCCACCTCTTTCAGATTGCATTTTAACAGTTTTTCACCACTAGAGGGTGTTAGTTCACATATTTCATATAGATAACACTGTGCTCGTGCACGTGAAGTAATCTGGGAGCAGGCACTGATTGGCTAGACTGCAAGTCTGTCAAAAGAACTGAAAAAAGGGGCAGTTTGCAGAGGCTTAGATACAAGGTAGTCACAGAGGTTAAAAGTATATTATTATAACTGTGTTGGTTATGCAAAACTGGGAAATGGGTAATAAAGGGATTATCTATCTTTTAAAACAATAAAAATTCTGGTGTATACTATCCCTTTAATAGGTAGTTTATGGGTGTGAGTGTACTTTGTAACATTTTAGTTATGAGTTTTGTGAAACTTTTTTTTTTGCACAAAATCCATAACCACTGCTCTCAGATGACAGTATGGATCGTGTCGGTATAGGCTGTAACGCAAGCTTTTTAGCCTGCACGCACAACCTGTAATACGGGCGCTATGAAAATCCTGCACTCAAACGTAATTTTTTTGAGTGCGGAATGGACGTTGCATTACAGGCTAAAATGCTTGCGGTATGGTAGGTAGAAGATAGTAGGTATATAACAAAATAACCCCCGAATAGATCCAGGGAGAATAGGGTTCAGTAACCACGTTTAAGAGAATCCCCCTTCGGTAAACCTATGTAGCTTTAGTGAGGCAATGCCTAATGTTAAATGAAATAAATGTATATAAATAGAGAGAAAATAAGCATTCTGGAGCACACTTTATAGAGAGTGGTCACAAACAATCATTGAATTGGAAAAGGGCGCAAACAATAAAACAACATTTAGTAAAGTATATTAAAATATATGGACATCGCCATCAAGTATAAAAGATATGTATTAAAACCACACAAAAATACAAATCTGCACCCCTACACATATCACTCGTGAGCACTATCAAAGAAAGAAAAAACGCTATTTTATTGAATATGCAGGATCAGCACAAAGTGGGTAATTATCCCCACCAGTCAGTGTACTGCGATTATAAAAGGTCCCTATTATACTAGAGTGGGCTAACTAGTCTTAACTAGTCTTTTGCAATATCCCTAGCTGGTTATTTAAAAACACTGGGTATTCCCGTTCTACCTATTTACCCCTAAACCAAGGCTCTTCCGCATTGCAAAATTTATTTAAAACTTGTTAACCCCTAATCAACCGCCCACCCACATTGCGGCTATTACATTAACCCCTAATCTACTGCCCACACACATTGCCAACACAATTTAACCCCTTAATGACCACAATGTACCCTGTATGTCACTGGTCATTAAGGGTTTTTTCAGGACATAATAGCACAAGTCTAGCAAAAAGACGCTATTAATACTCTCCCTCCAGCAGGCTTTGTGGAATAGAGCAGTCTCAACACTGGTGGCAAGACCACGCTATAAAACAATCAAGTCCCAAAAAAAGGCCAGTGACATACAGGGTACGTCGCTGGTCCTTAAGGGGTTAAATATATTAACCCCTATTCTGCCGCTCCCCGACATCGACGCCACTATAATAAAGATATTAACCCCTATTCTGCCGCTCCCTGACATCGCTGCCACTAAATAAAGTTATTAACCCCCAAACCTCCGGCCTCCCACATCGCAGAAAACTGAATTAAACTATTATCCCATAAACCTAACACCCCCCCTTAACTTTAAATTAAAATCTCAATATAACTCTATTTAAATAAATAAAAACTTACCTGTGAAATAAAAATAAACCTAACATTAAACTATAAATTATTAACCTAACATAACTATTCTAATAAAATTTTTTTAAAAAAACTACCAAATAAAATATTTAAATTACAAATTTAAAAAAACCTAACACTACGAAAAAAATTAAAAAATCTAAATTACAGCTAAAAAAAACCCAAATCCTACGAAGAATTTAAAAACCAAAAATAATTAACACTAAAATCACGAAAAATAAAAAACACTCGCCTAGATTTAGAGTTCTGCGTTAGCCTTAAAAAGCAGCGTTAAGGGGTCCTAATGCTGCTTTTTAACGCCCGCTGGTATTTAGAGTCAGGCAGGAAAGGGTCTACCGCTCACTTTTCTTTCATGTAATTAGCAAGAGTCCATGAGCTAGTGACGTATGGGATATACATTCCTACCAGGAGGGGCAAAGTTTCCCAAACCTCAAAATGCCTATAAATACACCCCTCACCACACCCACAATTCAGTTTTACAAACTTTGCCTCCCATGGAGGTGGTGAAGTAAGTTTGTGCTAGATTCTATGTTGATATGCGCTTCGCAGCAGGCTGATGCCCGGTTTTCCTCTCAGAGTGCAGTGAATGTCAGAGGGATGTGAAGAGAGTATTGCCTATTTGAATACAATGGTCTTCCTCTAGGGGATCTATTTCATAGGTTCTCTGTTATCGGTCGTAGAGATTTCTTCTCCTACCTCCCTTTTCAGATCGACGATATACTCTTATATACCATTACCTCTACTGATTCTCGTTTCAGTAGTGGTTTGGCTATCTACTATATGTAGATGAGTGTCCTGGGGTAAGTAAGTCTTATTTTTTGTGACACTCTAAGCTATGGTTGGGCACTTTATATGTAAAGTTCCAAATATATGTCTTTAAACTTATATTTGCCATGATTCAGGATAATCAGTATTCCTTCATTCAGACTGTCAGTTTCATTATTTGGGATAATGCATATGAATAAATATTTTTTTCTTACCTTGAAAATTTTCAATTGACTAATTTTCCCTGCGGGCTGTTAGGCTCGCGGGGGCAGAAAATGCTTAATTTTATTGCGTCATTCTTGGCGCAAACTTTTTTGGCGCAAAATTTTGTCATTTCCGGCGCCGTAGTTGACGCCGGAAGTTGTTTTTAGTTACGTCATTTTTTTGACGCATGTGTATTCAGACGTTTTTTTGCGCCAAAAAATGTGGGCGTCGGTTTCGGCGTCAGAGGATGTGGCGTTATACTTGGCGCCAAAAAATATGGGCGTTGTACTTGGCGCCAATAATGTGGGCGTCATACTTGGCGCCAAAAATGTGGGCGTCTTTTTTGTTCCACTTTTTTCATTCATTATTTAAGTCTCACTTTTTCATTGCTTCTGGTTGCCAGAGGCTTGTTATTTTGCATTTTTTCCCATTCCTGAAATTGTCATTTAAGGAATTTGATCATTTTGCTTTATATGTTGTTTTTTCTATTACATATTGCAAGATGTCACATCCTGACCCTGGATCAGAATCTACTACTGGAAAGACGCTGCCTGATGCTGGTTCTACCAAAGTTAAGTGCATTTGTTGTAAACTTGTGGTAACTGTTCCTCCGGCTGTAGTTTGTGTTAGTTGCCATGATAAACTTTCCAATGCAGATTGTGTCTCCATTAGTAATAATCCTTTACCTGTTGTTGTTCCTTCAACATCTAATGTTCAGGATGTTCCTGTTAATGTAAAAGAATTTGTTTCTAATTCTATTAGGAAGGCTCTGTATGTTATTCCTCCTTCCAGTAAACGTAAAAGGTCTTTTAAAACTTCTCATATTTCGGATGAATTTTTAAGTGACCGCCATCATTCTGACTTATCTGTTTCTGATGAGGATCTATCTGGTTCAGAAGATCCTGCCTCAGATATTGATACTGATAAATCTTCATATTTGTTTAAGATGGAGTTTATTCGTTCTTTACATAAAGAAGTGTTGATTGCATTAGATATGGAGGAGTCTAGTCCTCTTGATACTAAATCTGCTAAGCATTTAAATTCGGTTTATAAACCTCATGTAGTTATTCCAGAAGTTTTTCCAGTCCCTGATGCTATTTCAGAAGTGATTTCTAGGGAATGGAATAGTCTGGGTACTTCATTTACTCCTTTTCCAAGGTTTAAGAAATTGTACCCTGTGCCATCTGATAGATTAGAGTTTTGGGACAAAATCCCCAAAGTTGATGGGGCTATCTCTACTCTTGCTAAACGTACTACTATTCCTACGGCAGATAATACTTCCTTTAAGGATCCTTTAGATAGGAAGCTTGAATCCTTTCTAAGGAGAGCTTATTTATGTTCAGGTAATCTTCTTAGACCTGCTATTTCTTTGGCTGATGTTGCTGCAGCTTCAACTTTCTGGTTGGAGGCTTTAGCGCAACAAGTATCAGACCATAATGCTTATAGCATTGTTAGACTTCTTCAACATGCTAATAACTTTGTTTGTGATGCCATTTTTGATATCATTAGAATTGATGTCAGGTATATGTCTTTAGCTATTTTAGCTAGAAGAGCTTTATGGCTTAAAACTTGGAATGCAGATATGACTTCTAAATCAAATTTTGCTTTCTCTCTCTTTCCAAGGTAATAAATTGTTTGGTTCTCAGTTGGATTCAATAATTTCAACTGTTACTGGGGGGATGGGAGCCTTTTTGCATCAGGACAAAAAATTTAAAGGTAAATATAGGGCTGCTAATCATTTTCGTTCCTTTCGTCAGAATAAGGAGCAGAAGCCTGACCCTTCCTCTAAAGGAACGGTTTTCCGTTTGGAAACCTTCTCCAGTCTGGAATAAATCCAAGCCTTTTAGAAAGTCAAAACTAGCTCCCAAATCCGCATGAAGGTGCGGCCCTCATTCCAGCACAGCTGGTAGGGGGCAGGTTACAATTTTTCAAAGATGTTTGGATCAATTCGATTCACAATCTTTGGATTCAGAACATTGTTTCACAAGGGTACAGAATAGGTTTCAAGGTAAGACCGCCTGTGAGAAGATTTTTTCTCTCAAGCATTCCAGTAAATCCAGTGAAGGCTCAGGCGTTTCTGAAATGTGTTTCAGACCTAGAGTTGGCTGGGGTAATTATGCCAGTTCCAGTTCTGGAATGGGGTCTGGGGTTTTACTCAAATCTATTCATTGTACCAAAGAAGGAGAATTCCTTCAGACCAGTTCTGGATCTAAAAATATTGAATCGTTATGTAAGGATACCAACATTCAAAATGGTGACTATAAGGACTATTCTGCCTCTTGTTCAGCAAGGGCATTATATGTCTACAATAGACTTACAGGATGCATACCTTCATATTCCGATTCATCCAGATCACTATCAGTTCCTGAGATTCTCTTTTCTAGATAAGCATTACCAGTTTGTTGCTCTTCCGTTTGGCCTAGCAACAGCTCCATGGATCTTTTCGAAGGTTCTCGGTACCCTTCTCTCTGTAATCAGAGAACAGGGTATTGCGGTATTTCCTTATTTGAACGATATCTTGGAACTTGCTCAGTCTTTACATTCTGCAGAATCTCATACAAATCAACTTGTGTTGTTTCTTCAAAGACATGGTTGGAGGATCAATTTACCAAAGAGTTCCTTGATTCCTCAGACAAGGGTAACCTTTTTAGGTTTCCAAATAGATTCAGTGTCCATGACTTTGTCTCTAACAAAAAAGAGATGTCTGAAATTGGTTTCAGCTTGTCGAAACCTTCAGTCTCAATTGTTCCCTTCGGTAGCATTATGCATGGAAATTCTAGGTCTCATGACTGCTGCATCGGACGCAATCCCTTTTGCTCGTTTTCACACCTCTCCAGCTTTGTATGCTGAACCAGTGGTGCAGGGATTATACAAAGATATCACAATTAATATCCTTAAATCCCAGTGTTCGATCTTCTCTAACTTGGTGGATGAATCACCATCGTTTAATTCAAGGGGCCTCTTTTGTTCGTCCAACCTGGACTGTGATCTCAACAGATGCAAGTCTTTCAGGTTGGGGAGCTGTATGGGGATCTCTGACAGCGCAGGGGGTTTGGGAATCTCAGGAGGCGAGATTACCAATCAACATTTTGGAACTCCGTGCGATTTTTAGAGCTTTTCAGTTCTGGCCTCTTCTGAAGAGAGAATCGTTTATTTGTTTTCAGACAGACAATGTCACAACCATGGCGTATCTCAATCATCAAGGTGGGACTCACAGTCCTCAAGCTATGAAAGAAGTATCTCGGATACTTGTATGGGCGGAATCCAGCTCCTGTCTAATTTCTGCGGTTCATATCCCAGGTGTAGACAATTGGGAAGCGGATTATCTCAGTCGCCAGACGTTACATCCGGGCGAATGGTCTCTTCACCCAGAGGTATTTCTTCAGATTGTTCAAATCTGGGGACTTCCATAAATAGATCTGATGGCCTCTCATCTAAACAAAAAACTTCCCAGGTATCTGTCCAGATCCAGGCATCCTCAGACGGAAGCAGTGGATGTGTTGTCGCTTCCTTGGAATTATCATCCTGCCTATATCTTTCCGCCTCTAGTTCTTCTTCCAAAAGTGATTTCCAAGATTTTAATGGAGCGTTCGTTTGTACTGCTGGTGGCTCCAGCATGGCCTCACAGATTTTGGTATGCGGATCTCATTCGGATGGCCAGTTGCCAACCTTGGACACTTCCGTTAAGACCAGACCTTCTATCTCAAGACCCATTTTTCCATCAGGATCTCAAATCATTAAATTTGAAGGTATGGAGATTGAACGCTTGATTCTTAGTCATAGAGGTTTCTCTGACTCAGTGATTAATACTATGTTACAGGCTTGTAAATCTGTCTCTAGAAAGATTTATTATCGAGTTTGGAAGACTTACATTTCTTGGTGTTCTTCTCATAAATTCTCTTGGCATTCTTTTAGAATTCCTAGAATTTTACAATTTCTTCAGGATGGTTTGGATAAGGGTTTGTCTGCAAGTTCTTTGAAAGGACAAATCTCTGCTCTTTCTGTTCTTTTTCACAGAAAGATTGCTAATCTTCCTGATATTCATTGTTTTGTACAGGCTTTGGTTCGTATCAAACCTGTCATTAAGTCAATCTCTCCTCCTTGGAGTCTTAATTTGGTTCTGAGGGCCTTACAGGCTCCTCCGTTTGAACCTATGCATTCTCTGGATATTAAATTACTTTCTTGGAAAGTTTTGTTCCTTTTGGCCATCTCTTCTGCTAGAAGAGTTTCTGAGTTATCTGCTCTTTCTTGTGAATCTCCTTTTCTGATTTTTCATCAGGATAAGGCGGTGTTGCGGACTTCATTTCAATTTTTACCTAAAGTTGTGAATTCTAACAACATTAGTAGAGAAATTGTTGTCCCTTCATTGTGTCCTAATCCTAAGAATTCTCTGGAAAGATCTTTACATTCTTTGGATGTAGTAAGAGCTTTGAAATATTATGTTGAAGCTACTAAAGATTTTAGAAAGACTTCTAGTCTATTTGTTATTTTTTCTGGTTCCAGGAAAGGTCAGAAGGCTTCTGCCATTTCTTTGGCGTCTTGGTTAAAGTCTTTGATTCATCTTGCTTATGTGGAGTCGGGTAAGTCCCCGCCTCAAAGGATTACGGCTCATTCTACTAGGTCAGTTTCTACTTCCTGGGCTTTTAGGAATGAAGCTTCTGTTGATCAGATTTGCAAAGCAGCAACTTGGTCTTCTTTGCATTCTTTTACTAAATTCTACCATTTTTATGTTTTTTCTTCTTCTGAAGCAGTTTTTGGTAGAAAAGTACTTCAGGCAGCTGTTTCAGTTTGATTCTTCTGCTTATGATTTCAGTTTTTTTCATTATAAGATTAAAACTTTTTGATTTGGGTTGTGGATTATTTTTTCAGCGGAATTGGCTGTCTTTATTTTATCCCTCCATCTCTAGTGACTCTTGCGTGGAAGTTCCACATCTTGGGTATCTGCTATCCCATACGTCACTAGCTCATGGACTCTTGCTAATTACATGAAAGAAAACATAATTTATGTAAGAACTTACCTGATAAATTCATTTCTTTCATATTATGCACAGTGATGTGCATTGCTCTAACAACATATGTTCACATTTTCAAAGTGAACATTTTATAAGTGATTCACTAGCAATATAGCAATAGAATTATACAAGAACTGCATTCACTACTCAGCACAGTGCTGCTTATTAAGAGAACATGCTGCCTATTGACATCTGCTGAAAAATTGCACACTGCATCAAGCTAACCCTATTCTCTCTCCTCTGCTTTCAGGTATGTGAATAGAGACCCTGTCATTCTGCAACTATTCACTGCTCTCTGGTGTTTTTTACTCTCCTGTAACTCTCTTCTGGTACGTGAATAGAGACCCTGTCATTCTGCAACTATTCACTGCTCTCTGGTGTTTTTTACTCTCCTGTAACTCTCTTCTGGTACGTGAATAGAGACCCTGTCATTCTGCAACTATTTACTGCTCTCTGGTGTTTTTTACTCTCCTGTAACTCTCTTCTGGTATGTGAATAGAGACCCTGTCATTCTGCAACTATTCACTGCTCTCTGGTGTTTTTTACTCTCCTGTAACTCTCTTCTGGTACGTGAATAGAGACCCTGTCATTCTGCAACTATTCACTGCTCTCTTGTGTTTTTTACTCTCCTGTAACTCTCTTCTGGTACGTGAATAGAGACCCTGTCATTCTGCAACTATTCACTGCTCTCTGGTGTTTTTTACTCTCCTGTAACTCTCTTCTGGTACGTGAATATTTACATAGAGCAAATGATTTTAGTTTGTTAATTTAGTCCTCCATCTGTTGTACTGTTATCCAATGTGTTATTTCTAATGTTCATTTAACTGCCATGTGATGTTCAATCCTTATCAATACTTGCTATTATTCTAAAATGTATAGCTGTCTTATTCCATAGTTTTAACCTCCCCCAAATTTTATTGTCTGTTTACTTAACATCTCACCCTGACCAGACCAGAATCTAACTTTCCAATTGGCCTTTCCAATTGTCTTTGATTAGCAATCAACTGAATTTAGTGGACTCAGCTGACTGCCCTCCCTGCATATATACTTCACACCAGTCTGAGATGTGCATTGCACAGTGATGTGCATTGCTCTAACAACATATGTTCACATTTTCAAAGTGAACATTTTATAAGTGATTCACTAGCAATATAGCAATAGAATTATACAAGAACTGCATTCACTACTCAGCACAGTGCTGCTTATTAAGAGAACATGCTGCCTATTGACATCTGCTGAAAAATTGCACACTGCATCAAGCTAACCCTATTCTCTCTCCTCTGCTTTCAGGTATGTGAATAGAGACCCTGTCATTCTGCAACTATTCACTGCTCTCTGGTGTTTTTTACTCTCCTGTAACTCTCTTCTGGTACGTGAATAGAGACCCTGTCATTCTGCAACTATTCACTGCTCTCTGGTGTTTTTTACTCTCCTGTAACTCTCTTCTGGTACGTGAATAGAGACCCTGTCATTCTGCAACTATTTACTGCTCTCTGGTGTTTTTTACTCTCCTGTAACTCTCTTCTGGTATGTGAATAGAGACCCTGTCATTCTGCAACTATTCACTGCTCTCTGGTGTTTTTTACTCTCCTGTAACTCTCTTCTGGTACGTGAATAGAGACCCTGTCATTCTGCAACTATTCACTGCTCTCTTGTGTTTTTTACTCTCCTGTAACTCTCTTCTGGTACGTGAATAGAGACCCTGTCATTCTGCAACTATTCACTGCTCTCTGGTGTTTTTTACTCTCCTGTAACTCTCTTCTGGTACGTGAATAGAGACCCTGTCATTCTGCAACTATTCACTGCTCTCTTGTGTTTTTTACTCTCCTGTAACTCTCTTCTGGTACGTGAATAGAGACCCTGTCATTCTGCAACTATTCACTGCTCTCTGGTGTTTTTTACTCTCCTGTAACTCTCTTCTGGTACGTGAATATTTACATAGAGCAAATGATTTTAGTTTGTTAATTTAGTCCTCCATCTGTTGTACTGTTATCCAATGTGTTATTTCTAATGTTCATTTAACTGCCATGTGATGTTCAATCCTTATCAATACTTGCTATTATTCTAAAATGTATAGCTGTCTTATTCCATAGTTTTAACCTCCCCCAAATTTTATTGTCTGTTTACTTAACATCTCACCCTGACCAGACCAGAATCTAACTTTCCAATTGGCCTTTCCAATTGTCTTTGATTAGCAATCAACTGAATTTAGTGGACTCAGCTGACTGCCCTCCCTGCATATATACTTCACACCAGTCTGAGATGTGCATTGCACAGTGATGTGCATTGCTCTAACAACATATGTTCACATTTTCAAAGTGAACATTTTATAAGTGATTCACTAGCAATATAGCAATAGAATTATACAAGAACTGCATTCACTACTCAGCACAGTGCTGCTTATTAAGAGAACATGCTGCCTATTGACATCTGCTGAAAAATTGCACACTGCATCAAGCTAACCCTATTCTCTCTCCTCTGCTTTCAGGTACGTGAATAGAGACCCTGTCATTCTGCAACTATTCACTGCTCTCTGGTGTTTTTTACTCTCCTGTAACTCTCTTCTGGTACGTGAATAGAGACCCTGTCATTCTGCAACTATTCACTGCTCTCTGGTGTTTTTTACTCTCCTGTAACTCTCTTCTGGTACGTGAATAGAGACCCTGTCATTCTGCAACTATTTACTGCTCTCTGGTGTTTTTTACTCTCCTGTAACTCTCTTCTGGTACGTGAATAGAGACCCTGTCATTCTGCAACTATTCACTGCTCTCTGGTGTTTTTTACTCTCCTGTAACTCTCTTCTGGTACGTGAATATTTACATAGAGCAAATGATTTTAGTTTGTTAATTTAGTCCTCCATCTGTTGTACTGTTATCCAATGTGTTATTTCTAATGTTCATTTAACTGCCATGTGATGTTCAATCCTTATCAATACTTGCTATTATTCTAAAATGTATAGCTGTCTTATTCCATAGTTTTAACCTCCCCCAAATTTTATTGTCTGTTTACTTAACATCTCACCCTGACCAGACCAGAATCTAACTTTCCAATTGGCCTTTCCAATTGTCTTTGATTAGCAATCAACTGAATTTAGTGGACTCAGCTGACTGCCCTCCCTGCATATATACTTCACACCAGTCTGAGATGTGCATTGCACAGTGATGTGCATTGCTCTAACAACATATGTTCACATTTTCAAAGTGAACATTTTATAAGTGATTCACTAGCAATATAGCAATAGAATTATACAAGAACTGCATTCACTACTCAGCACAGTGCTGCTTATTAAGAGAACATGCTGCCTATTGACATCTGCTGAAAAATTGCACACTGCATCAAGCTAACCCTATTCTCTCTCCTCTGCTTTCAGGTATGTGAATAGAGACCCTGTCATTCTGCAACTATTCACTGCTCTCTGGTGTTTTTTACTCTCCTGTAACTCTCTTCTGGTACGTGAATAGAGACCCTGTCATTCTGCAACTATTCACTGCTCTCTGGTGTTTTTTACTCTCCTGTAACTCTCTTCTGGTACGTGAATAGAGACCCTGTCATTCTGCAACTATTCACTGCTCTCTGGTGTTTTTTACTCTCCTGTAACTCTCTTCTGGTACGTGAATAGAGACCCTGTCATTCTGCAACTATTCACTGCTCTCTGGTGTTTTTTACTCTCCTGTAACTCTCTTCTGGTACGTGAATATTTACATAGAGCAAATGATTTTAGTTTGTTAATTTAGTCCTCCATCTGTTGTACTGTTATCCAATGTGTTATTTCTAATGTTCATTTAACTGCCATGTGATGTTCAATCCTTATCAATACTTGCTATTATTCTAAAATGTATAGCTGTCTTATTCCATAGTTTTAACCTCCCCCAAATTTTATTGTCTGTTTACTTAACATCTCACCCTGACCAGACCAGAATCTAACTTTCCAATTGGCCTTTCCAATTGTCTTTGATTAGCAATCAACTGAATTTAGTGGACTCAGCTGACTGCCCTCCCTGCATATATACTTCACACCAGTCTGAGATGTGCATTGCACAGTGATGTGCATTGCTCTAACAACATATGTTCACATTTTCAAAGTGAACATTTTATAAGTGATTCACTAGCAATATAGCAATAGAATTATACAAGAATTGAACAAGGATTGGGCAAGGGGCAAGACACAAGGCAAGTACTTTTGTAATATTATGTTTGATATACCTTACTGTTTTCAAATGCGATTGCTACTGTAATACTGTGTCTTATGTATTTAACTGGTTCCCTCTTTTGTAAAAATGCCTAATATCTTCTTATTCCTTTTTGCTGCCTTTTGTCTCTATAACAAACTACATTATTCAATTACTCCTTCTCCCTCTCCATCTGCACTGTTTATTAGCCCATCTCTCTTAAACTCACATTACTTTTGTACTCATGAACTTTACCTATTCCTAAACACTCTCTCTCCCCCCTGCACCTTGTCTCAAAAGCAGTCTCACTACTGCAAATCTGTATCTCATCTTATGTCACTCTCCCTCTTGCTTCTACTAACTGCTGGCGACATCTCCCCTAATCCTGGTCCCTAACAACTGCCTAGCCGTGCACATCCATGTGTACCATCCCACAGACTCAAAAAAAAAAACTCTGACAACCTTACTCACATTCCTCTTGCATCAAAAGCCACTTCCCCTTTCACTTGTGCACTTTGGAACTCTCGCTCTGTTTGCAACAAACTCACTTCTATACATGACCTCTTTATCTCCCGCTCCCTCAACCTTCTGGCCCTAACAGAAACCTGGCTCTCTCCCCTAGACACAGCATCCACTGCTGCTCTGTCACATGGGGGTCTCCACTTCAGCCACACTCCTAGGTCTGGTAATAGACAAGGAGGTGGTGTAGGTATTTTACTTTCCTCTCATTGCACCTTTCAACAAATACATCCCATCTCTTCCCTCACATTTTCTTCATTCGAAACCCACATGATTTGCTTATTCTCTCCTCTTTCTATACGTGTCGCAGTCATATACCGTCCTCCTGGCTCCTCAACTCAATTTTTAGATCACTTGGCTGCATGGCTACCTTATTTCCTTTCCTCAGACACCCCTTCCCTCATTCTTGGTGACTTCAACATCCCTCTTGAGAATCCCACTGCCTCCTCTGAAAAACAACTTCTGCAACTCACTTCCTCTTTTGGTTTGTCACAATGGACTGATTCTCCCACTCACAAAGATGGTCACTCCCTTGACCTGATCTTTAGCTATCGATGCACCCTCTCAAACTTCACAAACTCCCCCTTTCCTCTTTCTGACCACCATCTCCTTAATTGCAACATATCATCCCTCCCTACAACTCTCCCTCCTTCTGCTCCTCACACCAAACTTCACAGAAGCATTACATCATTAGATCAACAACAGCTTTCTAATTCCATCAAACCTCTCCTCTCATCCTTCTCCTCCTTTTCATGCCCTGACCAATCTATCTGCCACTATAATTCCACCCTTATATCCGTCCTTGACAATCTGGCCCCTCTTACCATAGCTCGGAAATCAAACACTCATCCTCAACCCTGGCATACTCCTCTGACACGATACCTACGCAGATGTTCCCGTACTGCTGAGCGGCACTGGAGAAAATCTAGGAGTTCAGCTGATTTTCAACACTACAAATTTATCTTGAACTCCTACTACTCTGCCCTTAATTTCCATAAGCAACACTACTTCTCTAAACTTATCTCTAATCTTTCTTCAAACCCAAAACGTTTGTTCTCCACTTTCAATACTCTTCTCCGCCCTCCCCCACCTCCTAATACAACTTCTCTGTCAGCTCAAGACTTTACCAACCACTTCAATAACAAAATCAACTCCATCAGAAATGAAATCAGCTCTCAACATAATTCCATTCTCTCACCCCCTCAAATGCTCTCAATCAACCACAACCCACATAACCTTAAACTTAGCTCATTCTCCCCTGTTACTGAGGAAGAAGTTTCGGCACTTATACTGCGCTCTCAGCTCACTACCTGTCCCCTTGACCCTATCCCCTCACAGCTACTCCCCTCCCTCTCTGCCACCCTTACCCCTATACTCACACACACTTTCAACCTCTCCTTCAGCACCGGTATATTTCCCTCATCACTGAAACATGCACTGGTCACACCTATCCTCAAAAAACCTTCTCTTGATCCTACCTCCCCATCCAACTACCGCCCTATTTCCCTCCTCCCTCTTGCATCAAAGCTTCTCGAAAAACTAGCTTATGCACGCCTTTCCCATTTCCTTACAATAAACTCCCTCCTTGACCCATTGCAATCTGGATTTCGTCCCCATCACTCCACAGAAACAGCAATTGTTAAGGTTACCAACTACCTACTTACAGCAAAATCAAAAGGCCACTTCTCTCTGCTTATTCTCCTTGATCTGTCTGCAGCCTTTGACACTGTTGACCACCCTCTCTTGCTCCAAACCCTCCAATCCTTCGGCATATGTGACACAGCTCTCTCGTGGCTCTCTTCCTACCTGTCAAACCGTACCTTTAGTGTAGCCTTCTCTGGGGCCTCCTCTGCCCCGTCACCATTTTCTGTCGGAGTACCACAAGGCTCTGTCCTCGGTCCCCTTCTCTTCTCAATCTACACGTCCTCACTAGGTTCCCTAATAAAGTCCAATGGTTTACAATATCATTTGTATGCCGACGACACCCAAATCTACTTCTCTGCACCAGACCTTTCTCCTTCCTTGCTAACCCGTGTCACTAACTGTCTTTCTCACATCTCCAACTGGATGTCCTCTCACTACCTCAAGCTAAATCTCTCCAAAACTGAGCTCCTTATTTTCCCCCCTTCTTCAAAACTCTCCACCCCCAATCTCTCTATAACTGTTGACAACTCCATCATTACCCCTACCCCGCATGCCCGATGTCTCGGGGTCACATTTGACTCAGATCTTTCTTTCACTCCTCACATTCAGTCTTTGGCTAAAGCCTGCCGCTTCCACCTTAAAAACATCTCTAAAATTAGACACTTCCTTACACAAGACACAACTAAGATTTTAATCCACTCTCTCATCCTCTCCCGCCTCGATTACTGCAACTCTGTCCTCTCTGGTCTCCCCACCTACCGCCTAGCTCCTTTACAATCTTTAATGAATGCCTCTGCCAGACTCATCTTCCTTACAAGTCGCTCTTCATCTGCTGCACCTCTCTGCCAATCTCTTCACTGGCTTCCTCTTGTCTCTAGGATCAAACACAAAATTCTCACTCTGACATACAAAGCCCTCAACTGCACTGCTCCGCCCTATATCTCAGATCTTGTCTCCAGATACTCTCCGTCCCGTCCCCTTCGCTCTGCTCAAGACCTCCTACTCTCCTCCTCTCTTGTCACCTCATCACACTCCCGTTTACAGGACTTCTCCAGACTGGCTCCCATCTTGTGGAACTCTCTGCCTCTCTCCACAAGACTCTCTTCTAGTTTTAAAAGCTTCAAGTGCTCCCTAAAGACTCTACTGTTCAGAGATGCATACAACCTACGCTAACCTTACTTTATACCAGTTCCTCTCCTCCATTGCTATCCCCTGAACCCCCCTAGCATGTAAGCTTAAGAGTCCAGCTGTTTGTTGATCACCTTCTCAAGAGCTGACTACAACAGTGCAACTCTTGGCAGGGCCCTCTACCCATTTGATCCCTATAACTGTTTTTTTTTGTACTCCGCCTTTGTTAATAGCGCTGCGGAATCTGTTGGCGCTCTACAAATAACCGATAATAATAATAATAATAATAATAATAATTAGCACAATTATTCCAATTCCTTATTTTTGATGCTTTCGCTCCTTTCTTATCACCCCACTTCTTGGCTATTCGTTAAACTGAATTGTGGGTGTGGTGAGGGGTGTATTTATAGGCATTTGGAGGTTTGGGAAACTTTGCCCCTCCTGGTAGGAATGTATATCCCATACGTCACTAGCTCATGGACTCTTGCTAATATGAAAGAAATGAATTTATCAGGTAAGTTCTTACATAAATTATATTTTCTTTCCGCGACTCGAGGCTACTGCAAATCCCCTTACGTCAATTGCGTATCCTATCTTTTCTATGGGATTTGCCTAACGCCGGTATTATGAGTCTTGGAAGAAGTGAGTGGTACAGCCTCTAACGCCAAGACTCCAACCGCAAAAAAAAAAAGTCAGTAGTTAAGAGTTTTATGGGCTAACGCCGGAACATAAAGGTCTTAACTACAGTGCTATAAAGTACACTAACACCCATAAACTACCTATGATCCCCTAAACTGAGGCCCCACCACATAGCAAACACTATATTAAAAATAATTTAACCCCTAATCTGCCGACCGTACATCGCCGCCACCTACATTTATAGCTATGAACACCTAATCTGCTGTCCCTAACATCGCCGACACCTATATTTATTAACCCCTAATCTGCCCCCCCCCAAGGACGACGCCACCTACCTACACTTATTAACCCCTAATCTGCTGACCGGACATCGCCGCCACTATAATAAATGTATTAACCCCTAAACCGCCGCACTCCCGCCTCGCAAACACTATAATACATTTTATTAACCCCTAATCTGCCCTCCCTAACATCGCCGCCACCTACCTACAATTATTAACCCCTAATCTGCCGCCCCCAACATCGCCGCTACTATAATAAAGTTATTAACCCCTAAACCCAAGTCTAACCCTAACACCCCCTAAGTTAAATATAATTTAAATAAAACGAACTAAAATTACTATAATTAAATAAATTAATCCTATTTAAAACTAAATACCTATAAAATAAGCCCTAATATAGCTACAATATAACTAATAATTACATTGTAGCTATTTTAGGATTTATATTTATTTTACAGGCAACTTTGTATTTATTTTAACTAGGTACAATAGCTATTAAATAGTTAATAACTATTTAATAGCTACCTAGTTAAAATAATTACAAAATTACCTGTAAAATAAATCCTAACCTTAGTTACAAATACACCTAACACTACACTATCAATAAATTAATTAAATAAATTACCTACAATTATCTAAACTAAAATACAATTAATTAAACTAAACTATAATACAAAAACAAATACTAAATTACAAAAAATAAAAAAATATTACAAGAATTTTAATCTAATTACACCTAATTTAAGCCCCTTAATAAAATAAAAAAGCCCCCCAAAATAATAAAATTCCCTACCCTAAACTAAATTACAAAGTAATCAGCTCTTTTACCAGCCCTTAAAAGGGCTTTTTGCGGAGCATTGTAATCAGTAATCAGCTCTTTTACCTGTAATCAGTACTCAGCTCTTTTATCTGTAAAAAAAAAATACAATCCGCCCCGATCCCCCCTTAAAAAAACCTAACACTACCCCCTCCCTTGAGCCGTCTTCAGCCAGCAGGCCATCGATGGGACAGAAGAGGACATCTGGACCGGAAGAAGTCTTCATCCGATCGGGGCAGAAGAGGTCCTCCAAGCGGCAGATGTCTTCATCCAAGCGGCATCTTCTATCTTCAATCAACCAGAGCGGAGCCATCTTGAATCCATCCGACGCGGAGCCATCCTCTTCTTCCGATGTCCTAAGGTCGAATGAAGGTTCCTTTAAATGACGTCATCCAAGATGGCGTCCCTCGAATTCCGATTGGCTGAAAGGATTCTATCAGCCAATCGGAATTAAGGTAGGAAAAATCAGATTGGTTAATTTAATCAGCCAATCGGATTGAAGTTCAATCTGATTGGCTGATTGGATCAGCCAATAGAATTGACCTTGCATTCTATTGGCTGATCAAATCAGCCAATCGGATTGAACTTCAATCCGATTGGCTGATTAAATCAACCAATCGGATTTTTCCTACCTTAATTCCGATTGGCTGATAGAATCCTATCAGCCAATCGGAATTCAAGGGACGCCATCTTGGATGACGTCATTTAAAGGAACCTTCACTCGGCCTTAGGACATCGGAAGAAGAGGATGGCTCTGCGTCGGATGGATTCAAGATGGCACTGCCCCGATCGGATGAAGACTTCTTCCGGTCCAGATGTCCTCTTCTGTCCCATCGATGGCCGGCTGGCTGAAGACGGCTCAAGGTAGGGTGATCTTCAGGAGGGGTAGTGCTCAAGGTAGGGGGTAGTGTTAGGTTTTTTTAAGGGGGGATCGGGTGGGTTTTAGAGTAGGGGTGTGTGGGTGGTGGGTTGTAATGTTGGGGGGATTGTATTTTTTTTACAGGTAAAAGAGCTGATTACTTTGGGGCAATGCCCGCAAAAAGCCTTTTTAAGGGCTAGTAAAAGAGCTGATTACTTTGTAATTTAGTTTAGGGTAGGGAATTTTATTATTTTGGGGGGCTTTTTTATTTTATTAGGGGGCTTAGATTAGGTGTAATTAGATTAAAATTCTTGTAAATTTTTTTTGTAATTTAGTGTTTGTTTTTGTATTATAGTTTAGTTTATTTAATTGTATTTTAGTTTAGATAATTGTAGGTAATTTATTTAATTAATTTATTGATAGTGTAGTGTTAGGTGTATTTGTAACTTAGGTTAGGATTTATTTTACAGGTAATTTTGTAATTATTTTAACTAGGTAGCTATTAAATAGTTATTAACTATTTAATAGCTATTGTACCTAGTTAAAATAAATACAAAGTTGCCTGTAAAATAAATATAAATCCTAAAATAGCTACAATGTAACTATTAGTTATATTGTAGCTATATTAGGGTTTATTTTATAGGTAAGTATTTAGTTTTAAATAGGATTAATTTATTTAATTATAGTAATTTTAGTTCGTTTTATTTAAATTATATTTAATTTAGGGGGTTGTTAGGGTTAGACTTAGGTTTAGGGGTTAATAACTTTATTATAGTAGCGGCGACGTTGGGGGCGGCAGATTAGGGGTTAATAATTGTAGGTAGGTGGCGGCGATGTTAGGGAGGGCAGATTAGGGGTTAATACAATTTATTATAGTGTTTACGAGGCGGGAGTGCGGCAGTTTAGGTGTTAATACATTTATTATAGTGGCGGCGATGTCCGGTCGGCAGATTAGGGGTTAAAGGGCCACTGTAAGTAAATATTTTCTATGCCTGTTACTAACTAACTACCCCAAATACGCTTTTTATCAATAGCATTTCATTAACATATCTCTACCGTATATCAGAAATCTTGACTGCAAATTTAATTGTTTTCCAAACCCACTCCGTGGGTATCCTTTGCTCTGTACCAATCCGTTTACAATACCTAGGTTTCAAAATGGTGCTTTAAACACAAAGTTATTGTTTTAAGTATTTTGAACATGCAGTGCTGAAAATAGTGGGCAGGATAACGTGACATCATCGGCGAATAAAAGATATAACTTTTAGAACGTTATGAAACTTCGTTTTGGAGAAAATATAGATCAGTAGGTTTTAATTAATGTTTATTAACTTTAATATGTTAGTTGTTTAGCTTAAAAATTATAACAGAAAGTAATCCTTTAATAAATATAATATAGGTGTCGGCGATGTTAGGGACAGCAGATTAGGGATTCATAGCTATAATGTAGGTTGCGGCGGTGTCCGGAGCGGCAGATTAGGGGTTAATAGTATAATGTAGGTGTCAGCGATAGCGGGGGCGGCAGATTAGGGGTTAATAAGTGTAAGGTTAGGGGTGTTTAGACTCGGGGTTCATGTTAGGGTGTTAGGTGTAGACTTAGAAAGTGTTTCCCCATAGGAAACAATGGGGCTGCATTAGGAGCTGAATGCTGCTTTTTTTCAGGTGTTAGGTTTTTTTTCAGCAGATTCTTCCCCATTGTTTCCTATGATCGTGCACGAGCACGTTTTTCCAGCTTACCGCTACCGTAAGCAACGCTGGTATTGAGGGTCGAAGTGGAGCTAAATTTGGCTCAACGCTAACTTTTCTGAGGCTAACGCAGCCATTCAGACAACTCGTAATACCAGCGTTGTCTTAAGGGTGCGCTGGAAAAAAAGGCTTGTTAGCACCGCAGGTCTTTACCGACAAAACTCCAAATCTAGGCGACTGAGATTACAAAAATAAACAAAATTGTCAAAAATAAAAACAATAACACCTAATCTAATAGCCCTATAAAAATAAAAAAGCCCCCCAAAATAAAAACACCCCCTAGCCTACAATAAACTACCAATAGCCCTTAAAATGGCCTTTTGTAGGGCATTGCCCTAAAGAAATCAGCTCTTTTACCTGTAAAAAAATACAAAGTCCCCCAACAGTAAAACCCACCACCCAACCAACCCCCCAAAATAAAAAACCTAGCATTTTGGTCTTTTGCATTGCCCTTAAAAGGGCATTCAGCTCTTTTCCAAGTGCCCAACCCTAATCTAAAAAAACTATTTTTTTTAAAAAAAACACTAACTAAGTAACACTAACCCCAGAAGATCAACTCACGGTTTCTGAAGTCCGGATAACCAGGCCGCGAGAAATCTTCATCCAGGCGAGGTCTTCATCCATCCCGGGGGCATCTTCTATCTTCATCCCAGCGGTACGGAGCAGAGCCATCCTTGAAGCTGATCCCATGCTGCGCGGAGCGTCCTCTTCATATGGTCGCCGCCGTACACTGAAGTTGAATGGAAGGTAGCCATTTTAAAATGACGTCCCTCTTCTTCAAATTCAAATCAGCCAATAGGATGAGAGCTACTAAAAGCAAAATTTATGCTTACCTGATAAATTTCTTTCTCTTGTGGTGTATCCAGTCCACGGGTTCATCCATTACTTGTGGGATATTCTCCTTCCCAACAGGAAGTTGCAAAGAGGACACCCACAGCAGAGCTGTCTATATAGCTCCTCCCCTAACCCCCACCTCCAGTCATTCGACCGAAGACAAGTAAGAAAAAGGAGAAACTATAGGGTGCAGTGGTGACTGTATTTTTAAAAATAAAAACACCCCGTGGACTGGATACACCACAAGAGAAAGAAATTTATCAGGTAAGCATAAATTTTGTTTTCTCTTGTAAGGTGTATCCAGTCCACGGGTTCATCCATTACTTGTGGGATACCAATAACAAAGCTTTAGGACACGGATGAAGGGAGGGACAAGGCAGGAACTTAAACGGAAGGCACCACTGCCTGCAAGACCTTTCTCCCAAAAATAGCCTCCGAGGAAGCAAAAGTATCAAATTTGTAGAATTTAGAAAAAGTATGAAGCGAAGACCAAGTCGCCGCCTTACAAATCTGTTCAACAGAGGCCTCATGTTTAAAAGCCCAAGTGGAAGCTACCGCTCTAGTAGAATGAGCTGTAATTCTTTCAGGAGGCTGCTGGCCAGCAGTCTCATAAGCTAAACGGATTATGCTTCTCAGCCAAAAAGAAAGAGAAGTTGCCAAAGCCTTTTGGCCTCTCCTCCTCCCAGAGTAGACAACAAACAATGCAGATGTTTGACAAAAATCCTTAGTAGCTTGTAAATAAAACTTTAAAGCACGAACCACGTCAAGATTGTGTAACAGACGTTCCTTCTTTGAAGAAGGATTAGGACACAGTGACGGAACAACAATTTCCTGATTGATATTCTTATTAGATACTACCTTAGGAAGAAACCCAGGTTTGGTACGCAAAACTACCTTATCTGCATGGAAGATCAGATAAGGGGAATCACTCTGTAAGGCAGATAACTCTGAAACTCTTCGAGCCGAAGAGATCGCTACTAAGAACAGATCTTTCCAAAATAAAAGCTTGATATCTATGGAATGCAAAGGTTCAAACGGAACCCCTTGAAGAACTTTAAGAACTAAATTTAAACTCCATGGCGGAGCAACAGGTTTAAACACAGACTTGATTCTAACTAAAGCCTGACAAAACGCCTGAACGTCTGGAACATCTGCCAGACGCTTGTGCAAAAGAATAGTCAGAGCAGAGATCTGTCCCTTTAAGGAACTAGCTGATAATCCCCTTTCCAATCCTTCTTGGAGAAAAGATAAAATCCTAGGAATCCTGACCTTACTCCATGAGTAACCCTTGGATTCACACCAATGAAGATATTTACACCATATCTTATGATAGATTTTCCTGGAGACAGGCTTTTGAGCCTGAATCAAGGTATCAATGACCGACTCGGAGAAACCACGTTTTGATAAAATCAAGCGTTCAATCTCCAAGCAGTCAGACGCAGAGAAATTAGATTTGGATGTTTGAATGGACCTTGGAGTAGAAGGTCCTGCCTCAGCGGCAGAGTCCATGGTGGAAAGGATGACATGTCCACCAGATCTGCATACCAAGTCCTGCGTGGCCACGCAGGTGCTATCAAAATCACAGAAGCTCTCTCCTGCTTGATCTTGGCAATCAAACGAGGGAGGAGAGGAAATGGTGGAAACACATAAGCCAGGCTGAAGGACCAGGGCACTGCTAGAGCATCTATCAGTGCTGCCTGGGGATCCCTTGACCTGGACCCGTAACAAGGAAGCTTGGCGTTCTGACGAGACGCCATCAGATCCAGTTCTGGTTTGCCCCATAGTTGAATCAGCTGGGCAAATACCTCCGGATGGAGTTCCAACTCCCTCGGATGAAAGGTCTGCCGACTTAGAAAGTCCGCCTCCCAGTTCTCTACTCCTGGGATATGGATAGCTGAGAGATGGCAAGAGTGAACCTCTGCCCATAGAATTATCTTGGAAACCTCCATCATTGCCAGGGGACTCCTTGTTCCCCCCTGATGGTTGATATAGGCTACAGTCGTGATATTGTCCGACTGAACTCTGATGAATCTGACCGCAGATAGCTGAGGCCAAGCCTGAAGAGCATTGAATATCGCTCTGAGTTCCAGAATGTTTATCGGAAAGGAGGGCTTCCTCCTGAGTCCACGAACCCTGAGCCTTCAGGGAGTTCCAGAGTGCGCCCCAGCCCAGAAGGCTGGCATCTTTCGTCACTATAGTCCACTCTGGCCTGCGGAAACTCATTCTCCTGGACAGATGGACCCGAGATAACCACCAGAGAAGAGAATCCCTGGTCTCTTGATCCAGATTTAACAGAGAAGACAAATCTGTGTAGTCCCCATTCCACTGATTGAGCACGCAAAGTTGCAGTGGTCTGAGATGTAAGCAGACAAACGGAACTATGTCCATTGCCGCTACCATTAGGCCGATCATTTCCATACACTGAGCCACTGACGGTCGAGAAGTGGAATGAAGAACACGGCAGGAAGTTGGAAGCTTTGATATCCTGACCTCTGTCAGAAAAAATTTAATTTCTACTGAATCTATCAGAATTCCTAGGAAGGAAACTCTTGTGAGAGGAGAGAGAGAACTCTTTTCTCTGTTCACTTTCCACCCGTGAGACCTCATAAAGGCCAGAACAATGTCTGTATGGGACTTGGCGATTTGAAAATTCGACGCCTGGATCAGAATGTCGTCTAGGTAAGGAGCCACCGCTATGCCCCGCGGCCTTAGAACCGCCAGAAGGGACCCTAGAACCTTCGTAAAGACTCTTGGCGCCGTGGCTAACCCGAAGGGAAGAGCCACAAACTGGTAATGCCTGTCTAGGAAGGCGAACCTGAGGAACTGATGATGCTCTCTGTGAATCGGAATGTGGAGCTAAGCATCCTTTAAGTCCACGATAGTCATCTATTGACCCTCCTGGATCATAGGGAGGATAGTTCGGATTGTCTCCATCTTGAAGGATGGGACCCTGAGAAATTTGTTTAGGATCTTGAGATCCAAGATTGGTCTGAAAGTTCCCTCTTTTTTGGGAACTATAAACAGGTTTGAATGGAAACCCTGCCCCTGTTCCTCTCTTGGAACTGGGTGGATCACTCCCATAACCAGTAGGTCTTGAACGCAATGTAAGAATGCCTCTCTCTTTATCTGGTTTGCAGATAGTTGTGAGAGATGAAATTTCCCCTTTGGAGATGAACCTTTGAATTCCAGAAGATATCCCTGGGAAACAATCTCTAGTGTCCAGGGATCCTGGACGTCTCTTGCCCAAGCCTGGGCGAAAAGAGAAAGTCTGCCCCCGACTAGATCTGGTCCCGGATCGGGGGCTACTCCTTCATGCTGTCTTAGAGGCAGCAGCAGGCTTTTTGGTCTGCTTCCCTTTGTTCCAAGTCTGGTTAGGTCTCCAGACTGGTTTGGACTGGGCGAAATTTCCCTCTTGTTTTGCATTAGAGGAAGCCGAAGCTGCGCCACCCTTGAAGTTTCGAAAGGAATGGAAATTATTCTGTTTGGTCCTTAATTTATTGGACCTATCCTGAGGAAGGGTGTGACCTTTTCCTCTGGTAATGTCAGAGATGATCTCCTTCAGGCCAGGCCCGAATAGGGTCTGTCCTTTGAAGGGGATGTTAAGAAGCTTAGACTTTGAAGTAACATCTGCTGACCAGGACTTAAGCCATAGCGCCCTACGCGCCAGAATGGCAAAACCTGAATTCTTAGCCGTTAGCTTGGTTAAATGAAAAACGGCGTCAGAAATAAAGGAATTAGCTAACTTAAGAGCTTTAATCCTGTCTAAGATATCATCTAACGGGGTCTCCACCTGTAGAGCCTCCTCAAGAGACTCGAACTAAAAAGCCGCTGCAGCAGTAACTGGAGCAATGCATGCAAGAGGCTGGAGAATAAAACCCTGATGAATAAAGATTTTCATCGACAGGGATAGTTGTACGCTTAGCTAGGGTAGAAACAGCTCCCTCCACCTTAGGTACCGTCTGCCACGAGTCCCGTATGGCGACATCTATGGGACACATCTTTTTAAAAGCAGGAGGGGGAGAGAATGGCACACTTGGTCTATCCCATTCCTTGGTAATAATTTCCGAAAACCTCTTAGGGGCTGGAAAAACATCAGTGTAAACAGGCACTGCAAAGTATTTGTCCATTTTACACAATTTCTCTGGAACTATAATGGGGTCACAGTCATCCAGAGTCGCTAAAACCTCCCTGAGCAATAAGCGGAGGTGTTCGAGCTTAAATTTAAATGCTGTCATTTCAGAATCGGACTGAAGTAAAGCCTTCCCTAATTCTGAAATGTCACCCTCAGATAGAAACTCCCTTGCACCGGCTTCGGAGCCTAGTGAGGGTATATCGGACACAGCTATTAAAGCGTCAGAAAGCTCTGTATTTGTTTTAGCCCCAGAGCTGTCTCGTTTTCCTTGTAACCCTGGCAGTTTGGACAATACCTCTGTGAGGGTAGAATTCATAACTGCCGCCATGTCCTGTAAGGTAAAAGAATTAGACGCGCTAGATGTACTTGGCGTCACTTGGGCGGGAGTTATAGGTTCTGACACATGGGGAGAGCTAGATGGCATAACCTCCCTTTTTTTCAGTCTGAGAGTTCTCTGGTGATAAATCTTTAAAAGCCATAATATGGTCTTTATAGTTTATAGATACTTCAGTACATTTGGTACACATTCTAAGAGGGGGTTACACAATGGCTTCTAAACATATTGAACAAGGAGTTTCCTCTATGTCAGACATGTTTAACAGACTAGTAATGACACCAGCAAGCTTGGAAAACACTTTAATAAATGTGAAACAGCAATTAAACAAAACGGTACTGTGACTTTAAGAGAAAAAAACTAGCACTTAAACTGCAAAACAGTGTTAAAATGTAATAAAGACTTCAACATTTTTACAGTGTGAGTAAGGGACTAAAGCAACATCGCACCCACTTGCAAATGGATGATTAACCCCTTAGCCCCCAAACCGGATTTAAAAAACGTCAACCACCGGTAAAAAACAGTTAAGCACCTTGCCACAGCTCTGCTGTGGCTCCTACCTGCCCTCAAATACGATTAGGGAAGAAATAAGCCCTCTATAGTGGTCCTCAAATGCAAGAGAACTCCTCTAGGGAAGCTGGATGTCTCAGTCTGAAAGAAACTGCGCAACTAAGTGTGAAAATAGGCCCCTCCCACCATGTACTCGATGTCAGAGGGGCCTTAAGGAAATACTCCTAGGAGTATCTGACTATGCCATGTGGAAAACTAGGCCCCAAGTAAAGACTTATCACCCTCAGAGAAAAAAACGTCCCATTTATGAAACGTAAACGTTTTGTCACTAATTAATATGAGTATTAACATGAGTACTACCCCATTTTGTAAGCATGATCCCAGTCGTTGCAAAATCACTGCATCTAGCTTACCTCAATATACACAAGATTCTGTCAGCATTTTCTAGAACTTATCCTTTATCTAGAAATAAAAGTACTGAACATACCTCAAAGCAGGTAATCTGCAGACCGTTCCCCCAACTGAAATTATCCCATACTCTTCAGTTATGTGTGAGAACAGCAATGGACCTTAGTTACAAACCGCTAAGATCATCAACCTCCAGGCAGAACTCTTCTTCTAATTTCTGCCTGAGAGTAAAACAGTACAACGCCGGTACCGTTTAAAAATAACAAACTCTTAATTGAAGGCAAAACTACACTAAGTCACCACATATCTCTTTATACTTCCTATCTTGTCGAGAGTTGCAAAGAGAATGACTGGAGGTGGGGGTTAGGGGAGGAGCTATATAGACAGCTCTGCTGTGGGTGTCCTCTTTGCAACTTCCTGTTGGGAAGGAGAATATCCCAAGTAAGTAATGGATGAACTCGTGGACTGGATACACCTTACAAGAGAAATCCTATTGGCTGATTTGAACAGCCGATAGGATTTCAGAAGCTCTCATCCTATTGGCTGATTTGAATTTAAAGAATCAAATCAGCCAATATGAATGCAAGGGACGCAATTTTGAAATGGCTACCTTCCATTCAACTACAGTTTACGGCGGCGACCGTATGAAGAGGACGCTCCGTGCAGGATGGGATCGGCTTCCAGGATGGCTCCGCTCCGCGCCCCCAGGATGAAGATAGAAGACGCTCCCGGGATGGATGAAGACCTCGCGGTCTGGATGAAGACCTCTTGCAGCCTGGATGTCCAGACTTCAGGAACCATGAGTAGATCTTCTGGGGTTAGTGTTAGTTTTTTTAAAAAAAAAATTAAGTGTTTTTTTTTTTTTAGATTAGAGATAGGCAATTGAAAAAGAGCTAAATGCCCTTTTAAGGGCAATGCAAAAGAGCTAAATGCCCTTTTAAGGGCAATGCCCATACAAATGCCACTTTAGGGGCAATGGGTAGCTTAGTTTTTTTTAGAGTTAGGTTTTTTATTTTGAGGGGATGGTTGGGTGGTGGGTTTTACTGTTGGGGGGACTTTGTATTTTTTTACAGGTAAAATAGTTGATTTCTTTAGGGCAATGCCCTACAAAAGGCTCTTTTAAGGGCTATTGGTAGTTTATTGTAGGCTGGGGGGGGGGTTATTTTTATAGGGCTATTAGATTAGGTGTAATTGTTTTTATTTTTGATAATTTCATTTATTTTTTGTAATCTCAGTGATTTTTATTTTTTGTGATTTTAGTGTTTTTTATTTTTGGTAAACTTAGATTTTTTAAATTTTTCGTAGGATTTGTTTTTTATTCGTTGTAATTTAGATTTTTTAATGTTTTTCGTAGTGTTAGGTTTTTTTCATTTGTAATTTAGATATTTTAATTGGTAGTGTTTTTTATTTTATTAGAATAGTAAGGTTAGGTTAATTATAGTTTAATGTTAGGTTTATTTTTATTTCACAGGTAAGTTTTTATTTATTTAAATAGAGTTATATTGTAATTTTAATTTAAAGTGGGGTGTTGGGTTTAGGGGTTAATAGTTTAATTTAGTGTTTTGCAATGTGGGGGGCTGGCAGTTTAGGGGTTAATAGGTTTATTTAGTGGCGGAGATTGGGAGGCCAGAGGTTTGGGGGTTAATAGCTTTATTTAGTGGCTGTGATGTTGGGGAGCGGTGGAATAGGGGTTAATAGCTTTATTGTAGTGGCGACGATGTCGGGCTGTGTGGGAATAGGGGTCAATAGCTTTATTATAGTGGCGGTGATGTCGGAGGCGGCAGATTAGGGGTTAATAACTTTATTAGGGGTTAATAACTATTATAGTGTCGGCGAGCGGCGGAATAGGGGTTAATAACTTTTATTAGTGGCGGCGATGTCAGGAGCGGCAGATTAGGGGTTAATAACTTTATTTAGGTGTCGGCGATGTCGGGGGCAGCAGATTAGGGGTGTTTAGACTTGGGGTTTATGTTAGGGTGTTAGATTTAAATGTAACTTTTTTTTCCCCTTTTCCCCATAGACATCAATGGGGTTGCGTTACGGTGATCGACATCCCACACTTCACGTGTTCGTGTTTTTTCTAACACTCTCTACCCATTGATGTCTATGGGGGAGCACGTCAAAGCAGCCCTTGGATTTTGTGCGGTATGGAGCTTAACGCCACCAAATCGCACGCACAAGGAGGCTTTTTTTTAGAAACTTGTAATGGCAGCGCTATGCGGGTGAAATAACGCAACTTTTCTTGCATTAGTTTTGCACCCTGTTTAGCGCAAAACTCGTAATCTAGGTGATTGTGATCAACATATGCAGGGAGACAGTGTGAACGCCTGACGCGCGTTTTGAAACTACTTTATCAAAGGCGCCGGCCATCTTATACTTGGCTGCCAATCTCTTTTACTACTGCCAGTCCGGTCTGTAGCAAAGCTACTAGGTTAATGATTTTATGCTACAGAAATGATACAACCTATTGTGCTTATGACAATAAACATATACTTAATATATTTCCATTACAGCTGTTCACACTTATTTACATATAGTAAATACTGTTGTTTTCTGACCTCTGGGCTGTAACTTAATTTTCCCTGCTGCATTATTCCTCAGTGCATTTTACCTGCACATGTGGCAGCCATAGGGTTAATTACTTACCTGTCCCTATAACAATTACAGCCTGGTGTTACATTGGGTATTACATCCACTTCCACTATAGTGTAATCACCCAGTAACTTTTTGCTACATATACCAATCTTAACGCTTTCTCATCGGTTGAGGTCCATACAACTCATTTTGTTAAAATTATATTTCCTAGGTTTACACTGAGTGTGACACTTGTCGAGTTCTTCATGCCATTCCTCAGCCTTCTGTGGCTCAGTGCATGGAGGTAATAGGGCTAATGGTTGCGGCAATGGACGTGGTCCCTTTTGCTCGAATTCATCTAAGACCACTGCAACTGTGCATGCTCAAACAGTGGAATGGGGATTATGCAGATTTGTCTCCCCAGATACAAATGGACCAGAAAACCAGAGACTCACTCCTCTGGTGGTTGTCTCAGGATCACCTGTCTCAGGGAATGAGTTTCCGCAGACCGGAGTGGATCATTGTCACGACCAACGCCAGCCTCTTAGGCTGGGGTGCGGTCTGGGACTCCCTGAAAGCTCAGGGTCTATGGTCTTGGGAAGAATCTCTTCTCCCGATAAACATTTTGGAATTGAGAGCGATATTCAATGCGCTCCAGGCCTGGCCCCAGCTTGCGGAGGCCAAATTCATCAGATTTCAGTCGGACAACATCACGACTGTGGCGTACATCAATCATCAGGGAGGAACAAAGAGTTCCCTGGCGATGAGGGAGGTATCCAAGATCATCAAATGGGCAGAGGATCACTCCTGCCATCTATCCGCAATTCACATCCCAGGAGTGGACAACTAGGAGGCAGATTATCTGAGTCTTCAGACTTTCCATCCGGGGGAGTGGGAACTCCATCCGGAGGTTTTTGCCCAGTTAACCCAACTATGGGGCTTTCCAGATCTGGACCTGATGGCGTCATGCCAGAACTCCAAGGTTCCTCGTTACGGGTCCAGGTCCAGGGATCCCAAGGCGACATTGGTAGATGCCTTAGTGGCGCCTTGGTCGTTCAATCTAGCTTATGTCTTTCCTCCGTTTCCTCTTCTCTCTCGGCTAGTAGCCAGAATCAAGCAGGAGAAGGCTTCGGTAATTCTGATAGCTCCTGCGTGGCCACGCAGGACTTGGTATGCAGACCTGGTGGATATGTCATCGGCTCCACCATGGAAGCTACCTTTTGAGGCAGGACCTTCTAATCCAAGGTCCATTCAAGCATCCAAACCTAGTTTCTCTGCAACTGACTGCTTGGAGATTGAACGCTTAATTCTAGCTAAGCGTGGGTTCTCTGAATCAGTTATAGATACTCTGATCCAGGCTAGTTACCAGGAAAATTTACCATAAGATATGGCGGAAATATCTTTGTTGGTGCGAATCCAAGGGTTACTCATGGAGTAAGATTAGGATTCCAAGGTTACTATCCTTTCTCCAAGAAGGATTGGAGAAAGGGTTGGCAGCTAGTTCTCTAAAGGGACAGATATCTGCTCTGTCCGTTCTGTTGCATAAGCGTCTGGCAGCCGTACCAGATGTTCAGGCGTTTGTACAGGCCTTAGTCAGAATCAAGCCTGTCTACAGACCTGTGGCTCCTCCATGGAGTCTAAATTTAGTTCTTTCAGTTCTTCAAGGGGTTCCGTTTGAACCTCTACATTCCATAGATATTAAGTTACTATCTTGGAAAGTTTTGTTTTGGTAGCTATTTCTTCTGCTAGAAGAGTTTCTGAATTGTCTGCTTTGCAGTGTAATTCACCCTATCTGGTGTTCCATACAGATAAGGTTGTTTTGCGTACCAAACCTGGTTTTCTTCCAAAAGTGGTTTCCAATAAGAATATTAACCAGGAAATAGTTGTTCCTTCTCTGTGTCCTAATCCAGTTTCTAACAAGGAACGTCTGTTACACAATCTTGATGTGGTTTGTGCTTTAAAGTTTTATCTAAAAATAACTAAAGACTTCAGACAAACATCATCCTTGTTTGTTGTCTATTCTAGCAAGAGGAGAGGTCAAAAAGCGATTGCTACCTCTCTGTCTTTCTGGCTGAAAAGCATCATCCGGTTGGCTTATGAGACTGCTGGAAAGCAGCCTCCTGAACGAATTACAGCTCATTCCACTAGAGCTGTGGCTTCCACATGGGCTTTCAAGAATGAGGCTTCTGTTGAACAGATCTGTAAGGCAGCGACTTGGTCTTCACTGCATACATTTGCTAAATTTTACAAATTTGATACTTTTGCTTCTTCGGAGGCTATTTTTGGGAGAAAGGTTTTGTAAGCAGTGGTGCCTTCCGTTTAGGTTACCTGACTGTTTCCTTCCCTTCATCCGTGTCCTTAAGCTTTGATATTGGTTCCCACAAGTAAGGATGAAGCCGTGGACCGGATACACCAATGTAAGAGAAAACAGAATTTATGCTTACCTGATAAATTTCTTTCTCTTACGGTGTATCCGGTCCACGGCCCACCCTGGCAATTTAGTCAGGTTTAAATTTATTTTTGTAAACTACAGTCACCACTGCACCCTATGGTTCTCCTTTTTCTCCTAACCGTTGGTCGAATGACTGGGGGGGGCGGAGCCTGAGGGGAGCTATATGGACAGCTCTGCTGTGTGCTCTCTTTGCCACTTCCTTGAGAATATCCCACAAGTAAGGATGAAGCCGTGGACCGGATACACCGTAAGAGAAAGAAATTTATCAGGTAAGCATAAATTCTGTTTTTTCTGTTTTTCCCTTTGCGCTCCATTTTTTCTTTCCTCTAGTTTTAAAGTGTACATCTTTTCACCGATATCACACCAGTGATTAAAAGGGAGCTGCACAACAAGGAGAAACTACTTTGCTGTTTTTTGGACATTGTGACACGCTGATTGTAAAGAGACTCTAACTGCAATAAAGTAGGAATATCATATAGAGCTTGACTTGCAATTGTTTTTTAAATGTATTTTTAATGTATTATTGTTGTTATTAATATTTCTGTGCATGTTATTTGTATGAATTTTTCTAGCACATTTTGGCGCTTTCTCAGTTGTTTGTGGAGTTATTGTTTTTAAAAGATTAAAAAAATAAAGGTTTAGATTACAAGTGAGGCGCAAACTGTTTTGCACAAGCGATACCACAGAATTCTTTGGTAGTCTTCAGATTTCATAATGCCATGCATACAGTCAAGACATCCAGTGCCTGAAGCAGCAAAGCAACCCCAAAATATCAGTGAACTTCCATCATGTTTGGCAGAAGAAGACTACTAAAGAATTATGTGGTGCAATGTAGGGCTCAGTGTCAGAAAGTTGGGTCTCCGTCAGAGGTCAAGGGTCTTACAGCAGGACAATAACCCAAAGCACAAGTCAAAAAAGCACCCAGAAATGGTTTAAGACAAAGCGCTGGAGAGTACTGAACTGGCCAGTAATGAGTCCAGATCTCAATCCCATAGAGCACCTGTGGAAAGATCTCAAAACAGCAGTTGGAAAATGGAACCCTTCCAATCTGAGACCTGGAGCAGTTGGCAAAAGAAGAGTGGTCCAAACTTCCAGTAGAGAGGTGTAAGAAACTCATTACAGGAAGTGATTGATTTAATTTACTTTTTCCAAAGGGTGTCCTACCAGATATTTTAATTGAGGGTGCCAATAATTTTGTCCAATCCATTTTTGGAGTTTTGTGTCAGATTTGGCTTTTTTTTTTCCTCCACTTTTTTGTGTCATACCAATACAAACAAAATAAATAATTACGAGAATGCCTAAGCATTTGTAATTTAAACTATTTTCTGCGTAAATTGGTGCATTATCTGACAAATGCAGGGGTGCCTATATTTTTAGCCATGACTGTATATATTATGGTATTTGGGTATAGTATTTATCTATAACTGTACTATATATATATATATATATATATATATATATATATATACTTAGAACATATTCTGCTATGTGCAGAACATTGGAATGTGAAATACACAGTATAACACTTTATTAAATATGAATATTGAACAATTATGCTTTTACATGTTTTCCTCTACTTAACTGCAAAGGGCTCCAATGCACTAGATACACTAGATATGTTTATATATGTATTTTTGTGTTTATATATGTACAGTATATATGTCTGTAAATACATATATACACACACAGACATATATATATATATATATATATATATATATATATATATATATATATACACAGTTGCAAGAAAAAGTATGTGAACCCTTTGGAATGATATGGATTTCTGCACAAATTGGTCATAAAATGTGATCTGATCATCATCTAAGTCACAACAATAGACAATCACAGTCTGCTTAAACTAATAACACACAAAGAATGAAATGTTGCCATGTTTTTATTGAACACACCATGTAAACATTCACAGTGCAGGTGGAAAAAGTATGTGAACCCTTGGATTTAATAACTGGTTGAACCTCCTTTGACAGCAATAACTTCAACCAAACGTTTCCTGTAGTTACAGATCAGATGTGTACAACGGTCAGGAGTAATTCTTGACCATTCCTCTTTACAGAACTGTTTCAGTTCAGCAATAATCTTGGGATGTCTGGTGTGAATCGCTTTCTTGAGGTCAAGCCACAGCATCTCAATCGGGTTGAGGTCAGGACTCTGACTGGGCCACTTCAGAAGGCATATTTTCTTCTGTTTAAGCCATTCTGTTGTTGATTTACTTCTATGCTTTGGGTCATTGTCCTGTTGCAACACCCTTCATTGTCCTGTTGCAACATCTTCTGTTGAGCTTCAGCTGGTAGACAGATGGCTTAAGTTCTCCTGCAAAATGTCTTGATAAACTTGGGAATTCATTTTTCCTTCGATGATAGGCCCTGACGCAGCAAAGCAGCCCCAAACCATGATGCCCCCACCACCATACTTCACAGTTGGGATGAGGTTTTGATGTTGGTGTGCTGTGCCTCTTTTTCGCCACACATAGTGTTGTGTGTTTCTTCCAAACAACTCAACTTTGGTTTCATCTGTCCACAGAATATTTTGCCAATACTGCTGTGGAACATCCAGGTGCTCTTGTGCAAACTGTAAATGTGCAGCAATGTTTTGTTTGGACAGCAGTGGCTTCCTCTTTGGTATCCTCCCATGAAATCCATTCTTTTTTAGTGTTTTACGTATTGTAGATTCGCTAACAGGGATGTTAGCATTTACCAGTGACTTTTGTAAGTCTTTAGCTGACACTCTAGGATTCTTCTTCACCTCATTGAGCAGTCTGCGCTGTGCTCTTGCAGTCATCTTTACAGGACGGCCACTTCTAGGGAGAGTAGCAGCAGTGCTGAACTTTCTCCATTTATTGACAATTTCTCTTGTAAGGTGTATCCAGTCCACGGATCATCCATTACTTGTGGGATATTCTCCTTCCCAACAGGAAGTTGCAAGAGGATCACCCACAGCAGAGCTGCTATATAGCTCCTCCCCTAACTGCCATATCCAGTCATTCTCTTGCAACTCTCAACAAGCATGGAGGTAGTAAGAGGAAAGTGGTGAAATGTAGCTGTTATCTTGCTTCAATCAAAAGTTTGTTATTTTTAAATGGTACCGGAGTTGTACTATTTTGTCCCAGGCAGAAAAATAGAAGAATCTGCCTGTGACTTCTATGATCTTAGCAGGTTGTAACTAAGATCCATTGCTGTTCTCACACATGACTGAAGAGAGAGGTAACTTCAGCGGGGGAATGGCGTTCAGGTTATCCTGCTATGAGGTATGTGCAGCTAAGATTTTTTCTAGAAGATGTGAATGCTAGAAAATGCTGCTGATACCAAATTTATGTAAGGTAAGCCTGAATACAGTGATTTAATAGCGACTGGTATCATGCTTACTTTCTGAGGTAATACTCTTTTATATTTACAATATAAAACGTTTGCTGGCATGTTTAAACGTTTTTATATATACTTTGGTGATAAAACTTTATTGGGGCCTAGTTTTTTCTACATGGCTGGCTTAAATTTGCCTAGAAACAGTTTCCTGAGGCTTTCCACTGTGTTACTATGAGTGGGAGGGGCCTAATTTAGCCCTTTTTTGTGCAGTAACTTTTACAGACTGAGACATACAGCTTCCTCCAGGAGTCCCCTGAATGCTATAGGACATCTCTAAAGGGCTCTTAGGCTTTCCAAAATCGTTTGTTGGGGAAGGTAGGCCCACAGCAAGGCTGTGGCAGTTGGTGTGACTGTTAAAAAACGTTTATATCGTTTTTTTTATCTGTTTTTTGAACTAAGGGGTTAATCATCCATTTACAAGTGGGTGCAATGCTCTGTTAGTTTATTATACACTCTGTAAAAATTTTGTTTTATTTACTGCCTTTTTTCACTGTTTTTCAAATTCTGACAAAATTTGTTTCTCTTAAAGGCACAGTACCGTTTCTTATATTTGCTTGTTAACTTGATTTAAAGTGTTTTCCAAGCTTGCTAGTCTCATTGCTAGTCTGTACAAACATGTCTGATATAGAGGAAACTCCTTGTTCATTATGTTTAAAAGCCATGGTGGAACCCCCTCTTAGAATGTGTACCAAATGTACTGATTTCACTTTAAGCAATAAAGATCATATTCTGTCTTTAAAAAATTGATCACCAGAGGAATCTGACGAGGGGGAAGTTATGCCGACTTACTCTCCCCACGTGTCAGATCCTTTGACTCCCGCTCAAGGGACTCATGCTCAAATGGCGCCAAGTACATCCAGGGCGCCCATAGCGTTTACTTTACAAGACATGGCGGCAGTCATGGATAATACACTGTCAGCGGTATTAGCCAGACTACCTGAATTTAGAGGAAAGCGAGATAGCTCTGGAGTTAGACGAAACACAGAGCATACTGACACTTTAAGAGCTATGTCTGATACTGCCTCACAATATGCAGAAGCTGAAGAAGGAGAGCTTCTTTCTGTGGGTGATGTTTCTGACTCAGGGAAGATGATGCAACCTGATTCTGATATTTCTACATTTAAATTTAAGCTTGAACACCTCCATGTGTTACTCAGGGAGGTTTTAGCTGCTCTGAATGACTGTGATACAATTGCAGTGCCAGAGAAATTGTGTAGACTGGATAAATACTATGCAGTGCTGGTGTGCACTGATGTTTTTCCAATACCTAAAAGGTTTACAGAAATTATTACTAAGGAATGGAATAGACCAGGTGTGCCGTTTTCTCCCCCTCCTATTTTTAGAAAAATGTTTCCAATAGACGCCACCACACGGGACTTATGGCAGACAGTTCCTAAGGTGGAGGGAGCAGTTTCTACTCTAGCAAAGCGTACTACTATCCCTGTCGAGGACAGTTGTGCTTTCTTAGATCCAATGGATAAAAAGTTAGAGGGTTACCTTAAGAAAATGTTTATTCAACAAGGTTTTATCCTACAGCCCCTTGCATGCATTGCTCCTGTCACTGCTGCTGCGGCGTTCTGGTTTGAGTCTCTGGAAGAGGCTTTACAGGTAGCGACTCCATTGGATGACATACTTGACAAGCTTAGAGCACTTAAGCTAGCCAATTCTTTTGTTTCTGATGCCATTGTTCATTTGACTAAACTAACGGCTAAGAATTCTGGTTTTGCTATCCAGGCGCGTAGAGCGCTATGGCTTAAATCATGGTCAGCTGACGTTACTTCAAAGTCTAAGCTGCTTAACATTCCCTTCAAGGGGCAGACCCTATTCGGGCCTGGTTTGAAGGAGATTATTGCTGATATGACTGGAGGAAAAGGTCATGCCCTTCCTCAGGATAGGTCCAAATCAAGGGCCAAACAGTCTAATTTCCGTGCCTTTCGAAACTTCAAGGCAAGTGCGGCATCAACTTCCTCTAATGCAAAACAAGAGGGAACTTTTGCTCAGTCCAAGACGGTCTGGAGACCTAACCAGGCCTGGAACAAAGGTAAGCAGGCCAAAAAGCCTGCTGCTGCCTCTAAGACAGCATGAAGGAACGGCCCCCTATCCGGTAACGGATCTAGTAGGGGGCAGACTTTCGCTCTTTGCCCAGGCATTGGCAAGAGATGTCCAGGATCCCTGGGCGTTGGAAATTATATCCCAGGGATATCTTCTGGACTTCAAGGTTTCCCCCCCAAAAGGGAGATTTCACCTTTCACAATTATCTGCAAACCAGATAAAGAGAGAGGCATTCTTACACTGTGTACAAAACCTCCTAGTTATGGGAGTGATCCATCCAGTTCCAAAGGAGGAACAGGGACAGGGATTTTACTCAAATCTGTTTGTGGTTCCCAAAAAAGAGGGAACCTTCAGACCAATTTTGGATCTAAAGATCTTAAACAAATTCCTCAGAGTTCCATCATTCAAGATGGAGACTATTTGTACCATCCTACCTATGATCCAGGAGGGTCAATACATGACTACAGTGGATTTAAAGGATGCTTATCTTCACATTCCGATACACAAAGATCATCATCGGTTTCTCAGGTTTGCCTTCCTAGACAGGCATTACCAGTTTGTAGCTCTTCCCTTTGGGTTAGCTACAGCCCCAAGAATTTTTACAAAGGTTCTGGGGTCGTTTCTGGCGGTTCTAAGGCCACGGGGCATAGCAGTGGCCCCTTATTTAGACGATATCCTGATTCAGGCGTCAAACTTCCAAATTGCCAAGTCTCATACGGACATAGTGTTGGCATTTCTGAGGTCGCATGGGTGGAAGGTGAATGAGGAAAAGAGTTCTCTATCCCCCCTCACAAGAGTTTCCTTCCTAGGGACTCTGATAGATTCTGTAGAAATGAAAATTTACCTGACGGAGTCCAGGTTATCAAAACTTTTAAATTCCTGCCGTGTTCTTTATTCCATTCCTTGCCCTTCGGTGGCTCAGTGCATGGAAGTAATCGGCTTAATGGTAG